>NC_065443.1:243591645-243907479 GCF_917563875.1 Diabrotica virgifera virgifera | reverse complement strand
GAATTGACTATTTCTTGTTGTATTTTTACAATACATAAGACAGTATTTGCCGTTTTTTTATTTTGTAAAGCAACATTTATTTTTGTGTATTATAATTTTAATCTCGAGTACCTAGCTGACAATATTATTTTTCTTTACTAATTAAAATAAAAAAGGCCGTAGAAAAAGTATAGTAGTCTACTCTCATGTAATGGCAATTACTCACTCTGACGAATTACGACAGTCACCTTCGGCCCGTACCGCAAACTTCATCTTGAGTAGTAGCCCTATCAATGCATGCTCGTTGAATAATATACTATGAAGACCTAAGTGGAAGAAGGGGGTATGTTACATTTTCTAAAATTTTGAGTTTCTTAGCGAATGAAGGTGGTATGTAACTTCACTATCATATGACACTTATACTGTACCTCTAAAAAGCTTAATAAGAGATATTCTAGTGGATGAAGGAGGTATGTAACATTTAAAATACAATTTCTGAATGGAAGAAGGAGGTATGAAATATTTTTCGTCTTTTTCAGGCTTAAATTCTTTATAACTCGAAAACTATTAACTTTAGAGAAAAATTACAAAAGACCTTTTTTGTTTCCAATGATCAAAAAAACCTAAAATAATGTACCCGGGTTGAAAAAATTGACCTTTTTTAATTTGTTTAATTTTTTTTAATACATGTAGCTAAATAACTACGAAATTATGCCATTTAGATATAGTGAATATAACACGAAAAATAATCAGCATTTCTTAAGGACTTCAAAAAGGCAAAAATATACGGGGTGTTCGAGATAATTGAGGCTTTCAATATATAAAACTCAGTCTGTATAATATAATACATTTAATAATACAAGGCAAGTTATACGGAAGAAGAAAGGCCAGGTCGAAAAAGACCGTCATGGCTTAGACACCTGTGAGAATGGTTTAACAGATCCTCTGCATCGCTCAATAATCGAGCACGGCATATGAAGAAGAAGATTATTTTGTATTCAATGACATAAACTGTAAAGCTGATTATAGAGTATTATTTCATGCCACATACCCCTTTCATCCATTCAGATAAAAGATAGTTATACAAACTAAAATTAATGGAAGAAGGTAGTATGTACAGTTTTTATTTATTTTTAGAAAAGATACTAAAAATAAAAACCAATTATCAACATTATAATATATAAAGGAATGCTTATAATAGCAACATAAATAAAACCAAATAACACATACATTTACATGATGCAAACAAATATTTTCATGATAAAAGTAGAGGAATAAAAACTTTAACTGCCCATATCCTAAAAGGTAGGCTTTGTAACATACCTTCTTCTTCCACTTAGGTCTTCAATTAATAATACCTAACAAAATTATAATATCGATAAAAGTCTAAATATTTTATCTCGCTTATTGATTAATTTAATTCATTTTACGAGGAAAACAACGAAAAGCTCCAGATACAAAGTTTACTACTTTTTAAACAATTAGAATAATTGAAATAAAAATACAATAAACAATATTTTAAATCTAAGACTTTTCGTTAATAAACTGCTTTCTGGCTGCATCCCATATCTCCGGATTTTACAATATATAATCACGTAGAGACGACTAAAATAGGAGAAAGCAAATAGAGGACACTTAGGCCACGCATTTACCTTCTCTTCGTCTAGGAAAAGGACCGAAAGACAGTTTCTAAATACTCAAAAACTGAGTAAAATGAAAAAGATAAAAAAGGGTTCAAGGCAGGTTTTGTTTATATTCGATTCAGATATAAACATTGAACCTTGAACCCTTTTTTATGTAATTTATTTTGTTTATTAACTAATTCTTTATACTAATTTATGTAAACTGTTAGATTCTCCCACTATTTTTTCGCAAACCAGCAACGCAACAGCCGCCGTGCCAGTTGCATTTAAAAGCAGTGTCAATAGAAGTTAGCATCTACGCATGTATGTCAACACACCACACACATCTATGCATGTATGCCTAGTGTCAATACACGCTAGCATCTCTAAACGTACTTAAATATTTTTCCACAGCAGTAGATATTTAAATTCAAACAATAGCCGTTAGCATCTATGCATGTATTACCACTAAAAAAGCTAGCTGCTTTCAACACTTTGATATCCAAATCTCTTAGTATTTGTAAATGTACTGTTTTTATCAACCTAACTGATTTCAACACCCTAGTGTGAACACACGCTAGCATCTGTAAACGTACTGTTTTTCCAAAACCGAGGCAGCAAAAGGGAAAAAAGAAGCAGGAACCTGATAAGAAACACCACAGAGAACCAACCTAATGCTAGAGGGCATGGATCTGCTCATTAATCTAATATTATTTTTTTAAATTAACTATTTAGATGGGAAATAAGCCACAATTAAATTGAAAAAATAATTTTATTAACGTTTCGACGCCCAAATCGGGTGTCGTTGTCAAAATACAAAATCCTTCTAAATTAAACAAAAATGTTGTTGCTTAGTAAAAAATACTTTAAAATGTATAATATATGTCTGAATTGCCAATATAAATGAGTTAGATTAAATAAATTATTACAAGAATTTTTTACTAAGCAACAAAATTTTTGTTTAACTTAGTAGTATTTTGTATTTTGAAAACGACACCCGATTTGGGCGTCGAAACGTTAACAAAAATTATTTTTTAATTAAATTGTGGCTTATTTCCCATCTAAATAGTTAATTATAAAAATACCTTCAGAACAACATTATTTTTTATGTTGTTCTTTTGTGTTAATATATTATTGTTTATATCCCAACAACGTTTAATTATTTATTAATACCTAAATCACTTAAATATTTTTCCACAACAGTAGGTAGTAGGTATGTAAAATCAAAGCCAATAGCCGTTAGCATCTATGCATGTATAACCACTAAAAAAGTTAACTGCTTTCAACATTTTGGTGTCCAAATCTGTTAGTATTTGTAAATGTACTGTTTTTCCAAACCCTAACTGATTTCAACACCATAGTGTCAACACACGCTAGCATCTGTAAACGTACTGTTATTCCAAACCCTAACTGATTTCAACACCGTGGCACACCGTGGTGTCAACACGCGCTAGCATCTGGAAATGTACTGTTTTTCCAAACCCTAACTGATTTCAACACCCTGGTGTCTACACACGCTAGCATCTGTAAATATGCAACCGGGCACGGTCCGTACCCTACATACCTGCATATATTTAATTTAAAAGATGATAAATATTTTGAATGTAGATAAATAGGCACACCAGAACACATATTATTATTTAATTATGAAAGCCAAACAATTACACAAGAATTACAAAAAATGAGAAGTGACCTTGTTGGCGTAGATATAGAAAATATAAAACAAAATGAAGAATTATATAATACACTATACTAAATTTAAAATCAAGATGCAGTAGAAATAAACAAACCAAGACACGTTAAATGCTACTAGGAGCACTCCCGAATCATAATTTACAATGTATATATATTGTAAATCCCAAATCATGTTTTCCAAAGTTTATACATTGTAAATTATGATTCGGGAGTGCTCCTAGTAGCATTTAACGTGTCTTAGTTTGTTTATTTCTACTGAATCTTGAATGTAAATGTAGTATAAATAATTTAGCGGACATAATCAAAGAAACAATAATTAGAATTATATAATATCAGACGAAGAAGAAATCAAGTAAATATCCAACCTCTAAAAATATGAATTTGAATAAGAAATTATAAAATAAAAAATTAAAATTATATATAATAATATGGTATATAATAATGGTATAATTCAATAAATATTTATATTATAATAAAAAATTAAAAATTAATATAAATATAAAATAAAATAAAATAAATCAAAAATTATTTATTAATCAAACAAAAAAAATATAGCTAAAAACTTGAAATTTTAAAACTCAATGGATATTTTCAACTAAGGGTCTGAGGCTCACCGAAATACCATTGGGAATATTATACAAGTCGAATAGACCTACACTTAAAAGTATTTCTAACTATTTTTAGATTAATAGTTCCGGCATTTCTCATCTGAGAATGGGAACTGAAAGCACTACAAAAATTATATATTCACAAAAAAAATGAAATTTAAAATAAAAAAATAAATTATATTTTGTTTATTAAAATTTTTTAGAATTGTTTATTAAAATTGTTCATTATAATTATTTATAATTTATAATTTTCAGAATTAGTAATAGATTAGGGCCATTATTAATTACTGTAAAATGGGGTGACTTTGACCGATTTTGTACTGTAATCCTATAAAAATCATATTTTAAATTTTGCTACATTTTTGTATATGCAAATGTGTTATGGGTTTAGGTGTCTACTTTCAGTAGCTTAGATTATAACAAGAATAAAAAACCGCTAAACGCCGTAAAAATAAGTGGCGCATAAAATATTCCAGCTACAAAAGATCTGATATGAATGTTACGTGGCGCGAAAATGGATTTTCATTTGATGCAAAACAAAATTCTAGTTTTATTTTAAAAGATTTTTCCATAATATTTGCTAAATTTGAAGTAAACGCGCCACAAAAGAGTAACTTTGATACAGTTTGAATTTTGAAACTCTTTTGTGGCGCGTTTACTTCAAATTTAGCAAATATTATGGAAAAATATTTTAAAATAAAACTAGAATTTTGTTTTGCATCAAATGAAAATCCATTTTCGCGCCACGTAACATTCATATCAGATCTTTTGTAGCTGGAATATTTTATGCGCCACTTATTTTTACGGCGTTTAGCGGTTTTTTATTCTTGTATCAGGAGTTTTTTAAAGTTATTTATAAATTAAATGTATGAAGTTGAATGCAATGTTCCTCTATTACACGTCAAGCTTTATAAATGGTCACCTTTGTTGCATTATCTCCCAAATGATCTAGTATCCATCGAATGTATACTAATTTTTTTCTATTCGAAATAGATTAAAAAAAAATTGAGAGGGCCGGTAAATGAAGTCAGATTGCCCGTTGCCAGATCAAATTTAACGTCGTAACCACTACAACTACATAAACCATTTGGGGAATAATCGTTAATTGGATTATACATTTGTAGCTTAATAACTTCTAAACGGCTTAACCGATTTTGATCAGTAAACATGAGTTTGAAACGTATTGACCAGTAGTATCTGATGGATCTAAGGTCAAGTATGATAACTGAAGCTATTACAGGAATTACTTAACTTGAGAAACAATAGATTTTATCATATTTATGAAGCCTATAACCTAAAAATTCGAATTTTCCCGGATATGAGGCATACACCGTTAGATTCGTCTTAATTCCTTCTACAAACGCTAAATTAATAGCGCAATTCGTAGGTTGAAATGTTGAGTAATTGTCGAAAAACCAAAATTTTCAAAGTTTAGTTTTTCAGTTTTTCGGCTATACTGAGCCGTGTGTATGTCTGATCCTGACGGCTTAGACACCATTTGAAAGCTTAATGCAACTCTCCTGCCTCTTCTTGATCCGAATATATATATATATACCCCCAAAAAATATGCCGTTTTGTACTTACCAAGTTCTATAGCTGGCTTATGGGTGGTCAAAAGTCACAAACTACACCGGTTCTAAATCGTCCCTGACCGCCTCTTTAAACACAGAGAAAAAATATCAAATCGGTTTAACTTTCAAACACACATACATACATATCCACAAACATTTTCCCTTTTTTAAATAAAAATTCACATTTCTAAGCTCTATAACTTTTGAATGGTATAACCGATTTTCAAAATTAGACATGCGTTGGAAAGGTAATGATCAGTTCTATTAGAAACCACAAAGGTTTTACTTAAATTTTTAAACTTTTTTAAATTTTTTGGGACGAGAACGAAAAACAGACCCTAAATAGGAAGGGCCGTAAAATCTACACCCTTGGACCAAAATCGATGGTTGACATATAAATGGGTGAGTCTTTTCTGAACTTTAAGATGGGAGTTGGCCCAATTTTCAATTCAGTCATATTTAGAAAATCGAAAATTTTGTGTATATAGTGTCGCGTGTAGAGGGGGTGTGGGTGTGCGCCACTGGCGAGAACTGCCGTTCTCTGGTAATGTTCAAAATTAGACATGCGTTGGAAAGGTAATGATCAGTACTGTTAGAAGCCGCAAAGGTCGGACTTAAATTTTCGAAGTTTTTGGGAGTTTTAAAGACCAGAACGAAAAACAGACCCTAAATAGGAAGGGCCGTAAAATCGACACCCTTGGACCAAAATGGATGGTTGACATATGAGTGGGTGAGTCTTTTTCTGAACTTGAAGATGGGAGTTGACACAATTTTAAATTCAGTCAGATTTAGAAAAGTGAAAATTTCGTGTATATAATAGTGTCGCGTGTAGGGGGGTGTATTTCTGCGCCACTGGCGAGAACTGCCGTTATCTGGTAATCTTTTCGATATAAAACTAACAGCTTCGCTAACTAATAAATCTAAAACTATTAATTTTATCAAAAAAATGTATAATGAACATTTTTTGCTTATAATTAATATTTTTACCAGCATTTGCGGTCAAAATATAAAAAAAAATTCAACCTTCGAGATGAGGTGGCAACCACCCCATGGTCAAAGCGTCTTTCGGCATCATATAGATTTTTATCCTTGGACTATCCACTACTTATTGTCAAATTTTCAAACAAATCTATCCATTCTGTAAAAATTGCGAAGTGAAAAATTTCAGTTCCTGGACTAATTATACTTTTGGAGCTCTATAACTTCTGAACGGCTTACCTGATGTTGATCACTAAACATGAATTTGAAACGTATTGACAAGTAGTATCTGATGCATCCAAGATTGAGTATGATAACTGAACGTATTACAGGAATTATTGAGCTTGAAAAACCGTTTTTCCCATAAGAAATAGATTTGATCATACTTATGAAGCGTATAACTTAAAAATTCGAATTTTCCCAGATATAAGGTATACACCGTTAGACGCGTCCTGAGTTCTTCTACAAACGCTCAGTTATTTGCGCAATTCGTAAGTTTAAATTTTAAGTAATTGTCGAGAAACCAAAATTTTCAAATTTTAATTTTTCAATTTTTTGGCTATGGTGAGCAGTGTGTATGTCTCAGCTTGATCGCTTAAGCGCCATTTGAAAGCTTAACTCAACCCTATTGATTTAGTGTATTTGTGGTTTTCCTCTCTTTCCTTAAACCTAAGATATATACGCCCAAAAAATATGCTATTTTGTATCTACCTAGCCCTCTAGCTGACTTACGGGTAGTCAGAAGTCAAAAATTAGACCGGTTCTGAATCGGCCCTCACACCCTCTTGAAACACAAAAAAAAATTCAGATCGGTTTAACTTTTCCACACACATACATACATACATACATACATATCCACAAACATTTTCCATTTTTTAAATAAAAATTGAGTCATATTTCTGAGCTCGATAACTTTTGAATGGTATAACCGATTTTCAAAATTAAACATGCGTTGGAAAGATAATGATCTGTGCTATCAGAAGCCGCAAAGGTCGGGCTTAAATTTTTGAAATTTTTGTGATTTTTGGGGACGAGAACGAAAAACAGGCTTTAAATGGGAAGGGCCGTAAAATCCACATTCCTGGACCAAAATGGAGAAGTAACATATGGATGGACGAGTATTTTCCTAAACTTTAAGATGGGATTTGGCCCAATTTTCAATTCAGTCAGGTTTAGAAAATCGAAAATTTCGTGTATATATAGTGTCGCATGTAGGGGTGTTGTGCGCCACTGGTGAGAACTGCCGTTCCCTGTGGATTACAAAAAAATAATCATGACTTAGAAAAAAAAATAAAAAATGCCTTTGGTCAAGTTCACCCCATCTGGGGGGAAGTTGACCGTATATGCTTTTTGCCTGTTAAACTTATTTTTCTTTTAGGTGGGGTTAATTTGACCGTTTTTAAACCATTTTTTCTTAATTCGTTATGTCGGTGGATTTAACAACCCTTGGAATATCAATTCTTTTTTTTTTATTTAAAAATGAATTCTTAGATATTTATAAATTTGAATCGTTAAAAATAATTTTAAAAATTATACAGGGTGGCTGAAGTATATCACAATAGATATTTTTCTATATTTTCGGTCAAATTCACCCCAGCGGTCAAAGTAACCCCATTTTACGGTAGTTAAATTAAATTAGAACATTGTTAAAATAAAAATTATGTGTATCAACTAGTGTAATCCCATCAGGAAATGACCTGGATTAGTCTCAAGGGTCCAGGTCATTTGTATTTACTATACATAAACAAAAAATAAATAAAGTCATGATGATCGCCAAACTTCGAAAGAAGGCGGCACCTTAAGAAGAAGAAGACATTCCAGATCTAGAAGTAACAAGAACAACGAACTTATCTTAAAATGTTCTTCTTTAAGTGCCATCTTCGTGACAGAGATCGGCAATCATCATAGCTATTCTGACTTTAGAGATAGCTGCTGTGAAAATTTCATTTGATGTACATCCGTACCATTATCTCAGGTTGCGCAGCCATGATATACTACTTCTCCCTATGCTTCTCGTTCCTTGGATCTTTCCCTGTATAATGAGTTGGAGCAAGTTGTATCTCTCTCCACGTATAGTATGTCTGATATATTCCAATTTTCTGGTTTTGATTGTATTTAAGACTTCTATTTCTTTATTGGTCTTTCTCAGAACCTCTTTGTTTGTGACATGTTCTGTCCATGATATTTCCAGAATTCTTCTATACACCCACAACTATGATTTCAGTTTTTTCGTTGACGCCGTATTCAAGGTCCAAGCTTTCATTCCATAAAACAAAAGTCGACAAAACGTAGCACCTAGCCAACCTTAATCTAAGCTCGAACTTCAAATCTCTTGTACAGAGCACTTTTCTCATTTTGTTAAAATTTGCTCTAACCTTTTCTATTCTAATTTTAATTTCCTGGAAGTAATTATTTAGAAGTAGTTTTTTAGGATCTCTTTCAAGTAGGCATTAAAGAGAACTGGCGACAATATGCATCCCTGTCTCATCCCACGTCTAATTTCCATTTTCAATATCTTAAAATATAGACTTAAAATCTATGAGATCGATATTACTCAAGGTATTTTACACATCCGTTGGTAATTTTGTTAGAGACGCCATCCAAATAAGTAAATATATGTACGTATAACAATAATTATTGACGAGCAATATTGACCATATAGCAATAAAATAGGCGACCAAGACAAGTTTAAATCTGATTTTGGGAAATCAGCACATTATAAAAATTTGTTAAATTTCTAGTTCTTAACACGTTCGCTACCAGGGGTGTATTTAGGTTTCGTCCTGCTGGACCTAACATAGATTATGACAAATTCACTAAGAAAAACCTTTTCTGATTGTAACTTACCTAATCTGAGATAAAAATATGCAATTCCTGTGGGATTTTTTGATGCCGCTCATATATGAGACGCTGGTCTATAGCATAACCGGTAATATTATAGACCATATGTCTCATATATGAGACATAAAAAAACTTACAACTTTAAATAAATTTAATTATATTTATGTCACAACAGAAATAAAATAAGGTATTCTGGTAAAAAAAAACAAAAAAAAACAAGAAACTAAAAAAAACCAAATCTGATGTGTGTGGTAAAAAAAAGCATTTACTGGTTGCCTTCGTGATACTATTGAAAACATGGATCTACGCACAACCCAATCAATTTTCCAGATTTGTCTTTACATTTCTCGCAAATAAAGAATGTCAGGGTCCTTTTCTTTTTTGAGGAACAAATCCGACACCTTCTTCGTTTTTCTGCTTTTTTGGGATAATGAGATGAAGGTTTTACCTGACATTTCCTTGATGAAAGTGGAATTTGAAGATAGTCAAGTATCAGCTGCTCCCTGAATTCTAAGTACGTAATTTCTTTTTCCTTAGCAACATTATGCAAATAGGTACTATTCCATAAGCATACATCGACAAAATGAAAAAATAATTTTAGATACCATCTAATAGTTTTTCTGGGTGTCGTATAATATGAAAGCATTTGGTCGCTTCTATCAACACCGGACATACGTTTCTTATAGTCGACTACTACACTGGGTTTTTCTTGTTCTACTCCTCGTTTATCAGTTGTTTTTTGAGATCCAGGTCCATGCAATGTTGATATCATAAGCACATCGCGCTTGTCCTTCCACTTCAAAACCATCAAGTTTTTCTTTTTTCTGAAAGTGCTCTCTCCTTTGCGTAATTTGTAGTCAATTACCACTTTTGGGTTTCCTTTCCGATTTTTTCTCAATGTTCCTACCACATGAGTCTTGTTTTTATAAAGGAATTCTGCAAGTTTTACACTATTGTAATAATTATCTAAGTACAATGTGTGACCTTTTCCAAAATATAGCTCCGCAAGTTTTGTAACTACAGCTTGTGCATGGCCAATCTCATTGTTCACTGTGTCTTTTCTGGTATACACTAGACACTCCAAAACAAAGCCCTCTGGGGTGCAAAGTTCATGCAGCTTTATTCCGTATTTCGCACTCTTATTGGGAATATATTGGCGAAATATTAATCGTCCACGCCAAAGCAGCAAGGCTTCGTCTAAGGAGAGATCTCTTCCAGGATACAAAACTTTACGCATGTTTTCAAAAACATGGTCTGCAACTTTTTCAATTTTGTGCAAACGGGAAGTTTTCATATCATCTTTCTTGGTAAAACACAAACACCGTAGAATCTGTTCGAATCTATTCCTCGACATGATATTTCCAAATATTGGGTGGGAATATAGTGGATTCGTACTCCAGTAGCACTTAATGTTTTGCATTTTTATGTTTCCCATTAGCATGCATAATGCGAGAAAACGGCGGAATTCATGGGGAGTAGTTGGTTTCCATTTATTTATTGTAGAATGCTTCGGTATTACATTGCCAATAACTGAGAGTGCACGTAAATTAATCCACTCGCAAATTTTTTGAAACAAGTCGTCATCAAACAATAGTTCAAATATATCTTTGGGAGTACATTCTTTTGATATATCTATTTTCAAACGTTCAATTTCTGAAAAATCAAACACCTCCGGTTCATCGTCGATTTCGAGCCAGTCGCTGTCATCTTGATTATTTACTGGTGCACTGTCCATTTGAGGAACATTTTCATCAAGGTCACTAACTGCTTCATCACTGGTATGTTCCGAGTCACTAACTGGATTTTGTTCTACACTAGAACCCGATTCTGATGAAGGCTTGTAGCTACTGCCGGAATCTAAAAACATTTCAGGAATTTCATCAGGTTCTAGTATATCAGAAAGACTGTCATCATTTTCTGAGTTCATAATTCGGGCCGCCTCTTCTTGAAGCTCCTTCTCTGTTAGAATAGTTCTTTTATACATCACAGCCAAACCCTGAAAAAGTTATTCTCTAGCAACATTCAAAGGGGTTTTACTAGGTATGTTACGTGTAAATATAAAATAATACGAAGCTTCTTACCTACGAAATCTAGTAATCGCAACAGCATATGTACAAAATCTTTATTTAGAGACTATGCGGTTCATATATATGACGACTTTTTTAGGCTTATTACTACTATTTAGAATTGGTAATAAAATACTAAGCTGGTGTAGTATTTTATTTTAGTAAACACAGCCTTTTATGATTTTCTTTCTTTGAAATAGACCATGCACCTGAAATAAGAAATATTTCGTAACATAACCTTACTTTTCAAGTTTAGACCGACAGCGTTTTGTTTTATTTGTAGTAATAATCGTTGTATTGTAGTGGAATATCATACAAAATACCATACATAATACTAGGTAAAACAAACATACTTACATGGACTAAAAACAACAAAAAAACACAGCACAATTCAGACAATGTTGCACACGTGCTCGCTAAATTTCTACTAAACGGTAGGAGCTGCACACAGACCATCTGACTCATATATGCGCCGCACTTTTCTATAGACCACGTCCAAAACGCAATACGCTATCTGCGAACGTAACTATTTTATTCGACATTTCGAGCGGTGGGATCTCCGGCTCAAATGTGTGACGCTGGTCTGTGCGAAAAATCCGTGTGGCTCATATATGAGCCGCTTGGTAGCGAATGTGTTAAGGAAACGTGTCGCTTTAAGCAAGGATGACAAGGAAAAGTTCGTGCTTGTTGCGTTTTATGGAAAATACATGTTACTTTTCCATCGATGCGTTACAATATTGGCTGTTACCTCTAAAGAGTACAACAGTAGAACTAGAGAGTGCAGTTAGCCGATGAGTTTTACTAGTACACCCTGTATAAACAAACGACGTATATTACTTGCAACGTTTTTCTTTTTATTTTATTAACTTCACCATCACTTGTAAATAAATTAAACATCGTTTATTTGCGATGAAACCACAAAAAAACTTGAATGTATCACATTCATTAAAATGGTATCAACCTCTTATGTTTGTATTTAATTAGATTTTCTAGTGGACTTTTTGCGTCTTGTGTTATTTAATGCTGACTAAATGGCTTCCTTATTAAAGCGGCGTCAATGTTTAATTTAGTAGGCGTAAGTACGATCTTTCATTACAATGACAAATAAATCTAATTAGTAAATAAGTCAGTGCATCTGTGTATGATTAATACACTGGCGAACAAAAAATTTAGGTCACTAGGGGAATTATACACGTTTGATGCCTTGAATTTCTTAAACCTGTTGTCCGATTTGAGTGATTTTTTTAGTATCTTATAGCTTCATTATTTAAGAATCTCAATATATTAACATTGTTGCTAGATAGGTAAATGTCATTTTATAACGGGTGTAACAGTCATACTGTGTTTTTTTCCTTAAAGTTCGGAACAATCTGTAGAATATTATAGCTTAGATAAAATATTAAAATTAAAATCCAATTGTAGCCTTAGGCTTTCTTAACATTTTCTTCTTTGATCCATTTGCTTATGTTGGATAATAAAAAAGTTAGGTACTTTAACAACTAGCCATGTTCTTCATCAAACAGGGTGTTTTTAAATAAGTGCGACAAACTTTATGGGGTAATTCTGCATGAAAAAATAATGACTGTTTGCTTTATAAAGATATGTCCACACAAATGCTTCGTTTCCGAGATACGGGATGTTGAATTTTTTCTTACAAACTGACAGTTTATTTGTTGCGCTAAATTCGGTTGAGATATGCAAATGAAATTTGGTAGGTTTTAAGAGGTGGTTATTGCGCATTTTTTGACATACAAATAAGAATTTTATATTCACCATTGGCGTGCATACGGGTAAAAATATTTTAGATACATCCCGTATGCACGCCAATGGTGAATACAAAATTCTTAATTCCATGTCAAAAAATGTCCAATAACTACCTCTTAAAACCCATCAAATTTCAGTTGCATATCTCAACCGGTTTTAGAGCAACAAATAAACCGTGAGTTTGTAAGAAAAAATTCAACATCCCGTATCTCGGAAATGAAGCATTTGTAGACATATGTTTATAAAGCAAACGGTCATTATTTTTTCATGCAGAATTACCCCTTTAAGTTTGTCGCACTTATTTAAAAACACCCTGTATTGATGAAGAACGTGGCTAGTTGTTAAAGTACCTAACTTTTTTATTATCCAACATAAGCAAATGGATTAAAGAAGAAAATGTTAAGAAAGCCTAAGGCTACAATTGGGTTTTAATTTCAATATTTTATCTATGCTATAATATTCCACAGAGTATTTCAAAATTTTAAGGAAAAAACACAGTATGATTGTGACACCCGGTATAAAATGACATTTACCTGTCTAGCAACAATATTAATACATTGAGACTTTTAAATAATAAAGCTATAAGATACTAAAAAAATCACTCAAATCGAATAACAGGTTTAGAACATTTAAGGTATCAAACGTGTATAATTCCCCTAGTGACCTAAATTTTTTGCCCGCCAGTGTATTTGTTTAAAACAAAAAAATATTTTACGTTTAAAATTAAAAAAAAATTGAATAAATGTCAGTAGTGAAGAATAGTAAATATTGAGGATGTCCAAATAATTTATTTTTATTCAAACCCTTAACCTGGGAACAGTCACGCTCTCTCTTCTGTCACGTAAGCAGTCGTGCGTTAGATTTTATCTAACAATACGAATTTAAATACGAATTTAAAACAAATTTTTATTTTATAATACTTTCATTTACTACGTTAATAATATCTATTTCTAACAATTTTAAAGCTAATTTGGTTTTCACCAAAGCCATAAATCCCACAAAAAAATAAAAAAAAAAATAAAAAAATTAAAAAACAATACCTGCGCATTACTACAATCTTCCTCGAGGTACTTAAGAGGGGAAAGTTATGTTGCAAAATTTTTCATGAATGTATTAAGGAAAAAGATAAAATGTTAGATTTTTTCTAACGGCGCGACTGCTTATGGTTTAAAGTTATTGTCATTTCCGGTTCCTTTAATGAAATATATTATATGCAAACCATGTTTTTCTATACACTGCTGCTCAAGAAGATATGTGTAGTGTTTTTCTTCTCTCTAGCACTGTAACTTGGAGTGAATATTCGCTGACTTTACAATATACTCCCATTCACCTTGGTTTATCATTAGTTCTCGTACTCACTTGTAAGATATTTGCGGTATGTAGATCTGCTGTAATATCCGTTTTTAAGGGCGCGTCCATAGTGCACGCCGGTTTCCAAGTCAGAAAGCCGACGCCAAGTCGGTGCAGCTAAATCCTTCGTATTTAAAGGGGCCTGTCCAAATTGCACCAGCGTGCTGACAACTAAATACGAATGATAATTAGCACGCCGACTCGACGTCGACTTTCTGACTCGGAAACCAACGTGCACTATGGACACGCCCTTTTAGCTAGGAGAAAACCAGCCTAGTCTTCTACAACTTTGCGGAACCTTTTGGCTTGATTATGGTCTTCATCCTCATCATTTTACGTCTACTACTGAAACGATACGATAAACTACCCCAGATAACCGAAATTGCATTGAATTAATACTTCGATCATCTATGATAGCTATCGCTTACCCTGGTCTATCAGACTCCCAAGGTGTGTGTTCGTCTTGTCCTAATCAAAAATATGAACGATTAAGATTTGAATTGGAAGCAAACAAAACAATATTTTAATTAATCATGTTTATTGTTCAATAAAGATATACATAAAAAAATATGACATATTAAATTCAATGATATACATATTTAAATTCTTGCCAAGAATTGACAATTCTTGGATTATACTTATGGCTTTTGGTACTGGTTCGATGGTAACTCCTTGATAGTACTGCTGTTGTAGCAAAGACTTGTTGTACACCTGCGCAGATGTTGTGGCCCTAAGTCGTTGCAGCTGTAGATGTTGGTCGTTGCAGTCTAGTTGTAGTATAGTTAAGATGCATCTTGTTGTTGTTGTTGGCCTTGTAGTGGCATCACCGGTGATGTAGACGACTTGAGGCTCTCGAAGGGAGAAGAGTTGATTTTATATCCAAAAACTAGAAGACAAAATGTGTATCAGTGACAATCAAGAAGTTGAAACAAAAATGTATCTTTGCCAAATAGTATTCAAAACTAGGAGGTGGCAAGGGTTAATTAAATAAAATTATGATTGACTATTATTACTAGATATAATTATCTGATTAACCAAATGCATATATTATGTAACTTAAAAGATATATGTTGAACTTATTTTGAATGAAGTAAAAGAAATATCTAAAACTTAAATATCAGAACACATGCTTTTAGAAGATGTAGGTTAGGTATAAAAAAATATTATAAAAACTGTTAATGTTGAACGGTGAATACAAGAAAATAGAATCATGAATTTTATTACCCCAAGAGAAGTTGGTCTGATGAATAAAATGTTTTATTTTCAAGCTCCATTAGCTTTTATAATATTACCACCATCATCTTCGTGAGAATTTGTCACTGTCATCGAAATGACATTTGAAATGACGACCAAGTAAGTGTCAAGTAATGAACACACAACATAAAATATTAAGATTAATGTCTTTGATAGAATGAGATTTTAGAATGTAAAGAAAGTTGCCTATAACAGGAGATAGAGAATAACAAAAGAGGGCGCCAAACAGGTTTTTAACGGAAAAACAAGTTAAAACGAATACAGAAGATAATTATTAATAATATTATAGAAAATAAATTAAAATAATTATTTAAAAATAAAATAGCAAAGATGTGACGTTTGTAACGTTACACTACGACAACATTAATATTTGAATAGTTTGAAATATAAGTCCAATACTCACTGAATTTCGTCATCGTTGAAGCAATAAAAAGCCAACATAACCATAACAGAAAATTTATAATTACAAATTTTTTTCCCCAATACAACACAAAAAATACACAATATTTCTACGCGCTACAGGCTGACTGATATATGATAATGTAAAGAGAAGTAACTATTACTAACAACATGCAAGGAAAGACTATACACTGATGTAGGTGTAATGAACATCAAAGAATAGTGCTTGCAAGGCCGTAAAGTTTATGTAGGTACCTAATATGGCTTAATAATGGACAACCAGAAACAACACCATACACGTAAAATATATCATATCAAGGTAACCTAATTACTATTCATTTTCTACACATTATAATGTTTGAATTTAAACTACGCAAGAGATGTAAATATACTATTATATTATAATACTTCCATGATAATTTATTAACAGGTGAACGTCTAGAAAAATTATGTAATATAATATTATAAATAATATACATATGAAACTTAAAGCTAAAACCAATATAGAAGAAAAGAATTAGTCTTAAGATTAAACTATTCAGACTATCGGATTAAACCGCCTCGATGTTCTTTGGGCCGAGTTTTCGAAGTCCTTTCAGACGTCATCTTCAGAGCTTTCGGGGTCTCGGTCTCCTGAGCTCCCAGACACTAAACTGTTAGTTGGCGCGAAGATTTTTGACGACGGAATTTGGATTGGTAGGTGAAGAGGACGATATTTTCTTTAGGGGGAGTCTCTATGTCGAAGTAGTTCGGTCATCAATTTGGTTTAGATAATTTAACCGTTTTTAGATCTCTATGACTTCTCGGGTAATTCTTGGTTTATAGAAGCGGATGGGGGCTATGGTTCTGGAGTGTTCAAAGTAAATTTCGTGACCTGTTTAAAGATCGTGTTGCCTAGAGCTGAAAATTAATCGGATATGCGAACAGATAAGGAATGTTCATAAATTATATTTTAGATTCTACGATTGGTTTGACCTAAGTAAGATCAGGGGGCAGTTTGCACAAGAAATTTCATAAACTCCTTGTTGTTCGTTTGACATATTGTATTTGACTGATCGGAAAAGAGGTAAAAGTTTTTGTTGTGGGTAAATATCGTCTTTATTTCTCGCGGTTTGAGAATTTTGTCGATTTTTTCAGTAACATCTTTGATGTAAGGAAGAAAAGTTTTCATATGATCAGGACCTCAGTATTTGGGTTAAGATTGAGCGGAAGATTGAAAATTAGTGTATGCTCCTATCGATGTTACCGTTTTGGATGAAGGCTTGTTTTAAAGAAGAGAGCTCAGTAGATCTGCTTGCATCATCGCAAAAGTGTATCGATCTGAAAAAAAGGGTATTAATGACTGAATTAATTTGTGCAGGTGGGTGATGAGACTTAGTTTGCAAATAGCGGTTGGATATTTTGTTTTGGCATTGTATCTTCTAGTTCTCCTGGCTCTATGACTTTTAATGTAATGCTATTCAGAGTGTTAATATTTAGGTCTGTATCCTTATTGTTTTCAAGAATGTTGGTGATATGTTCGTCAAATGCATTTATAGTATTAGGCTCTGTCCAGGTAGGTGTAGACTTCTTTTTGATAATGCGGTGTCTTTCTTTCCCAAGGTCTATATATATATATATATATATATATATATATATATATATATATATATATATATATATATATATATATATATATATATTGATGATTTTACTATTATGTGGTAACTGTTGAAAACTGGTTTAGAACTGTAATATATATCTAAAGATTTGCATTTTTTTGCTCATTTGGAATCTATGCTTTTCCAGCAGGAGACTAAGTAAAGTTTCACCGTGCTCGTTCCTGTTTCCTAAACCAAATTTCCCCAGTGATGTTTCTGTCTCATCTTCTTTCTTTCCGTTTTCTCGTTTAAGTCACCAGATATTATGGTACACTTTGTTCTGGTGTCATTAAGATTAAAGTAATACCATCTTACAATTCTTTCACTTCATAGTCCGCGTGCTCACTTGTTGGGGCATTTTATGATAAATAATTATGATAATGATAAAAAATAATAATAATAATAATAATAATAAGAAATAAGACGATTCGTAATAAAACTAGATTTGATTTTTTAGCCAAAATTATATCAAAAATAGAACTTGTCAGTGTCAGATATAAAAGGATTTTTAAAGTTATGGAACCCCAATATTGCAAAAGCCCAAAATCAAATATTTGAGGTTATATTGAAACTCGAATACACCAAAAATTTAAATTTTGAGTCTTAATGATGGCTTTTATGTTTTAAATAAAAAGTGTATAGTGAAAATATCATCTTATCTTTTACGCTTTATTAAAATAAGTTTGAGCAGGAAAACTTGCATATCTGCGAATTTTCACTAGTAATACCACTAGAGGTCAAATTATTTCCGGAAATTTTCTAAAAATATTCATGATCAAAAAAAATTTCCGGATATTAATTTGACTTCGCGTGGTATTCGGTAAGAAAATTCCACACCAAATTTGCATTTGAAAATCCAAAGCTGCATGAACAGATTAATAGCGCGCCATAGCTTTGTCAGCAATTATTTAGGCTTTCAAATTCGTAATTTCTACTCATTTTAGTTGCATGGGAATACCATTTCAAGATAGAAAATAGTATATTCTTCAATTTTACATAAGTTTTGAGTAACTACAAGTGATAGAAAATGAATCAAAACTAAATTATGTAAACAAATAAAAACCAGTCTGTCAAAAATGTTCTGTTATTGTAAACGTCAAAAAATTTCCACTATAATTCGCTGTTGGGTACCCCACGAGCAAAAAATTTCCCATAAAATACCTCCGTTGCCATGGTGATCTGTCAAAATAACGTATTTTGATTGGTTCAAAATTACAGGTGTGGAATTTTCTAATAAAAGTTCTTCAACTTTTCAGCGAGGCTTTAAATTTCCCAATGTTACGACGTCTTATAAATATTTGCTCCTTTATCTTTCGACAATTTCAGATAATAAACGGGATTTTCAATTGTTCCCTACAAAGGTGGGACTCTGTTTGAGGTAGTCTGGATTTGTGTTCATGCTATATATATTAAGACCAGGATATGTTCCTCTAGTTTGGAAATTAGCCCAAAATAATCTTAACTTTAAAACCAGAAAAGCTTGGTTGGAAATAAAGTTTCACACACTTATTAGCCTGCTACCCAATAAGTTTAAAATATTTCAAAAAGTGCTGTTATCTAGAAGAGAGCCAATTTTATTTGACAAGCAAATATCTCATCATCCGTTTGGCTTTAGGCCATAGTACGCTGTCTAAACAAGTTCATCCGGTTTACTAGCAAATACACAAGTCACTGGAAAACAGAAAATATTGCACCGGAATCTTCTTGTACATATCTTAGGCATTTGACAAAGTCAGGCATAATGGCCTTTTATACAGAGTCAAATAATCCTTTCCCAACAATTACTTCCAAATCCTAAGATCCCACCTGCAAGACCTTGTAAAATATCACAATAAGGATATCAGACTTTACCAAACTATGACTGGTGTCTCTCAAGGCAGTGTCCTTGGACCAGATCTGTACCTGATATTAACTGCGGACTTACCTACATCACCAGAAGTCACAACATCAACTTTGTTGCAGATGACACAGCAGTAATCTCGTCTCATGCGAACCGAACTGTAGCATCACATACAGTCCAGACTAACCTAAATACAATAAAAACTTGGTTCAAGATGTAGCGTTTGCGAAACAAAGAAACAAAATCTGCGAAGATAACATTTACAAACCGCAAGGGACACTGTCCTCCGGTATCGTTAAACAAAAAATGGGCCCTTTAATAATAGTAATGATGCAGCACATAAAAAATCATGATAATGATAATGTAAACTTGATTAATGACGACGAGTCTTAAGAAAAATAATCTTGGTTTAATATCGTTGCCAAAACGGTCTATAACATATCAGTGTCAGAAACACTGACTACTTTAATTTTTGAATAAAATATTGACAATATTTTTAGATTTTTAAAAATATTGAAAAAGCAAAATCAAATATTTGAGCTTATATTGAAACTCAAATACACCAATATCCCAATTTTGAGTCTTAATGACGGCCTTCAGGTTTTAAATAAAAAGTGTATAGTGGAAATATCATCTTATCTTTTACGCTTTATTAAAATAAGTCCGAGGAAGAAAACGCGCAGATCTGCGAATTTTCTAATGAAAATTCTTCAACTTTTCAGCGAGGCTTTAAATTTCCCAATGTTACGACGTCTTATAATTATTTCCTCCTTTATCTTTCGACCATTTCAGATAATAAACGGGATTTTTAATTGTTCATCGAGGGGTTTTGTGATAAAATTCGAATCTACAAAGGTGGGACTGTGTTTGAGGTACACTCTGGATTTGCGTTCATGCTACGTTAAGTGGCAATAAAAGTGAGTTCTTCCGGTTTATAATTACTTTGAATATACGATAAATTTTAAGTAGCATAATAACATTGAGGGCTATGTTTTCTTTTACACAAAATGTTCACGTTTAACTTTAACGATATTGGTTTTTTATTGATGCTTCACACAATTTTAAGAACTATTTTTTAACAAAACAAGAGAAAAAAATGAGCTCTGTAATAGAAATATTAAACAGGAGGAATTTTTACGCTGTACCCAATATATGTACATGAAAATTAAAAGTCAACGGTAAAACAGTTTCATAGTTTAATAGACAGAGGTTTAGAGTAAGTGGGAAACACTTCAGACCAAATTCCATAAGGCTGCAATAAGAGTAATTTTGATATATCTAGGCTCCTAAGCTTGTTGCTTGTTGAGCACCTAAAAATAAAGAAGAAAAACGAGCGCATATTGAAAAAATGAAATTATTGCTTTCGTAATTTAGAACTGGCTGTTTCAATTTTCTCTATATTTTTATAACAAAATGTTCAACAACGTGTTCAAGATAATTTTAATTTTTACACATATTGGACTAAAAGGAGTTCCGAAATGCTTAACTCATAGTCCTCCAATGACAACCACATCTTAAACACTTTCAAACAGGTTTTCAAACACATTTAAAATTTATTCAATTCGATGGTTTTTCATAAACTCCTTTATTTGGTGGCATATATATACAGGGTGATTGATTAATAGGGTAAAGCTCAAGAGCTCCGCTATAGTAATAGATAGCAATAAAAGTTAAAAACAAAAATTTTAGCCATCTTTAAGCTGCACATTACAAAATTAGTTAGAATGTTACAGGGTGTTCGATAACACAGTGGCAGACCAAACTTATGTTTTTTTAAATGGAACACCCTCTATTTTATTTTAAATTCGAAATCCTCTAAACCTTTCCATCACAAAAATATAAAGGTTTGTTATGTTATACAGGGTATTTACAAAGTTATAACCAATTTTATATGAAAATCGTAACAAGTTCAACTCCCTGTATAAATAAAAATAAGCAAAAGAACAATGGTTTATTAATGCCATATTTTTTTAGCATATTGTGGAAATTTTCAAGAATGGTCGATATTGCTAATTTCTTTATACCAAATACAGGGTGAGTCAAAACGCAAGTACATTATTTTCTCAGTAATTTTAAATGGAACACCCTGTATTTTATATCACTATTGAAAAGTACCAATACCGTACTTTAATTTTTAGGTAACATTCCCTATGTCTAAATTTATTAGTTTTCGAGATATTTTCATTTTTCAATGGACCAGTAGCGTGGCCCCACCCAAATCACCAGAATTTAATAAACTGGACTGGTTTTTTTGGGGTTGCGTTAATAATGAAGTTTATAAAATACCTCCAACAACAAGGGATGAGATGAAAAATAGAATACAAAGTGTATTTCGATGTGTTAATTTACAACTGCTCCGTAGAGTAAGTAGCTCATTTAATGATCGTTTTTAGGCGTTCATAAATGTGTTAGGAGATAATTTTGAACACCTTATGTAATTAAATATTAAAAATATTTTGTTAAAAGTAGTTTCTAATTTTTTCAAACATGTTTTTTTTGTAAAATGTATTACTGATAAATGATGTTTCGTTCTTTATTTGTTACATTGTTACATTTACATAAAAAAAGTAGTGTTTAATTGTCTTCACAAAATATTGTATTTTGTGTTTGTGTGTTTTTTGTAAAATTTATTACTAATTTTCTTTGTTTATTTGTTGCATTTACATAAAAAGATAGTTTTTAATTATTTCAAAAATGTTGCATGTAGTGGTTGTGTTTTTGTTTGTAAAATGTATTACAAATAAATTATTTTTATTTATTTATTTGCTACAGTGTTACGTTGATTACCGGATTGATAATCGGTTATCTTCAATTGTCAATTCAGTCATGGCTTACTTAAAATTTAGATAAATTTAAACACCTAAAATAATTTGCTCTGAAAAATGAAGATATCTCGAAAACTAATAAATTTGGGCATAGGGAATATTATATAAAAATTAAAGTACATTAATGTTACTTTTCAATAATGATATAAAATACCGGGTGTTCCATTTAACATTACTGAGAAAATAATGTACTTGCGTTTTGACTCACCCTGTATTTGATATAAAGAAATTTAGCAATATCAATAATTCTTAAAAATTTTGACAAAAAATAAAAAATATGGCATTAATAAACCATTGCTGTTGTGCTTATTTTTATTTATACAGGGAGTTGAACTTGTTACGATTTTAATGCAAAATTGGTTATAACGTTGTAAATACGCTGTAACACATTACAAACCTTTATATTTTTGTGATGAAGAAGTTAACAGGATTTCGAATATAAAATAAAATATAGGGTGTTCCATTTAAAAAAATATAAGTTAGGTCTGCCACTGTGTTATCGAACACCCTGTAATATTCTAACTAATTTTGTAATGTGAAGCTCAAACGTGGCTAAAATTTTTGTTATTGACTTTTATTGCTATCTATTACTATAGCGGAGCTGTTGAGCTTTACCCTACTAATCAATCACCCTGTATAATACCACCTTTTATTTTAGTTTCACTGACTGCAGATAATTTGTAATCAGATACATGAAACCAAGAGCTCCTGTATCCATCCTCTTTAAATTTTTTGGATGTGCAAGGGAAAAATGTATACGTGTTCAGGAGTTACAAGTGGCTTAGATGTTAAGATTTTGCCTTGTACATATATAACATCTGAGACGAATAACGATGGACTACCCCAGCTTATCGAAGTACCATCCGAAAATAATGCTTCAATCATCCATGATAGCTATCGTTCACCCTGGCCTAGCTAAGTCTCCCAAGGTGTGCGTTGGTCTTGTAATAATCTTAAATATGAACTATGAAAATTCAGAATGGAAGCAAACAAAACAATATTTTAACTAATCATGTTTATTGTTAAATAAAAGTATAATAAAAATATGACTTAGTAAATGCATTAACAAATATATTCAAATTCTTGCCAAAAACTAACAATTCTGGATTATACTTATGTCGTTTTCTAATTGGTTCGATGGTAACTTCTTGATGTCGAATGGCACTGATGTTAGTTGTGAACAGTCTCTGGGGTTGTAGGTGTTCAGGGCCACCAGGCCTACAGGTATTGGTTGGTTGCAGTCTAGATGAAATTCATTGTTGCAGTCTAGATAATTTGTTCCTCGTTGTTGTATCGCCGGCGATTTGAGGATGCTTGAAGCTCGCGGAGGGAGAAAAGTGATCTTATTCCAAAAACCAGAAGATATAATGCCTATAAGTGACAATCAAGAAGTTAAAAACCAAAATGTACCTTTGCCAAATAGTATTCAAAAACTAGCAGATGGCAAGGGTAAATTAAATGGAATTATGATTGATACTAGTTAAATTATCTGATTACTAAATGCATATTAATAGATGAAATGAAATATTCAAAATTAGGATATCATGACACGTGAGTGGAGATTTGAAGGTTAGATAAAAAACATTATAAAAATTATTATACATATGTAGAAATGTAATTAATATGATAAGATTCTTACCCCAAGATGTCGTCTGTTCGGAATAAAATAATTTATTTTCAAGCTACTTTGGCTTTTAGGACTTTACCACCACCATTTTGAGAATTGTTACAGTCATTGATATGACAGCGTGAACTGTAGAAAGGTAGGATAAGCATGTTCCGTAATGAAAGACAGATATCTAGAGAGTCAGAATATATGAAGTACGTCCAGTATGAGGATTTAGATGTTAGATGAAAAGAGATGTAAGAAATATAACAGGGGTGGCCAAACTGTGGCTCGCGAGCCACATGTGGCTCTTTGAAGGATTATTTGTGGCTCTCAAATGTCCTGAATTACTTTCAATTTTTGTGTTTCAAAATGTCTTAAATTACTAACAACAAATTTAAATAACTAAGTGTAACATTAGGACTTAGACAAGGAGACCCCTTCACCGTTGCTATTCAATTTGGCCTTAGAATATGTAATAAGTAAAATATCATCTCTCTCGTGGACTTACCGGGTCACAAATGAGGATATCCTTAGAAAAATGGGGAAGAACCGAGAGCTACTACAAGCCATCCTGCAAGGAAAAATAGTTGGGAAGCGAGGTCCAGGAAGAAGAAGAACATCCTGGTTAAAAAACCTCAGATTCTGGTTCAACAAAACATCTGTGCAGCTTTTTCGCGTTGCTGCAGATAAAATAAAGATTGCCATTATGATCGCCAACATTCGTCACTGACAGGGGGATTTGCGAATCGAGGATCAAATTGCTGGAATTTGATGATGATCTAGATGCAATCCCCCATTCTACAATAGACATGAGAGAGGTGTTTTCAGAACTCAAGGAAGAAACAGATAGTCTGGGCCTTCGAATAAATGAAGATAAGACCAAATACAACTGTATTGGTGACTCTTTATGGTACTGAAAACATCGTCAGACATATAAAAGCTTAGATAAGATGGACAGGTCATGTAGTAAGATCAGAGGAAGACAGAGTGTTAAATACAGTGTTTTTTGAAGATCAGTGTTTTTACTGTTTTTTGATTTCGGTAGATCAGTAGGCCGTCCAAGAAAAAGATGGAAGGATGATGAAGAATCGAAGTACCCTGAATTAGTATAGGCGGCTTATAGCATTATTTGAAACAACGATGTGAACCATTTTATTTCACTTTAAAATTCGTGAAATCCAAACAGTGCGAGAAAAATTTGATACCTTTTTGCACTTTTTAAATAATTGTTTAGTTGCGGCTCCCGAAAAATTTCAAATTTTGAAAAATGGCTCGGACTATCAAGGAGCTTGGCCACCCCTGAAATATAATAACGAAAGAGGGCGCCAACGAGTTTTTAACGAAGAAAACAGGTAAAACAAATAGAAGAAGATTATTAATAATGAAATATTAAAGAAAATAAAGTAAAATGATTATTTCAAAAAAAAAAATAGCAAAGATGTGACGTTTGTAACGTTACACATCCCTTTTAGGCCATTGCTTCTTTACAAGATGATTGTTCCAGTTACGGTTATCACCGGTCTTTCATATAAGGTGCATATTTTATTTAACAGGAATCGAAGGTTTTTTGATTCCCATATGCAGAAACACGGCTTCTAAACTAAGTTTAGAGGAATCTTAACAATCTCCACTACATAGGATTATGGTGTATAGCTAACTCTCTAAATAAAGACTCAGCATCAGTAACATGCGCTGAATTGTCTTCGACTGCAAAGAAGCGTTGGAGGTTTTGATACCATGTACAATCCACAGAAGTTACCCTCGCAAGAAGAGTGAATCCTTTTAGTTTGGTTGATAACAATTCACTTTGGTCCTTTAAAAAAATTAAAGATGAACTAGAGCATTTAGTTCAAACGAATTAATGATGTGAGGTTCTTTACATGTTTCAATAAAGTTAGATATCTTCGTCTAGACTTAATTGTATATTTTGACACTTGGTGTGTAAATTCTAATTTTCAGGTGGGACTGGAATTGGAAGTTCGTGAATGTGAGAAACTGGTTTCATACCGGAAAGAAAATTTGTATATTTAACAACTTTCTTGGGCTTCATTATTATTCCAGAAATTTTTTAGCACACAAGTAACATACCGTAGAGTGGAGTTTTAATTCTCCGTACACCATTAGGAATGAAGAAAAGTTGCGCAAATGGTATTTGTCGCGATTTTTCCTGAAACCAATCACTAGGTAAAAGTTAAAAAAATAAACAAATAAATATAATATAAATAAGTAACACACCAATTGACCAGTTTACCTATTCACTATTTTACAAGGGAAATAATGTTTATGCGACTTTTTTGCCGAAAAAGACATCTATTTTAAAAGGACCCCGCACAAACCTTACGGAAAATAGGTCCAAGTGAATTTCGTTCATGCTTTGGGAAAATACTCTTTAAAGCATTCTGATAAAAAGTTCTCCTGGGCACAACTCAATCGTATGAAGGATTTTCAAGATATAGAGGCCCAAACTCGGAAAATTATAAGATTTACGGGGTATTCCAATTCCGTGAGTTACTGGTTATTTGGCAACATGTAGAAGTTTGGATCAAGGAAAAGTACTAGTAGTCTAGGATTTTTTCCTGGCTATCCAATGGCGACCGTTACTTTGACCTTGACCCTCATAACGGACGTCATCTTCTAACTAAAGTTTCGAGGATTTTCGGCATTAAATTGATATAAACAGATTACTCACGGGTTTTTGGGATCGCTAAACACGAATATGCCATCAGTATTGACCTCCGGATGACGTGGTGGCCAGGGCCTCTGCAAGGGACGTCATCTTCTAGAGTTTCGATGGTTTTCGGCATTTAATTGATGCAAATGAATTACTGGAGGGTTTTTTGAGGACGCTATACACTATACACGAATATGCCACCAGAACCGACTCCCGGAGCACCTGATTTCCAAGGTCAATGAAAAGGGCTTCTGGAGTTTCGAGGGTCTTTGGTACTACATTAATGCAAATGGATTAGTTATAGGTTTTTGAGGTTGCTGAACACGAATACGTGATCAGCACAGACACAGGAGCACCTGGTGCCTAAGACAGGTTATCTTTGACAGTTTCGGAGGAATCTAATGGATTACTCTTAGGTTTTTGGGGTTGCCGAACATGCATACATGCGTACTACCAAACATGCACTATGGCACGTCATCTTCTGGAGTTTCGAGGGTTTTTGGTACCAAACTGATGCAAACGGATTAGTACACACCGAGTACTCAGATGTTTTTTGAGTTGCTGTTCAAAGAAAGCGTATAAATTGATGAATAGGTTTTTCGCCATTTGTAGATTTTTATTAAAATAACTATGTTGTGCTATTCAATTGTTTTAATTATTTATAAAAAATATAAACTCAATTTATATCTGACAATGGCTTTCCTTCATTTATTTTAATATTGATTTACTACATTTTATTTTGATAGTGGTCTTCATCGTGGCCAGTAGATACACAAGAGTCTTTTATTATTTATGTCATATTCGTGTTCAGCAACCCCAAAAACACAAGAGTAATCCGCTTGCATCAATTTAGTACCGAAAACTCTCAAAACCCTAGAAGATGACGTGCCTTAGGCACCAGGTACCCCGGTGTCTGTTCTGATGGCGTATTTGTGTTTAGCAGCCCCAAAAGCTAATGAGTAATATCCATCTGCATCAATTTAATGCCAAAACCTGTCGAAACTCCAGAAAGAGACCTGCCTTAGGCACCAGGTGCTCCGTGGATCGGATATGATGTCGAATTCACGTTAAGCAGTCCCAAAAACCTGTGAGTAATCAGTTTCCATTAATTTAGTACGGAAAGCTCTCGAATCTCCAAAGCATGACGTGTATTTGGCACCAGGTATTCCGATGTCTGTTCTGATGGGGTATTCGTGTTCAGCAACTCCAAAAACCTATGAGTAATCCGTTTGCATCAATGTAGTACCAAAGACCCTCGAAACTTCAGGAGCCCCTTTCATTGACCTTGGAAACCAGGTGCTCCGGGAGTCGGTTCTGGTAGCATATTCGTATTTAGCGACCTCAACAAAACCCTCCAGTAATTCATTTGCATCAATTAAATGCCGAAAACCATCGAACCTCTACAAGATGACGTCCCTTGCAGTGGCCCTGGCCACCACGTCATCCGGACGGCAATTCTGATGGCATAGTCGTGTTTTGCGATCCCAAAAACCCATGAGTAATTTGTTTATATCAATTTAATGCCTAAAACCCTCGAAACTCTAGAAGATGAGGTCCGTTGAAGGTCAATGTCAAAGTAAAAGTCGCCATTGGATAGCCAGGCAAAAATCCTAGAGGAAAAAATCCTAGACAACTAGTACTTTTCCTTGATCCAAACTTCTACATGTTGCCAAATAACCAGTAACTCACGGAATAACCAGGATGCTTCAAAGAGTATTTTTCCAAAGTATGAACGAAATTTACTGGGACCTATTTTCCATAAGGTTTGTGCGGGGTCCTTTATAAGCGAATTACAGGGTTATGCACATCATAGGCTGTAGTAATAAGTAGTATGTAGTTGTATAAGTCCGATGGCTACCTTTTTAGGCCATGATCGGCTTTAGCATAGCAAAAGACATAAATATCGTCAATAATTATCGAATTACCAATTTTTTTTTGTTATTTGACTTTGAAATATCAATTTTGAATTTGATGAACAACAACCTACTTTTCATAAGCTACAACTATGCTTATACTGTGTCTACTAACTGCATAAATTCACCATTTGTTCATTTTTTTATAGGCTACATGTTTGCTACGAATAATCTTTTCGATAAAATTCTGACTTTTTGAGTTATTTCTAAAAAACCATCTCAAAACGTGATTTCTCGCAAATATATCAAAGAGTATTGAGGCAGTGAAAAAACTGTTTAGAGCAAAAGTAGCTTAAAATTTGCGTAGAACAAAAATTAGACAGTTTATGGATTTCCAGACTAATTTTGAAAGTATATTTTTCATCCCGAGAAAGTGACTTTCACCCCCCCCCCCCCCCCCCAAGTTAAAGTAAACGGCAAAGTAACGAAGTAGAGGGTAAGAGGAACCTTTTCATGCAATTCGGTGGTGGACAGAAAATTACACGGTATCGCCGTATTTCACGTTCATTTACTGACCTACACCTAAATCAAAACCTGTGAAGAATCAGAGGTATTAGGCTCTTATCTTATTTGAATTTTTTGTGCTTAGTCCAAGTAATGAAGCTTAAAATAGGACAAAACCTCGCAATTTTTACAGATTTATGTAATATATTTATGAAATTGTAGCTTATTTAATTCTCAACAACCTGGTTTGCAAAAATTCTTTCTACGACAAAAATTGAGTGAGCTTTTGACAATTAAAACTTTAACCTGCAATGTAATAACATGCAAAAACCACCTTTACCAACCCTTTAAAAGTCACCTCATTTTGCGACTGTAAATTGTAAAATGATCTAATATTCATAGGCTTATAATAGATCTTGTAAAAACCTACAAAAATTTTTTTTATCAAACTTTCTTAGATAAAAAATAAAAAAGTTAAGGTTAAAAAATCAATATATTTTTTTTTGAAAAAAAAAAGGAGAAACCAAATTGGAAGCATAATAATGTAAGTTAGCTGTGTTGATTATTCATTAGCCTTATTCATTTTGCTTTATTCATGTATTATTAATAGATTCTTAAAGTTTGACTGGCTTAGAATGATTAGTTTTTAAAAAAACTGGAGTTAAAAGAGTTAAAAAATAACGAATTTTTGTAGTTTGGTAAAAAATGCCATTTTCTTCAGAATAGAAAGATTAGCATCAGACATACGAAAAAATGTTTAAATACGAAATTGTAGGTTATTTAATTCCCAAGAATTTGGTTTGAAAAAATTTTTCCTACGGCAATAATTAAGTGAATCGTAAAAAAGTATATCGAAAAAATCAATGTTTTTCGATATAGTATATAAAATTAATACTTTTGATAGCGAATATATCGAAAACTATGAATTTTATCAAAAAAAATGCATGGAACATTTTTTGATGTTTTGCATGTTTTTATCAACTTTTGCGGTCAAAATATAATAACAAATTTCCACCCCCATGGTAAAAGCGCCTTTCGGTATCATATAGATTTTGATCATTGGACTATCCACTACTTATTCTCAAATTTTCAAGCAAATCAATCCATTCTGTAAAAATTGAGAGGTGAAAAGCTTCGGTTCCTGGACAAGCTGACCTTTTTGGAAATTTGATTACAGATTTGAAAGTATCAGACTCTATTTGAAGTCGAAAATGATATTTAGATTATAAGAATTTATTTCAGGAAAGTCCATTTGAATGTATAAAATTGACTTGAACACATGCTTATCTATCGCAGCAGAACTTTCTTGTTCGTATGTTTATTGGATAGGTAGATTAAATTTTCTGAAAAACAATATTTTTCAAAATTTTTCCTACATTTTAAAAAGGGTTACACTTAGACATACAATTTTGTTGAACACTTTCACTTTCACAATTTTTTCTGTTTAAATATCAGCTTATATCAGGACAAATTTTAGCATAGTAAGTGAGTTATGACGGTGAAAACGTGACTTTCCATTCGTATTTAAACTTTTTGAATTTCCTATTAGCGATGATACCGGCAACCCTTCGTTTTTAGGCTTAAAATGTGTCTGTTTTCAGAGCATCCAGTGGGCGGTAAACATTTCCTGCCTACTCGATTTTGATGTAATTAATTTGCAGTGATTAAATTACACGTGTATTATTAATAAATGTAAATCTGACCAGGTTTACAATAGGTATTTATGATATAAGTGTTAAAAGTATACGTTTAAAGCACGCATGTGAAAGTTTGCAGAATGAGCGAAACGAGTTCTGCAATTCACATGTGTGCCTTAAAAATGTAGTTTTTAACACGCATATCATACAATATTTTTTCTACACACGTAATTACAGAACAATATCTACAATAGTTATTTTTCTAACTAGTGCGGAAAGTGACACTTTCACGCACGAGACTGCTGTTGACCCGAACGACGCGATAGCGGATTTCGGGCAAGCAGTCGAGTGCGGGGAGGACACTTTCCGCGTAAGTTAGGAACAATATTTTTTCTAGGGCCGTACGTTTGGAAAAAAGCCACAAAAAACAGAGTTATATCAATTTTTATTTAGAAGTGAAAATACACAAATTAATTCTTTGTCAAGGTTGTCAAAGCCAAACTTTCAATATAATGGGTTACCACGACGACGATATTGGTTTACATGACGACGATTCAAAACCATTGTTATTGTCTACTGATCTAACTTTTAAATATTATGTCAAAATAATTTTATTTCATCGAAATATCGCTCTAATTTCATTAAAAAATGAACGCAGTAAGAGAAATTTGAAATAAATTAGTAAATAATATCTAAAAATTAGTTTATTGCATGTAGTATAATATATTATAGTGCCATATTACAAGATATTTTACTTTCCCGCACGCTGTGCGGGAAAACTTACTTTCACGCACGCTGTGCGGGAAAGTGCAACTTTCGGAAACGAAATGCGTGCGTGAAAGTGGCTCTTTTAACACGGCCGTAGAAAATAGTATATTGTACAACAAGAGAGAAAAAAGACATATTTCTCACGAGCGCAGAAGTTTGTTGGCACGAGCCGAGGTAAGAAGCGAGTGCCGCAAATCAAGCGAGGGAGAAATATGTCGTTTTCTCACGTGTTGTACACTATACTTTTTCTATGGATGCGTTTTTGTCAATAGTTCAATCTTCAAAATTAAATAATTTAGGTGCTATTATGTAGATTATATGCCAAAATTGAGATAAAATACATATTATATACATATGTAGGTATTTAATATTCTTAATATTTATATACTTTTAATTTTATTTGACAAATATATTTGTGTTTGTATTGTGCATGTTACCATGGAAATAGCGATTCTACGTATGGAACCCGTGAGAAAAATATTTCTCACTGCAATGGCCGACTTTTCTCACACCCTGAGAAATTGTTCGTTTTGAATGTATGTAAGTAGTGAGAGAAGTTGCGCATTGTATAGCATCCATAGAAAAATGATTTTACTTGAACTTGACTGACATTCCATTTTTATATTTTTTTGACATTACATCAAAATTGTCTATACAGCCAATACGAACTGCAGTGCCTTAAAAATTTTAAAGCTCTAGTTCCTTAAGGAGCCTTTTTAACATTCGTATGGAGTGCTAAAAATTGCATTCTTAACACTTCTCTTTCTTAAAGTGCCTATACGTTCCGGATGTTGACGATCATCATGGCTATCTTGACTTTGTTCACCGCAGCGCGGAAAAGTTCAGTGGTAGTGGTGTTATACCACTTTCGTAAATTTTGAAGCCAGGAAATGCGTCTTCTTGCCGGTCCTCTTTTACCATTTACCTTCCCTTGGAGAATCAGTTGGAGAAGGCCGTAACGTTCTTGATTTCTCATTACATGTCCTAGATATTCTAATTTTTTTGTTTTGATGTTTATGAATTTCACACTCTTTCCCCATTCTACTCAGGACTCCCACATTAGTAATTCGGTCAACCCAGGATATACGTAAGATGCGCCTATAAAACCACATTTCGAAAGCTTCGAGCCGATTTATAGATGCAACAGTTAGTGTCCACGCTTCCATTCCGTAGAGCAGAACATGTAGCATTTCAACAGACGGTATTTTGTTTTTAATGATATGTCTCGACTGTTGAAAATGGGTCTTATTCTAACGTATGTTGCTTTCGCTTTTATTATTTGCTGTTTAATTTCTGTTGAGTGGACCCATTGGCTATTTAAATTCGTACCCAGATATGTATATTGCTCAACTCTTTCGATATTCTGTTGGTTCACTGTAAGTTGAGCGTTTAATATTGGTTTTTTACTAATTGTCATAAATTTGGTCTTCTTCATGTTAAGAGCTAGTCCGTATCTGTTGCTGACTTCCGTTATACGATTTGTTAATATCTGTAAATCATTCAGATTATCGGCAAAAACTATGGTGTCATCTGCATATCTAATGTTATTCAACAGTTCACCATTTATTAATACTCCTCTCGCACAACCGTCTAAAGCTTCCTTAAATACCCATTCAGAGTAAATATTGAATAGTAGTGGTGATAAAATACAGCCCTGTCGTACCTCTCGTTCTATTGCAATTTTATCAGTTAACTGGCCTTCTATTTTGATTTTGGCCGTTTGATTGTAATAAATGTTTCTGATAATTCTTAGATCATTGTTGTCAATTCCAGTTTCTTGCATTAGAGTTAATAATTTGTCAGGTTTTACTCTGTCAAATGCTTTCTGGTAATCTATAAAGCATACGTATATATCACAATTTACATCCCTGCATCTCTGAAATAGCACTTGCACGTCAAAAAGGGCCTCCCGTGTTCCCAGAGCATCACGAAATCCAAATTGTGTTCTTGTTAGTTGTTTCTCGCACTTTGTATAATATATTCGTTTGTGAATTACCTTTAGAAATGTTTTAAGTAAATGGCTCATAAGGCTTATAATCTTCGCACTTTCTCTCATTGGGTTTTTTTGGAAGATTTATAAAATTTTATTCTAGCCATTTTTGGGGAATTATGCCTGTGTCATATATATTGTTAAATATATTTGTCAACCATTTTATGCCTTCGTGGTCCATAAGTTTTAAGAATTCGGAATGAAAATGATCAGGGCCTACTGCTTTACCATCTTTGGTACTTTTGATGGCATACGTTACTTCTTCAACTGTAAGTGGAGGTCCAGATTCGCAATTGGTGTTTGTTGTGATGCCAGTGTTACTTCGTATATCTTGAAAAGTTTTTTCCACATATTTAATCCAAATATCCCTTTTCTGTTCTATTTCCAATACTATGTTTCCCTGATTATCTGTCAGAAATCCAGTGTTCTTGTATTTTTAACACGGTTGTAGAAAAAAGCTTTTATTCTAAATATATTTTATAATATTTGATATTCAAATAATTTAAAAATACACTTTAACCGCCAATGACAACAAAAGTTTTCTTTTTGGAAAAATGTGATATTATAGTCGTATTCTTAAAATTTTATTTATATTTATTGAACAGATATATTTATTATCGTGTGTTATTTCTTTAAATTACATATTTGTTTGGACACAGACAGCATTGTAAATAGGTAGATCAGAAAGATATGTAGTTTGAGTTTTAAACTAGATTTGTACGATTTAACCAATGCGAAAATGTTGCGTGGAATATTAAAATTAAGAAAGAGGATGTAGGTCTAAAAGTTAGAAAAATTATTTGATTAAGTATTATATCAAATAATAAAATATTAAAATAAAATATCAAATAATAAAATCCGATGGTTTAACAGATACAACTATCGAACCCAATAAATATTATATCTTGGTCTTCGATGGTCGAGGGTCTAATTGAGGCGCTCGGAACAACAGTGGCCTAAACCCAAAAACGAAGTTTTGAGATAAATGCAACCTTTGCATTCGTATTTTCATTATGCTTATGGGATGGCGCTACAAATTATGTAGCGCCATTTAGCCAAATATAGAGGTAAGTTGTGTAGACCCTTGTTAATCCGAAGATTTAATGTTGCTGCTTTTATTGATATATTAATATAAAAATGATCAATTTGTGGCTTAGGACACTGTTGATCTGAGCGCCTCAATTAATTGTAGAGTCAGATTGTATAAAATTAGAATTATTGAAATATTTTAAAAAATATGTCAAATTAAAAAGGGACGCAAAAAAGAATTAACGACATACACAAGATAAGGCAAATATTTAGTTTAAAGTATTTGTACGTGGTACACTACATTCTGTATTACTCAATTTGGATAGAAATGTAGGCTAAATATGTTATTTTTGACAAATGGTTTTTTATGAGTTTTCAGTTTTTATTTTTTATTTCCGTTTTTTCCAAAAATTTAAAAAATGGACAGGCAACATATTCAACATTTAAATAAAAATGAAATACATAATCAATACATAACAAGAAGGTTTTGGACAAAATAGTCGGTGTTGTTTTCAGTTTTCACTTTTCAGGAATAAGCTACCTCTATAACAATTTTTTGTACAGATTTCGTGAACTTGGTTTTTAAGTATACATATACTCGCATCATTTTATTCATAATTCGACAAATTAGTGAGAAAATATTGGAAAATATATTATACATGTTATTGGCAATTTATTTTTTAATAATTTCTTCTAAAATATCTAGTTTCTGTAAACCCTTATTTAGTACCCATTTGTCAAATAAACAAAGGTTTTTTTTTGGTAAAGCATCATCGAGGTTTAATTTAATCCATAAATTAAAAGAATGAAGTGTAGGAAAATGGGAAGTAGGTAATATTTTATTCAACCCGTCACGTCGAAGGAATTGTATCTCTAGTTTCTAACTTAGGGATCTTATTAAAAGTAAGAGCAATAATTTTTCCAGTCAAAACAATATTAACGGATGGTGTAAGATATGCGTATTCAACCCTTGAAGAGATAAGTAATATTAGTCTGGGCTAATTAGCAAAATTCATGAAAAAGTTATTTACCAGCAATTTTATTGCTGGAATCGAATTATAAGATCCTATATATTAATAATATAGTTATGCAAAGTCCGCAGACAGTGTGTTACTTTTTTTATAAACAAAATGGCGCCGACAAATCGTATTTTTTTCAATTATTTCTCTATAACTCCGAAGATTTTAACTTTACAACAAAAACACTCGAAACAAAAATTCACCGCAATTAAATTATGCATAGAGATATGTTTTTCACGATTTGCTCCGACGAAAATTTTCCTCGGAAAATGCGGGTTTTCCTAACAAAAACTCTAATTTTCAAATAAAGTTTTAGGTAAGTAATTATTAATCAATAATTAAATAACTTAGTGACATTAAAGCTTTCTTGGTATAGATTGTAATTCCAGAAGCCGGTGAAAATTAAACGAATATTTTAGCAACAATTCAATTGTTAATAAACAATTTACGATCGCAATAATAACCAAAATAATCATGATACATTGATCAAACTTATAAAGATTATAAAGATGAGATGCTTATTTAATAGTTTATCGACAAAATACAAATTTTTCTTTTTTTTTGCATAATCTTTAAATTAAAAAAAAAATAGTTATAATACGCTGGTCTAATTAGTAACGTACCAAGAAAGGTTATTTACCAGCAATTTTATTGCTGGAATTGAATTATAAGATCCTATATATTATTAATATAGGTATGCAAAGTCCGCAGATAGTGTGCTACTTTTTTTATAAACAAAATGGCGCCGACAAATCGTATTTTTTTCAATTATTGCTCTATAACTCCGAAGATTTTAACTTTATACCAAAAACACTCAAATAAAAATTTACCCCAATTTAATTCTACATAGAAGCATGTTTTTTCCGATTTGCTCCGACGAAAATTCTCCTCGGAAAATGTGGGTTTTCCCAACAAAATCTCGAATTTTCAAATAAATTTTTTAGGCCAATAATTATTTATCAATAATTATATAGCTTGGTGAAATAAAAGCTTTCTTGGTATTGATTATAAATTCAGAAGCCGGTGAAAATGAAACGAATATTTTAGCAACAGTTCAATTGTTAATTAAAAATTTACAGTCGCAATAACAACCAAAATGATCATGAGACATTGATCAAACTTAAAAAGATTATAAAGGTGTGATGCCTATTTAATATTTTGTCGACAAAATATAAATTTTTCATTTTTTTGCGTAATCTTTCAATGTTTAAAAAAAATTGTTATAAAAAAATTAACATTTCTCAGAAATTGTTTATTATATTCTAATTTTATAAAATACTTAAAATGCGTATTTCATAGGTCTTGAAAATAAATGCTTTAAAAATTTGTTCCAACCATTTGCAAAAAAGTTATGAAACAGCAAAGTAAATATACGAAATCTCCGTTGTTTATAATTTGTTTTAATTGTATCAAAGCTTAAAAGTGAGTCTATGGTACAATCTAATTACTCACAAAGAATGTCAAAAATTAGTGCAATGGTTATATTATAATCAAAGACTAAAAATGCTTTTTTTGTAATTTTTAGCCCAAAAGTAGGCCTGATACAGAGTCGGAGCTAAAATGTTCACTCGAAGCGACTGACACGCAGCATATATTATTTATAAAAGTGTACGTCTCGCGCGGCGGGTCGTCGCTCCGAGTGAAAATTTCAGGTACAGTGCTGTATTATTCTACTTTCGCGCGTGTAAATTACAAAAAAATATATTTATAATCTTTAATTAAAATATAACCATTAAATTGATAATCGATACTTTTTTGTAAATAATTAGCTTGTACATTATACTCACTTCTACGCTTTGAAAGAATTAAAAAAATATATAAACACCGTAGTAATCGTATGTTTATTTTGCTGTTTCATAACTTTTTTGTAAATGGTTGCAAAAAGGTTTTAAAGCATTCATTTTCAAGATATTTAAATGCGCATTTTAGCAATTTTTTAAAATTATAATATAATAAAAACTTTCTGAGAAACGTTAATTTGTTTATAACTATTTTTTTTAACATTTAAAGATTATGCAAAAAAATAAAAAATTTATATTTTGTCGACAAAATGTTAAAAAAGCATCTCATGTTTATAAGATTTCAAAGTTTGATCAGTGTATCATAATTATTTTAGTTATTATTGCGACCGTAAATTATTAATTAACAATTGAATTGTTGCTAAAATATTCGTCTAATTTGCATCAGCTTCTGGAACTATAATCTAAACCAAGAAGGCTTTTAAGTCACCAAACTATTTAAATATTGGTAGATAATTACTTATCTAAAACTTTATTTTAAAATTAAAGATTTTGTTGGGAAAACCCGCATTTTCCGAGGAAAATTTTCATCGGAGCAGATCGGGAAAAACACGTCTCTATGCAGAATTTAATCACGGTGAATTTTTATTTGAGAGTTTTTGTTGTAAAATTAAAATCTTCGGAGTTATAGAGCAATAATTGAAAAAAACACGATTTTCGGGCGCCATTTTGTTTATAGAAAAAGTAGCACACTATCTGAGGACTTTGCATACCCATATTATTAATATATAGGATCTTATAATTCGATTCCAGCAATAAAATTGCTGGTAAATAACTTTTCCCAAAAATGGTCTATTCTCCGATAATCAGCCCAGACTATATGCTATTGGGTAATTTAAACACAACTTTACTTCTAATAATTATAAAGTGTACAATTTGCATATACGTGCGTTGCGTATATTCCGTAATAGTCCAGAGAAATAAGCCTTTTCTCGTGACACATCCCCCTCCAGGCCAAAACCAAATTTTTAAGAGGTCCATGTCAGCAGCCCCCCCTTTTTCGATTTGAGGGTCAAAAAAAAGCTCATTCGTTTGTATTGCGTTAGTACTGGATTGTATCACCCTTCATTCGTTTGTACTGCCCCCACCCTTTTAAATCTGCCTGGAGGGGCTGGTGACATGCCATCCCCCCCTTTTTCGATTTGAGGGTCAAAAAAAGGTTCATTCGTTTGTATTGCGTTAGTACTGGATTGTATCACCCTTCATTCGTTTGTACTGCCCCCACCCTTTTAAATCTGCCTGGAGGGGCTGGTGACATGCCATCCCCCCCTTTTTCGATCTGGGGGTCCGGGATGGGTATGTTCGTTTGTACTGCGTTAGTATCGGATTGTATCGCCCTTATTTTGTTTGTACTGCCCCCACCCGTCTAGATTGGCCTGGGGGGGCCAGTGACATGCTACCCTGTACTCTGCACTTTTTGCCTTCTAAATGTCGAAAATAGGCTATTTCGTTTGTACTGCGTTAGTACTGGATTGTACCGCCCTTATTTTGTTTGTACTACCCCTACCCTTCTACATTTAAAACAGAGAAGGATTAGTGCTAGGAGTAAGGACACAAAATCAGCCAAACATTGCACATAGTAACACCGTGGGTGTAAAATTTGGTAAATTCGTCAAAAATGAAACGAATTAAATTTTGAAACTGAAAAACAGGCTTACAAGCCACTCTCCACTCTCCATGGGGAATGGAAATTTACCCCCTCAGATGGATCTCGGAGTAGTAGTGATTTGAAAAATGGTACATGTATTTGTTGGAGATATTTTGAACACCATTTTCAATCAGAAATCAGAGCAGCGACCTTGTCTTTTCCTACTAGGAAGAAATTTATCCATCCCCTCAATAAATTTTACAGTTTCAGACGCTATCGATATGATTATCAAAGATCTTATGCGGCGTATTCCGAATTGCACTCTTCGTTGTACAATTTCAACCTCTCTGGATAACTGATTAACTGAAACATACATACGGCAGAATTCATTGGAATCGAAAATTATTAAAAGTATGTATTTGGAACATTAAATGAAAAGTTCCCACAATCAATATTTTTCTTACCATCTAATGTCAGAGACCAGATAACAATAATTGCAGCTGCTATGTTCTGGCAATTTGTTTTCTAGAAAGGTTTGTATTGTTCATTTATGACTGCAATAAGATTCAGAATTTCCATAGGTATTTCATTATTTGTAAAATAAATATAGTGTCAAAAACTTGCTTATACATTTGACGCACTGTCCGTCAACGTGTTAATTGACTCTACAGATTCAGTGCCAAAACGAGACATTTTTATAGAAAAATATTTGCAAGTATATTAAATGCCAAGCTGACCTATTAAATAAACAATGACATTGCAATTTTCGATTTCTACTATGGAATTATCGCTGTATAGACCAGGGCGGATCTGTTTTGAAGTGGATGTGAGAGGTGGCATTCCGATTTTTGCAGATAAAATTAGGTGACAACTTCAGTAATTATAATTGACTCACGCTCCTTCTCAAATATGTTTGGAACATTATTAAAAAAATTTAAATATTTAAAAATTTCGAAAAACATCGATTTTTTTCAACTTTCATTGCTTGTAACTTAAAAACGATTCATTTTGGAACAAAGTCATAGGGAAATAAACTAAAGATAATTGAATTTTGTATGATATACGACACGACTGCTATAAAATATCTTAAATGATTATCCTTTCTGCAAAATAGCAATAAATACAAAATAAGAGGGCAAAATAAGCCTCTTTCTATTCAATGTTTTTCAACCACTTTGGTTGCACTTAGAACCTTCGTATTTTACTTAGAAAGTTCTTACAACATATTCAATCCGTCCACCAAATTTTATTAAAATCGACATAATAGATTTTGCATAATAATTTTGCAATCTAAATTTTTTTAGAAAAGTTCAAATTTTTTAAAAACTTTCTGAACAAAAAGTAGACCTGTTAGAAGTTTGCTAATTTTTTTACATATCGAGAGGTACTTTACCAATCCAATACACTTTACAAAATTAAAATCGGATTATTTAAGCGGCCTCAGCACTGTTTTAAGGATATAAACAATTTTTTTGCTTATAAACAAATATAGTGAGGACGTTTGAGTTGGAATAAATTCATTTTCTCGAGAATGGGCAACTCTGGAGATAAATCCCTAACAGGTCGATTTTTATATTTAAATTATAATTTTTGGGATATCTATCATACTACTAACGTCATCCATCTGGGTGTGATGACGTAATCTATGATTTTTTAAACGAAAATGTGGGTCGTGTGCTAGCTTATTTGAAACATTATTCAATTCTCTATTTATTACATAATTATTTATACAGGGTGCCCAAATTTTTTTTTAATTAATTGAGACAAACAGAAGAAAGTATTTAATTTAGTTAATTCGAGATACATTTTACTGTTGTCCTAAAACAGAAAAAAATGTTTATTTGATAAATAACAGAAAAATGAATTTATTCGTATTTATTAACTCAAACGTCCTCACTGTATTTGTTTATAAGCCAAAAAATTGTGTATAACTTTAAAACATTGCTGAGGCCGATTAAATAAACCAACTTAAGTTCTGTAAAGTGTATTAGATAGGTAGGGCGTATCTTTATATGCAAAAAAATGAGCAAACTTCTAAATAATGGTCTACTTTTTGTTTAGAAAGTTTATAAAAAATTTTAACTTTTTTAAAAAAATTTAGATTGCAAAATTATTATGCAAAACCTATTAAGTGTATTTTATAGTCGTATATCATAAAAAATTCAATTATCTTTATTTTATTTCCCTACGACTTTGTTCCAAAATGTATGGTTTTAAAAACGATTGAAAAGTTTTCAACAGAGAGGTTGAAATTGTACAACGAAGAGTGCATTTCGGAATGCGCCGCATGAGATCTTTGATTTTCATATCGATAGCGTGTAAAACTGTAAAATTTATTGAGGGGATGGATAAATTTCTTCCTGGGAGGAAAAGGCAAGGTCGCTCCTCTGATTTTTGATAGAAAATGGTGTTCAAAATATCTCCAACAAATACATGTACCATTTTTCAAATCGGTAGCGTAGAACTACTCCGAGATCCATCTGAGGGTGTAACTTTCCATTCCCCATGGAGAGTGGCTTGCAAGCCTGTTTTTCAGTTTCAAAATGTAATTCGTTACATTTTTGACGAATTTACTAAATTTTACACCCGCGGTGTTACTATAATAGTTTTGGCTAATTTTGTGTCCTTACTCCTAGCATTAATCCTCCCCTGTTTTAAATGTAGAAGGGCAGCATGTCACTGGCCCCCCAGGCCAATCTAGACGGGTGGAGGCGGTACAAACAAAATAAGGGCGATACAATCCGATACTAACGCAGTACAAACGAACATACCCATCCCGGACCTTCAGATCGAAAAAGGGGGGGATGGCATGTCACCAGCCCCTCCAGGCAGATTTAAAAGGGTGGGGGCAGTACAAACGAATGAAGGGTGATACAATCCAGTACTAACGCAGTACAAACGAAATAGCCTATTTTCGACTTTCAGAAGGCAAAAAGTGCAGAGTAGAGGGTAGCGTGTCACTGGCCCCCCAGGCCAATCTAGTCGGGTGGGGGCAGTACAAACAAAATAAGGACGATACAATCCGATACTAACGCAGTACAAACGAACATACCCATCCCGGACCTTCAGATCGAAAAAGGGGGGAATGGCATGTCACCAGCCCCTCCAGGCAGATTTAAAAGGGTGGGGGCAGTACAAACGAATGAAGGGTGATACAATCCAGTACTAACGCAATACAAACGAATGAACCTTTTTTTGACCCTCAAATCGAAAAAGGGGGGGATGGCATGTCACCAGCCCCTCCAGGCAGATTTAAAAGGGTGGGGGCAGTACAAACGAATGAAGGGTGATACAATCCAGTACTAACGCAGTACAAACGAAATAGCCTATTTTCGACTTTCAGAAGGCAAAAAGTGCAGAGTAGAGGGTAGCATGTCACTGGCCCCCCCAGGCCAATCTAGACGGGTGGGGGCAGTACAAACAAAATAAGGACGATACAATCCGATACTAACGCAGTACAAACGAACATACCCATCCCGGACCTTCAGATCGAAAAAGGGGGGGATGGCATGTCACCAGCCCCTCCAGGCAGATTTAAAAGGGTGGAGGCAGTACAAACGAATGAAGGGTGATACAATCCAGTACTAACGCAATACAAACGAATGAACCTTTTTTTGACCCTCAAATCGAAAAAGGGGGGGATGGCATGTCACCAGCCCCTCCAGGCAGATTTAAAAGGGTGGGGGCAGTACAAACGAATGAAGGGTGATACAATCCAGTACTAACGCAATACAAACGAATGAGCTTTTTTTTGACCCTCAAATTGAAAAAGGGGGGGCTGGTGACATGGACCTATTTTTAAGTACATATTATGGACATCTATATTAATAACCTATATGTTTCCTGCAGCCGATTTTGATGATATACATAGTTATCAACAAATTAAAATCAAAAAACGGTAAATTTTCGATTCTTTCGTCTACTACTAAAAAGTGAAGCATTCTAAACAAATTTGAGAATAAGAAACTTATAAATTATATAAAAAACTTCAATATGGCGTTTGCTCAATATGTCTATCCTTATTCGTTGCTTAGAAAATTGCAAAATAAGTCATACATTTTGAGATTTTATAAATGTTCATAACTTATGCAAAATAAAGCGAGAACCTACTTATTACACGGAATGCTGATACTTCTTGTGCTTAAATTATATTTTAAATTTCAAAGCAATTGGTCAAATAGTTTAAAAGTTATTTAATTTGTTTTTCCCAAATTAATTTTGTTTTGTAACATTTTAAGTCCTAAAATTATGAGGTTACAATAATACTTCGGACAGTTTATAAAAGAAGAACATTTATACTATTAAATTAATTAAAAAAAATGACAAAAAGTAATTTTAAACAGTGTAAAATTATTTTGCAAAAACATGTCGATTTTTTGCTTACTTATATACAATTAAAATAACTTTTTAACCGTTACCCGTAGAAAAATTATTTTTTTATATTTAGAAAGACTAAATTTTTATACACATTTAGAAAGAAAAACAATTGTCCTAGGACAATTTTAGGGACGAAGTTAGCCCCCCCTTTTTTTAATTAATATATTCTTGCAAAATATTTTGCAACATTTAGAATTATTTTTTGTCATTTTTTTTAATTAAATTAATAGTGTAAATCTTCTTCTTTCACAAACTTTCCAACGTATTACTGTATCTTCACCATTTTCTGACTTATAGTGTTGCAAACAAATTAATTTGGGATAAAAAAATTAAATAACTTTTAAACTATTCGACCAATTGCTTTGACATTTAGGGTATGATTTAAGCACCAGAAGTTTCAGCATTCTATGTAATAGGAAGGTTCTAAGTTAATTTTTATATAAGTTATGAATATTTATAAAAACTCAAAATTTATTATGCAATTTTTTAAGCAACCAATAAGGATCGACATATTCAGCGAACGCCATATTGAAGTTATTTTTACGATTTATGAGTTTCTCACTCTAAAATTTGTTTAAAATGCCTAACTATTTGGTAATATACGAAAAAAGTGAAAATTTACCGTTTTTTATCTTCATTTGTTTATAACTATGTATATCATTAAAATCGGCTGCAGGAAACATATAGGTTATTATTATAGATGTCCATACTACTCAAAAAATTTGGTTTCGGTCTGAACACCAACACGATATTGTTTTCCTTATTTCTCTGAACTATAAGTACGAGTAGATGTCCAGTTGTGGCATTATCTCATTTAAATTAATTATTTATTAGATTTATCAGATATTTTTAGGATTAAACCAATTCAATATTTTTTTGCTAGTAAGAATTGTTTTAAAAATGGTGTGTATAATCTTTGTAAATATCATGTATCAGCAATCTTTGTCGATGTGGCTAAACTGTACGACCTAAGATACGATTCATATTGAACTAACTGAATAAAACGCGGTGAACAAAACATCGAAAAACGATTACCCTAAGATTGTGCTTGAAGTTATTATACTCGAAATTATCAGCTGGTCATTAATTCTACACTAAAATCTGATTAGGCCGTCTAAGTACGTTAGCTCCTGTACAGTAGAACTTGAAAATATGTAGTTATTGAATAAAATAAACCCACGTAGGCCAATTTATCTGGGTGAAGTCGAGTTCGCTCCGCTTCGTTCAGGTATATTTTAGAAGGGTACGAATTGGCTCCCGCATGAATGCGGGTAGGCTCTCATATAATCGCGGAAACATTAGACATTGTTGCCAAATCGTGTAATATTTATACTGCTTAGGAAATTTACATAGTTATATAGACTTTTTATAGGAAAATTATACTTTTAGAGTTTGTTTTAGTTCAACATTGGCATGTGGCAATTTTAACACAAATTATCGGTGTCGGCCGGTATGCGCTCGACCGTTTTGCGCTCTTACCTGAAATCGGCCGGTTTGCGCTCTACACTCTAATACCCGAAAGTTAAGTTAGGACCGAAGGGTTAGGTCTTCCTCCTTTCCCATAGATATTTCTAGGAAGGTACCTGTTTCTAACAAAAAGAGAAAATTTGAAAGAAGTGACAACGCTGGGTGATATTTCCGACATGTTTAGGTAAAATAAATTTTGTCTATGGGAGCCAATTCGGACTCTACCTTTTTTAGTTCAGGTAAAATTCTTACCATTGGGAGCGAACTTGACCCCGTCCATTTATCTATTTATAATCATGAAAAACTCCCCCTCAACTTAGCTAAGATCCAGCCATGAGATACGGTTATAATACACCAGTTATCTAATATTTGACGAAGTCTCTTTGATTATTACCATCTTCTTCTGTAAATGCCATCTCCGTGACGGAGGTCGACAATCATCATAGCTATTCGGACTTTAGAGACGGCTGTTCTGAAACGTTCATTTTATGTACATCCGTACCATTCTGTAGCCTCCCTAGGCTTCTTTTTCCTTGAATTTTTACCTATATAATAAATTGGACCAAGTTGTATCTCTCTCCATGTGTAATAATATCCGAGATATTCCAATTTTCTTGTTTTGATGGTATTTAGGATTTTCATTTCTTTATTCATCTTTCTCCCCTCTTTCTTTGTGACGTGTTCCGTCCACGATATTTTCAGAATTCTTCTGTACACTTACACCCATAACTCAAATGATTCTAGTTTTTTTATTGATGCCGCATTTAAGGTCCAAGTTTACATTCTGTAAAACAAAGTCGAGAAAACGTAGCACCTAGCCAACCTAGCTCTTAGCTCCAACTTCAAATCTATAGTGCCTACCACTTTTCTGATTTTTAAAAATTTGCTCTAGCCTTTCTATTACGATTTTGATTTCCTGTGGAGCTGTTCATTGTTCCAAGATATGCATAATGGTCGACTCGTTCAACATTGGATCCGTTTATGAAGAGATTCTCTTATTTTATGAGTTTTCGATATTCTCATATCATATTATCATACAGTTGTCCTGCTAAAAATTGTAAAATCGAATGATTAACACTATGTTATGTTAAAGTGAATCGGGAGTTGTGATTTGTGATATATGTATTACTTTTTTCAGAGCCAAACTGAATATTATACCGAAAAGGGGTCTCTCTAACGCAGCTCACTTTTTATTTTAAAACGTTGAGACGTTTAAACCTAAAAGGTTACAGTGGAACCTCGTTAACTCGGATTAATCGGGACCGCGGCCGATCCGGGTTATCGAAAATCCGGGTTAGCCGGAAAAAATGGTAAAAATTAATAAAATACGGTATACTTACAGATATTTGACGTATTCCTTGACCTTTTTTTTTTCATCTATCCAGCCAACCTTGACTCTCAGTGAAATTTGGTTTGCAATCAGGCAACATTTTATCCAGCTTAAGTGCTGATTCTTGAATAATTGGTCCAGACACTGGTAAACCACGTTCGCGTTCCGCACAAAACCACACATACAAAGCGTCGTCGAGAGTCTCATTTTTAGCTTTACTAGCTTTGCACCGATTGTCCAAACTGTCTTTTGTTATCATTTTGAAACAAAATTCTTCGATTTTAGTTCTATTTTTCTTCCAATCCGATACTGTAGATGTACCGACACCATATGATGCTCCAATTGTTTTTAAAGATTTGCCTTTATCAATTCTACCTAATGCTTGTATTTTCTTTTCCATTGCCACTACAACATTTGTACGTTTTGTTGCCATTACGTAGACAACAAGACACGCAAACACAAAATCTGAATAGATTTACGAACTATTACACAACGGAAGCGAACAATACGACTGTTACTACACACAATACGATCTCAATCGCAACGATGTTATGTTATTTAATAACAGTGAAGACTAAGAATATTGTTTAAAAACGAAGTCTTTTAGTCTTTTTTAAACAATGCTAAGACAGTTTGAAATAAATAAAGCATACTACAGGTGTCTGTTGTTTCCGATAACACGACAATGAACGTCGTGTGCCATGAGTCATTTTTTTACTATCGTATATGTAGTTCAAATTACACAAATACCCATTATCTCTCAAATATTATATTACATACATTTTTATTGTTAAAATATTTGTCTGATAAAAATCGATCCGGGTTATCCGGACTTCCGGGTTATCGGAGGCCGAATTATCGGGGTTCCACTGTAGTTGTTAAATTTACCAACTGATCGTAGGCTCTGTAATCTGTAAGTACACGGTGAGTATCTATGGTATATTGCAGTGATTTTTCTAAAATTGATGAGGGTTACATTCTGATGAATTTTCGATTTACTGTCTCTGAAACCAGCTTGGAATTTTGCTATGATTTGTTCTGCATGTGCTGCCATACCGTGGCATGTTATAGTGCAGAATAGTTTATGTTGTATTTAGAAGCCTAATTCCTCTGTAGTTGGAGCTTAAAGATATCTCCTTTTAGATACAGATATCACTGTGTAGGGATTTCTGTATTTGTGAATTTCTTTCATGAGGTTTTTTTCATGAGATGTTTTATATAGTTCAGCGGGGAGTTTACTCTTTTTGTTGGTAATAAGCCAGTTTTGTAGATTGTGAACGATTTCCGAAGTAATAATCGAAAGGTCAAATAAATATTTTAAAATAAAATTGTGGCTTATTTCCAGCAAAAATAGTAAATTACATCAAGTTGCCACAAGAAAATAGCTTCAGAACAATATTGAGTTGGGAGATTATCTATTCAGGGTGATCTATTTCTGCCTAGTTTTTTAAATGCGTTCCTTCTTCGTTTCGTATGTTCCGCTTACCTCGTCTTTTACGTCTTTCGGGTTTTCTTTTGTTTTCTTTATATTAAGTACCCAGTTTAAGTAGTAACCCGTTGAATCAAAATATTTTTCCTTGTTGTTAATAGGTCATTATTTAGACTTCTCTCTATTGGTTTGTAGTTGCCTTGAATTAAACTAAGCAGCAAAATTAACGCACCACCTTAAAAACGGGACATTTTTAATGTCTCGGATTTCCTAAACCTTTTGTCCGATTTGAGTGATTTTTTTAATATGTTATAGCATTATTCTTTAGCAATATCACTGTAATCATACTGTTGCCAGACAGGTAAATTTTCATTGTATACAGGGTGTACCAAGCACACTGTGTTTTTTCTAAAAGTTCGGAACACCATGTGGAATATTCTAGCGCCTATAAAATGTTAAATTAAAACTCAATTGTAACCTTAGGCTTTCTGAACATTTTATTTTTAGATTCATTTGCTTATATTGGAAAATAAAAAGTTAGGTTTTTTAACAACTAGCCAGGTTTTTCGTCGATAAATCCTCATTTTATGCTTAGTTTAATAACCAAGCCTACAGTAGGCTATGAGAAATTAACAATTTGATCAATGTCAAATTGTTAATAGTCAAACAGTGTCTGACTTTTTGTGAAAATTAGTAGATTTATTATTTCAATTTTCAATTAAGTCCATAATTTTTTGTTTGTTGGAAATGAAACAGGCTACAAGGAATTTGATTCGCGATGAGTGTGTTCAAGTATAGTGACCTTACATAGCGAAGGACTTAGCTACCATGCTAACAACTACTTATATTGGTAACATTTTTTGCTAATGTACGATAATGCAAGAGCTCACGTTCCACGAACTGTAACGGAATGTTTACAACAGGTACATATTTGGATTTTTGAATCGGTCACCGCATAGTCCAGATCTTAACCCAATCGAACATTTGTGGGACATAATTGGCAGAAGACTACGACAGCGTTTTCCACTTTCTAGTAGAAACAGTAGCTCTCGAGATTTGGAATGATATTGTTTAAGACCAAATAGCAAACCTCGTTTGTAATATAAAAGTATATATCTTTTTTATTATCGAACATAAGAGAATTCATCAAAAACAAAATGTGAAAAAGCCTAGGGCTACAATTCAGTTTTAACTTTAACATTTTACAAATGCTACAATATTCAACGGGGTGTTCCGAAATTTTAGAAAAATACTTAGTATGATTGGTACAACCGGTAAAGACAACTTACCTGTATAGCAACAATGTTATTACAGAGAGATTGTTAAAGAATGAGGCTATCGTATATTAAAAAAGTCACTCAAATCGGACGAGAGGTTTAGGAAATTCGAGACATCAAAAATGTCCCATTTTTAAGGTGGTGCGTTAATTTTGCTGCTTAGTGTATTTAATGTTGATGTTAACTTCCGTATATAATAATCTGATATCTTTCCCTTTTTTAAGATTTTGTATATATTTAAGTCCCTCCTTTAAATAAAACTAATACATATTACCGAAAAGTTATTATTATCATACACGCTAATTATTTCTCCAGTAGGCTCTATTGTACTTATAACTGGACAGCAATGTTATCTAGGATTATCTAGCGCCTCTACTTGACATTGTAAACCGTTAGTGGTTACAGTGTAGGGCTTAGTTCAAACTCATACTGTTAAAATGCATTAGCTAATGGATTAATTTACAAAATATCAGTATTGCGTGGTTTTTATTATTGAAATATTTCCGGGATTCACTTAGCAATACAGCTTTAAAATTGTTTGCGATCTACTCAAAATTACTAGAAATTCACGTTTGTAATAAACAAATAATCAATATATTATTATTTTGTTAAAAAACACCTCATGTTGTTATAAAAGCGGCAGAAGATTATTAAATAGATCATGCAGAGTATATAACAGCGTAGTAAATCCGATAGGTAATGAATGATATATAGGGCGGATACATGGATTGTGCAAAAGAAACATGAATCAGTGATAAACGCTACCGAAATGAAATACATTATAAGAATAGCTGGAGTTACGAAGTTTGAAAGATTCAGAAATGAAGATATAAGGAGAAAGCTGGAACAAGAACCGATAATGAGGAAGATGCAAAACAAACAATTGAGCTGGTTTGGCAACATAGAACGAATGGAGCAAAAGAGACTAACAAAGAAGGTACATCAAGCCAAAATGGAAAACAAAAGAAAAAAAGGCAGGTAGAGGAAGTCACGGATGGACCAGATCCAGGATATAGCTGAAAGGAGAGCTGGAACCCGACATCTTCTGATGCCTTAAAGGACACTAAAGATTATGAGAAAAAATAAGAAGTTAAAAAACACTTTGATCACAACTATACAGTGTAAAACTAATTACATATTTTATATAAACACCACATATATCGCTTTTATTTAACTAAATAAATAGAGAAATAAGCTAATTATTCATAATAGAATCTAATTCATATAATATATTTACATGGATTTGATACGATATAATATGAAAAACTTATTAAAATTTGTCGGAAGTTTTCAGACTACAAAATACTCTTCCAAAGTAACGCATCCAAATCGAACGATGATTTGTCAAGGAGAAAATTGAGTGATTCAAAGTCTCTATATCCTTAGCTCTTGAAGCAAGCTAGTGTATCATGTAAGACACATCAAAAGTGAAAAGCTGATCTCCGAAAACATAAAAAAGGTGTGTGTCGTATTAATTGGCATCTACCTTTTTTTAAATATTATTTTTTAGTGTTATCATCTTCTTCTTCTTCGCGTGCCATCTCCGCGACGGAGGTTGGCAATCATCATGGCTATTATGGTGTTAGATGCTGCTGCTCTGAATAGTTCGGTTGATGTGCATCCGTACCATTCCCTCAAGTTACGCAACCACGAGATTCGTCTCCTTCCTACACTTCTCTTGCCCTGGATTTTCCCCTGTATAATCAACTGAAGTACAGTAGAACCCCGCAAATCCGAACTAATTGGGGGGGACAGCCTGTTCGGATTCCAAAAAGTTCGGATTATCCGAAAGTTGGCCTAACTAATAATTCAAAGCTTTCGTTGTCCTTGATTTTGAGTGGCAAAACGTTCTCGCAAGAGTGTGGACCATATTTTTGGACTTAAGTTGACTGCAAGAGAATTGAAGTAAGTTTATATGTAACCTTTTATAAGCACTGCATATAAAGTACGTATTCATTTTTAAAAAATTTTAAATGTCAAAGCCCTATTAATCCTACATTGTTCAATTTCTGGTTTTACTCTGTATAATAAACATGTTTTTAAGTATTTGTCTTGAATTTTTTAATTTTGTTCACTTTCTGTTGGTTCGGATTTGCCGAACGTTCGGCATAACATGCCCCAGGTACTGCAGCTTTCGTGTCTTGATGGTTTCCAATATTTCCAGTCTTTTGTTGACTCTTCTCATGACTTCGTTGTTTGTTATATGCTCGGTCCATCATCTCTCAGGATTCTTCTATACACCCACAGTTCAAATGCTTCCAACTTTTTAGAAGTCGATGCGTTAAGTGTCCATGCTTCTATCCCGTAAAGCAGAGTCGAGAAAATATAACACCTTGCCAGCCTAACTCTCAAGTCTAATTTCAGTTCTCTTGCACAAAGTACCTTTCTCATTTTATTGAAGTTTGTTCTTGCTTTCTCTATTCGAACATTGATTTCTTTGGAGTAATCGTTTGTGTGATTAATTATTGTGCCAAGATAGTTGTAGTTTTCTACTTGTTCTAACGTTTTACCTTTAATTGTCAGGCTTTCATCATTATTTTGAGTTTTTGATATCCTCATAAATTTAGTTTTCTTGATGTTTATTGATAATCCATATTCTTCTCCATACTCAACTATCTTGTTCATTAGCTTTTGAAGGTCTTTAAGGTTGTCTGCTATTATGATAGTATCATCCGCATATCTAATGTTGTTAATTGGCGTTCCATTTACCTTTATTCCTGCTGTTTCTCCCCCAACAGCTCTTTTCATAATTTCTTCAGAGTATGCATTGAATAGTAGTGGTGATAATACACACCCCTGTCGCACTCCTCTTTTAATTTCAAACTCTTCGGATGTGTGTTCGTTAATGCGTATGTGTGCTTGCTGTTTATAATATAGATTTGTTATAATTCGAAGGTCACTGTATTGTAATTGTTTTGCTTTGAGGACGTCCATTAACTGTTTGTGGCGGACTTTATCGAAAGCCTTGTTGTAATCTATGAAACAGTCGTACATATCCTGGTTCACGTTCAAGCATCTCTGGATTAGTACGTTGAATGTAAAGAGAGCTTCACGGGTACCTACGCCTCTACGGAATCCAAATTGGGTTTCTTCAATATCCATATCAAGTGTTTGGTAAATGCGTATATGAATGATCTTTAAAAACATTTTAAGTGTGTGAGACATCAGGCTTATGGTGCGGTGGTCGGTGCATTTTCTAGCATTTCTCTTTTTTGAGAGACAAATAAATGTTGAGGTCAACCATTCATTGTGTATGTCACCCGGCTGATTAATTTCATTAAAGAGCTTTAAGAGGACATCTATGTACTCATTTTCTATTATTTTAAGGATATCAATAGGCAGTTGATCTGGCCCCGGGCTTTTTCTGTTACTGGTGTTTTTAGTGCATACAATAGTTCTTCCTTTGTAATTTCTACACTTGTTTCTCTGTTTTCGAAAGATATGTCTTGTAGGTTTCCTCTTTCGTCGTCGAAAAGCTCTTCCATATATTCTTTCCATCGTTTTAGCTTTTCGTCAGTCGTTATAATAGTGTTTCCACTTTTGTCTAAAAGAGGTGTTGTGGTTTCTTTTTTGCAGCCCGGCCTTTTCTTTAACTTTTTATGCAGGTTGAATATATCTTATTAATTTGTTCTCAAGATCTTCTATCTCTTTACATTTTTCCTCATAGTAAGTTTGTTTTGTCTCTCTTATCTTTTTTCTGATTTCATTGTTAATTATTTTGTAATTGTGATTGTCTTCGTTCTTGGCTTGTTATAATGGTGGAGGTTAATTAAAACCTAAAACATAAGAAAGTTTAAATCAGTTTAGTTCTTATTAGACTGGGCCGATAGTTTTTGAGAAAAAAAGAATAGTATGAGGACGGAACCCATTGCAAAAGAAAGAAAATATAACAAATATTAAAGGTAAAAATAATTTACGGGTGGTCTGAGGTCGGAAAATGGAAGTGGTAAGTATTTAAGGGTAAAAAAAGGTAAGTGATGATTTCCAGTAGTCTATTGGAAAAAATGTTAAATAGCACCGAACACCAAATTAAATATTAATAATAATTTATTATGTTTAGATATAAATCCTTTCTATAAATAAAACCAAAATTTCAAATGAGAGAATAATACATTCACAACTAAAAAAAGATTGGATGTATCAGCTATAATGAAACTATTAACTTTATATTGAGATACTATTTATTTTCAAATAAATACTGGATGATTCTATATTAACATTTCTATTTATGGAATGTTTTAAAACCAATATAATTTATAAACTAAAATTATAGCCTCTAATAAGGTAATTAAAATATATTGGAAATTTGCCGCAGTTATCTAATTTTAATTACTTTATTGGCGTTTCGATTTCCACATGGGAAATCATTTGGAAAATATTTAATATTTTTATCTGGAAGTCGAAACGTCGATAAAGGATTTCCAATGATATAGTGTGATTAAAAGTTAGAAAAAGTAGAAAATTTGTTCTTCGTTTCCTGTCTTAAAAATTTTCTATAGTTCTCCCTTATTCCGAGCTAAATACTAGCATTATGTCATCATTATGAACAAAGCCTTAGCTAGGCGGCAAAATACTGGGCTTTTGCCGATGCAATTTCCGTCAAAACCTGTCTGAAAGGATCTGCCCGGCAAAAATACCATATTATATTATTATTACTAGTATTAGTTATCATGATAAATCTTTGCCAAAAACTTATTCCATAAAACTTTAAAAAAGACTTGTTCGGCGAGTAAAGTTTAATTATTATTCATTCATTCATTATTATTTCAATTATTATTCAATTATATGTAATTATCTACGAATTCAAACATGTGTGGTTAATAGAAACCAAAGAACAGAGAGACAAGTTTCGTTGTCATAAAAAAATTTAATTATATTTTTTAAAAGAATGTGACGCTTTAACTTTGTCGGGGACTTAATTATCTGATCGGTTAGTCCGAACAAAAAAACTTTTTTATGCGCAATAAAAGCACAAGTATTGTTATTCAAATATCTGTCGGACCAGATCAGTTGTTTTAGCTGCGTAACAACAAGAAAACACAGTCTTGGTAAAATTTAAATAAATAATAGATAAAAAATACGGTAGACATTTTACATAAAGACCATTTCTGGCAGTAAATTAGAAAAGTTTCTTCTTTCTCTTATCGCTGAACACCCATAATCTTTTTTATGACCTCCTCAACGGCTCTTTGTCCCCGTCATATTTTTTGATGTGACGAGCTCGTATTGCCTTTATTCCGCCCTTTGTCTTTCTCGTCAGATATTTATTCTCATATTTAGAAATTATTCAGTAAATTTTTTATTATGGTAGTATTTGGCGATTTTTTAATGCTTTTATAATTATCCAATTTTAAATTCATGAAGCTAAACCTGATGAACATAATTATATTATAGTTTTTTTGTTAAATATTTCTTGTAAGTTGTCATTTAACCTTAGGAATAGATAGACGTTCGAAAACGAAGGGTAAGAAATCTTACGAGGAAAAATAGACCTAAAAAGCCCACTAAAACAACTACAAGAAATTAGTCCAGGAAGCCACTGCGCATCCGCTAGGAAAAATATTCCGATTCGGATTTTTTGCACAATCTTACTCAAAAAGGACTCCTTTTAACAAATTTGCATGCTGTCAGGACCAAAAGTGGGTCAAAAATTTTTTAAACGTTTTTTTTTTTGTTTTTTTCCTAAATTTTTTTTGCATGGAACAAAGTTTTTTTTAGGTTTTTTGGATCATTCCAAACAGAAATGTTCTTTAGTGACTTTTCTCTAAAGTTGATAGTTTTTGACATATAAGCGATCAAAAATTGAAAGATTGCGAACTCGGCCATTTTTAACCTTCAAAAACTATGCGAAAACTTAAAATTTGAAACAAATTGAAGAGTCTCAGATGCAGAATTCACCATTAAAAATGGTAAATAGTTATTTAAATCTGAGACTTTTTGTGTTGAAAGTTCTTTCTGGTACATCCTTAATCTGTGACTTTAACAATTTGTAAGACCGCAGACGACGAATATAGAAAACAAAAAGGATTCCTTGCAATCACATTCTGTTTTCATTCGTCTAGGAAAAGGACAGAAGAGGAACTTTCTAGTACTCAAATCTGAGTAAAGATAGAAAAGTAAAAGATGGTTTTGTTTGTTTTTGATTCAGAGGGATGCACAATCGTCGGAGAGCTTTTTCCACCGTTTTAGGCTTTTTCAACAGCGCTAGCGTGCACTCCTCTGAATCGAAAAACTGCTCAACCGTCACTTTAAGGGGAATTTGAAAGACCATGCAAATTCCTATTGGGACGCGATCCAGCGACATCTCTTAACAAATTAAAGAGTCTCAGATGCAGAATTCACCATTAAAAATGGTAAATATTTATTTAAATCTGAGGCTTTTCTGAAGTTTTTCGATTCAGAGGAGTGCACGCTATAGCGCTGTTGAAAAATCCTGAAACGATGGAAACAGCTGTCCGGCGATTGTGCATCCCTCTGAATCAAAAACAAGCAAAACCATCTTTTACTTTTCTATCTTTACTCAGATGTGAGTACTAGAAAGTTCATCTTTTGTCCTTTTCCTAGACGAATGAAAACAGAATCTGATTACAAGGAATCCTTTTTGTCTTCTATATTCGTCGTCTGCGGTCTTATAAATTGTTAAAGTCGCAGATTAAGGATGTACCAGAAAGAACTTAAAACACCAACAGTCTCAGATTTAAATAACTATTTACCATTTTTAATGGTGAATTCTGCATCTGAGACTTTTCAATTTGTTAAGAGATGTCGCTGGATCGCGTCCCAATGGGAATTTGAATGATCTTTCAGATTCCCCTTAAATTGATGGTTGAGCAGTTTTTCTATTCAGAGGAGTGCACGCTAGCGCTGTTGAAAAAGCCTGAAACGGTGGAAAAAGCTGTCCGGCCATTGTACATCATCATCATCATCATCATTTGGCTCTACAACTCTATGTGAGTCTTGGCCGCGTTTACTATTTCCCTCCATTGTTGTCGGTCCTGAGCAGCTATTTCCCATTGCTGTACTCCCATTTTGCGTAGATCGCTGGCTACTGCGTCCTTCCATCTCTTTCTTGGGCGACCAACTGACCTTTTTCCATCGGGCCTTTCCCAGAATGTGGCGTTTAGAAGTCTTTCGTCACTTGATCTTAGTACGTGACCCGCCAATCGTATTCTGTTTGATTTAATGTAGCTTACTATGTTTTCATCTCCGTATATTGCCTGGAGTTCATCATTGTGTCTTCTTCTCCATTCTCCTGTTGTCTCTTCTCTGCAAGGCCCATAGATAGTCCGCAGTATCTTTCTTTCAAGTACCAGTAATTTTGTTGTCATTGTACATCCCTCTGAATCAAAAACAAGCAAAACCCTCTTATACTTTAAAATTTGAATGTTGCCAAGGTATGTAGATATTCTTCAAACATCGATTGATGAAATCCCGAAGAGTTTTTTGCAATACAATATTCAAAACTCCTTTGTTTATTAATTTCTAATCATGCGTGCTCAACACTATTTTCCAGCGTTGCATGTGTATACAGTATCGTGCAAATGAAAGGAATACATTCGTTATTTCATAAACCGGCGACTTTAAGGACAAAACCCGAAACAGGTCGATTTTTATTTTTAAGTTATGATATTGTGGCATATATGGTATACTAGTGACGTCATCCGTCTGGGCGTGATGACGTAATCGATAATTAAAAAAAAAATAGGGGTCGTGTGGTAGCTCATTTGAAAGGTTCTTCAATTCTATAATGTAAACATTTACATAAATGAAGTACAGAAACACAAACTTACTCACAATCATTTAATAATACTTCGACGACCGATTTCGATCTCTACAATATTCAGATCATCTTCAGGTCGGCGTTACAAGTAGTTAAATGCTACAATTAAAGAAAGCCAGAGTTAGAACATTGTCTGGTTGTATCAAAATGCAAATAGAAAGCCCAAAAATTTTGAAGAGTATGTAACTGTTGACATTTCAGAACAAATGAAAATGTTCTGAAATGTTTGTTCTGAAATGTTTGTTCTAAAATGTCAACAGTTACATACTTTTCAAAAATTTTTGGGCTTTCTATTTGAATTTTGATACAACCAGGCAACGTTCTAACTCTGGTTTTCTTTAATTGTAGCATGTAACTACTTGTAACGCCGACCTGAAGATGATCTGAATATTGTAGAGATCGAAACCGGTCGTCGAAGTGTTATTGAATGATTGTGAGTAAGTCTGTGTTTCTTTACTTTATTTAAAATAAACTCACATAATATGCAACCCATTCAACATTTACATAATTATTTATACAGGGTGTACAAAAAATTTTTATTACATTAAATTATTTGACAAAAAAAGAAGTAGAAGGACACCCTATATAAATAATTATATAAATGTTTATATTACTGAATAGAGAATTGAAGATCCTTTCAAATGAGCTAGCACACGACCAGTATTCTCATTAAAAATATCATCGATTACGTCATCACGCCAAGATGGATGACGTCACTAGTATACCATATATGCCACATAATCAAAACTTAAAAATAGACATCGACCTGTTTCCGGATTTTTCTTTAAAGTCACCGGTTTACGAAATAACGCATTTATTCCTTTCATTTACACCATACTGTCGGTGGAAAATAGTGACGCGCACGCTTGATTACTAATTAAAAAACAAAGGAGATTTTAATATTGTATTGTAAAAAACTCTTTGGGATTTCATCAATCGATGTCTAAAGAATATCTACCTACCTCGGCAACATTCAAATTTTCAGTTTTTCACATAGTTTTTGAGGGTTAAAAATGGCCGATTTCGCAATTTTTCAATTTTTAATTGCTTATATTATGTCAAAAACTATCAACTTAAGAGAAATGTCACGAAAGACCTTTTCTGTTTGGAATGATCCAAAAAACCTAAAAAAACTTTGTTCCATACAAAAAAAAATAATTTTATGAAAAAACAAAAAAAAAACGTTTACAAAATTTTTGACCCACTTTTGGTCCTGGCAACATGCAAATTTGTTAAAAGGGGTCCTTTTTGAGTAAGATTCTGAAAAAAATCCGAATCGGAATATTTTTCCTAGCGGATGCACAGTGGCTCTCTGGACTATACTTCGTCTAATTTACTAACCGTTGCACGTCATCCGCGTCATATTCTGTGACGTCACATGGTACCAACACGAAATATTTAGGCGGTAGGTGTGTTCTTTTTTAGAATCATTTTGCCTAGTACACTGGAATTACAGCCATTAGATATATTTTATTATATACGCGTAGAAATAATATTTGACGATTTCTATTAATGTTAACCTAAAGAAATACACAATATGTTTCATTTAATTTGTATACATGGATTATAAAGCGTGTTTATGAAGCAGATTTGTTCGGAACACACTGTAATTGTAATCGAACGAAGGTGACATTTTAGAATCAATTGGTAACATTTATTTGACAGTTGTGGTAATGACACTTCGTATTTGTTTATATTCTTTACTATAAGTAGGTATCTGTTTTATTATATTTACTGTTTTTATTATTTACTTTACTATAAAAAGATCCTCTACTATAAAAATATAAATTTGACCTAATTTTATCACGACTTGGAATAATCGAGGTATCTGACAACTTTTTAGTTGTTATTCTAGACATATACAAAGAAACCTACCGGCTTCATGCCAAGAGTTCGGAGCCGTTTTTTAATTATTAACAATGCAGTGCAAAAACGCTTGCACTGCAAATCTTAAAAGATTGTAACTTAATTATTGTTCTCTATTTCTTAAGTTTTTACTTATTTACCTTGAATATTAATTTGTTTTGTTGTATAATCCACGTTTACAATAATTATGTGATATATTTGATTTAAAATGGATTCAGGATTTTTTTATACTTTGGCAACTATGTCAACTTAGATCTCTGGCGTAGATAATGACGTGCAACGGTTAATTAGATCGACTGTATATAGAAATAGCAATAGAAACACTTACAAACAAATGCACGACGCTGCATGGAAATCTACAAAACTTTGTTTTGAACGAAAACCGTTCTATAAGGATTGTCCAACAATAATAAGAACGTAGATATTAAAAAAAATGAAAATTTCTTTAAAAATGGCATCAAACTCGTTCACCTCAAGGCAAAGCAAAATTGAACAGAATGTGTAGAGAAATAAAAGCACAACTAAACCACTCTACCTCATTAAATACTTAAATAAGGAATAACTTCAATCTATGTTTTATGTAAAGCTTTGTTTTTAATTGTGAGTTGCGTCATTTATTTAGCAAACTGTCATTGTTTTTTCATGCAGAATCACCCCCTAAGTTTGTTGCATGCAAATACGATCTCATAACAACATATTGCATGCAAATACGATATCAATATATGTATGTCTACTACGCTAATCTAATTAACATATACTATGCAAATTTGTGTAATAATTTATAAATATAACCTTTTTGCATATTTATTTAATATTGGCCTAACACTGGTAGCCCAGTAGATGAACGGGAAATACGGCGATACCGTGTAATTTTCAAGGTCAACTCCGAATTGCATGAACATTTTGATTCAGGGTCCACTTACCCTCCACTTCAAAGTTGAAAATTGCTTAATTTTTTGGTTATTTCACGTTGAAATATTCGATTTAAAATTTTTTAAATAAGAACGTAGTTTTTATTAGCTACAACTTTGCTTTTAATGGGTTTATAGACTTCATTAATACACGATTTTTTTATTTTTTTATAAGCTAAGTTATCGCTTAGAATATTTTTTTCCAGTAAAATATTTACTTTGTAAGGTATTTGCGAAAATTCGCCTGAAAACGTGGCTTTTTGTCCAAAAATAAACATTTTCAATCGCAAATAACTCGAAAAGTATTGACTGACATAAAAAAATCTATAGAACAAAAGTTGGTAAGAATTAGTCAGTTTATCTTACTTACACCCCCGAGAAGAGGTGGCAGTCAACACCCAAGAAAATGCAACCAATGCCACACGCTAAACTTTGAAGTGGAGGGTAAGTAGAACCTAAATCAAAATTATCATGCAATTCGGAGTTAACCCTGAAAATTACACTCCAAAATGTACATTTAGTGGGCTATGACCGGAAATGTACAATGTAGATGAATACCATCTCTTACAAAGGGGTATTTTTCATACAGAAATAATGCGAACTTCTGGTATACAAAAAAGCATATATTATTATGTATGCCACCATAGGCAATTTAAAAAAATTTATGCAAACGGCTCTTGAATCCTAGATAGGTACAAGTAGGAAGTATCAATATCCAATGCTGAAAATGCCCGTTGAATTGGTTTCTTACAAATCTCAGACGCGTTTTTATGTGACCGTCCGTTAAATGTTCACAACTTTTAGTGTTTAGAATATTTAGTGTCAGGTGTCATCTTAAATTAGGCTTAAGTTCCTTAGAGCTATTTTTTAAATGCAGTGTTACTTGGCGATCAATTCTCAACAGGTGCTCATCCGTTGCTAACAACCCATTACAGAAAATGCAGCTAGTCACTCCAGTTTTTTCGTATCTAGAGGTTACCAGAGATTCATCCGTTTTTTAGAAATTAATTGCTGTAGCCTGACATTAAAAGCTAATGACAATTGCATATTTAATCAGTACATTATACAAAATATGAATTACATCTTTGAATCTTACTTCTCTCAAATGCTTTCTTCAAGTCAATCAGATATAGAAATTGAGGTCTATTATACTCCTCTATAATTCTCAGTAATTTTGTTTATGACTATGACGAATATAACATCTTCTGTATACGATATTTATTCCAGTACGAAAACCCTGTTGTTTTTCTGCTAAACTTATCCTCTGATTCATGAGTTCTTGTAAAATTTTAGTTGTAATTTTTAGGGTTAGTATTTAACTAGGTGATAAATACGAGCTCCTTCCCATTTCAGTTGGACCACCTTTGGACTTTGCAGTTTATGACGATTACCATAAACAAGTGGCAATCAACTTATTTTTATAAGTTCCTATATTCATTATTATTGCATTTTTTACTAATATTTATTGAAAACATTACCCTTAAGGTTTTTTTTATTTATTTCAAACAATAATGGCTAAATCGTGGCTTTTGATTCAATTACATCAACATACATTGATTTTTTCATAATTATCTTAAAATCAGAGTTTTTTTTTGGCATAGACTTGGGTGTCAATTAGCCAGTCACAACTTTTTTGTTTTCTATTCATACATAAAGAAGGCAATGAGGTTCTTAGAGTTCCATATCAAACTCTTCCACAGCTCTCTACTCAGTTCAAAAGCTGCAGGTGGCCGCTATGAACTATCCAAGTTGCTCACCACATTTTTCCATTACACATCTTCCTCTTCTTCTTCTTTTTCCATATTTACATAATATATCAAATTATCAGGATTAATAAATTTAGAGGTTAATTTTAGTTTCACAGATAAATTTCATTAAACAATCATATATTATATATGTTTGCTGTTCAGAGACAATACATAGGATATATATTTTTTTTTATTAAGAAAAAGTCGCATCCACCTAATGGTTATTAGCGACGGAACAATACATAGGTTAAACAAAAATGTGGTACAATATAAGTATAGTACAATGGTAAGGTTACATGCATTATCTACAAAAACTTGTTATATTTTATTGAATACACCAACTGTTTTTAAAAAGTCAATTAAATTTTTGGTTCTTTATTATTGGCACCCAGAACAGACATATTTGATACGATATTAAAATCAATACGTTCTTGTGTATATTTTTGGCATTCAATGTTTGACAGTTACTTGTGTGTTACACGATTCACAAATAGGTGGTTCAGATCTTGAGAACAAATATGAGTAAGTAAGCCTGGTATGGCTTAGTCGTAGGCGGTTGAAAACTGCTTGCTCATAACAACTTTTATAAACTGTTTTGACTCTTTTTACTGTGTCTTTAATTGGTCTAAGTTTTAAATTTGAGTTTTGCCATTCATCGAGCCAGTCATTTAACACATATTGTTTTAACAACACTTTCAAGTCTTTAGGGGCATATTATAATACCGTTTCTGAATCCGCACCAGTCACTGCACTACGCGCACTTGAGTCTGCATCTTCATTTCCAAGGAGTCCAAATGAAGTTGACTATTCTACCATTTTGTTGAGATAAGTGAAACTCCAACGACTGCGGGAAAGTCGAAATAAGTGGTACTAAAATTGCAACTCCCTCACTTGCGCGAGCTGTGTTAGTTCGGTCTTTACGAAAGCATGTAAAATGTATTTGCGAATATGAGTTAGAAGATACAGGATTAGTTTCCTGTAGACATATAATTTCGGGACAGTGTTCTGATTGAATGATATTGAGCATTGGTAAGCGATGGAAAAGCCCATCAACATTCCACTGTAAAATTGAGTTGAATGTTATGTTTCAGTTGAAGAGAGTTCACTCTCAGTAGTAACGAGCGATCCACAATTATTGGGATCAAAGCTAGCCGTGCAAAAAATTACGTATGTCTTGTTTTAATCTGAATTTATATCATTGGTTTATCAATTAATTTTGATTCAACATTATAAAACATAAAAAAATCAGTCAAAGCCTAACACAGAACTTTAATCAGAAATAAAACGAATTAACAAAATTATAAGTAACAATAATAAATAAAATCAAAAAAACTACATAACCTAACTTTTCTTGTTTACTTGACGTACACTGCAAAGTTGACGTAAACTGGAAAGTATATCTGAATTAAGAATAGACATGCACTGTATAGCTATCTCTGTCGTTCAAAGCCACCTATAGTGACAATAATTTTGGATCACACGTTAGCTTCTTCACCGAGAAAACGTAGCAGTAGGGTTTTTAGCCTTGTAAAACGATATTTTGTGGCTCTGTCTGGAATATATTGATAAGAGACGGTAAGCAAATTTACGAGACCAAGGAAATCAGATGTGAATTCTTTAACAATTTCAATAGGAGATTGGCTGCCTTGAATATTTTCAATAAGCATCATTAATTGGTCATAGCTTAAAATGGACGGTGTTGATTGTTTACTTACATATGATTCAAGTGATTCGGGGATAGGTAATGAGCGTTTAGGTTTTTTATTATTTTGAGTTTTTGTTTTATGAGGCTGAGCAGGAAGAAGAAATGTTTGATTATCAACGACATTTTCAACAGGTGGAGATAATGTTTCCTCTATGGTTCGTTTGGTGGAGGGACAGGGTGATTCTTTCGTGATCGCTAGTGAAGTCTGTGAAATTATCTCTATATTTTCGGCTGTAGCAGAAGATTCCAGTGGAGTATTTTCGTTAGTTTTTAAATCTTGGGTTGCTTCAGAAACGGGCTGTATAATTTCCACTGATGTAGAGTTAGAGGTGTTTGGTATGGATACTTGTGGAAATATTTCGGTATTTTTATTTTGATCATTATTAGAAGTTTGGTCTACTTGATTACCAGCATTGGTAGGAGAGTCAGAAGATTGAACAGTAGGGGGAGTTAAGGGTCCTGAAGGCTGAGAAGAAGAATTTTTATTGCTTGGACAGTTACTAGCAATGTGATTTATTTGTTTACATATATAGCATGTCATACTATCCTGCGAAATGAATATTCTATAATTAGTATTATCGTAATTCAGAAGAATTGAATCTGGGATCGTCGTGTTATGCGGACTAATAAACACTTGCCTTCTAAAACTTTTTATATGGCTATATTCTGGAAGAGAGGCACTGATCTTTAGGAAAGTGATTGGAGAAGCTAAGTTTAGGCCGAGATGTTTTAATTCTTGGATGATTAATTCGTGTGGGATACTTGGACAAACATTTGATAGCACTATTCTTTCTGCAGGCGTTATGAGCCTTCTGGCCCTGACTGTTTCTCCATTTACCTGTATAGAACCATAGTTTACATAGGATATATTGAAAAGTGGAAAAACATTACATTTTATTAAACCTTCGATTAAATTATAGCTGTGTGGAATGTATTTTGTGCACTCAAAGAAAGTGTGATTCAAATCACCCACCTTCTGACATTCAGTACAAAGGTTTGAATCAAAAACTTTAATTCTTTAATTTTAAAATCAGAGTTAAACTATGGAAAATGATATCAAAACAATTGTCAATTAATTTCAAATATATTTTGTGAGATTATAAAGCCTATTGACGTTTTTCGGGATAAAGTCATCGATGGTAATGAGTGAAGGTAAAGTTATGGATGAGAACATTTGTTCAATCATCAATAAATTTTCTAATTCTCGAAAATCAATTCGAAAGTTGCGAATATGTTTTATTTGTCACAGTATAGTATAAGAAATATAGTTAGGAGATACAAAACCTCAGGTTTTGTCACCACAAATCCTATAAATACTTACCGACAAAAAAGTGCACCGATAAAAAGGTACCGATAAAAACCGACGTGCAACTTATCTAGATTTAAGTAGTTTTAGAGTAAACTGGTTGGAACACACGTTTCTAGATCGACATGTCACTGAGAGGTCCACTAATTACGATTTTCTACTTACAAAGTGATTGATAAAGTTAAAAAATTCAATACGAATCCTTTGTGAAAATTTTATTTTTATCTCAGACTAACGCAAATCCAGTCTTAACATTACAACACAAGAAAAATAAGTTAAAATGGTCAAAATAACAATGAGGTTGGACAAATTCACTAAGGGATACAATACAATGGGGTGAAGAATCCAGATTTGAAGTTTGTGTTGGAGTCGAGTTAGATACAGTAGGAGTCGAGTTATACGCAGGAAAAGTAAAGCTTTTGAGCTTAATGTTTTAACAGAAAAGTCAAATTTCCTACGTTTATCATGATCTGGGGAAGCGTGTCATCGAATAGTTTGGAAAAATTGCATTTTATCGATAGAATCTTAAATACGAGCAAAGATAAATACGAGCAAAAAAAATAGATACCTTAAAAAAAGTTTAAACTGGATTGGTGACCACGGTATTCTACTTCTGGAATACGTTTCTGACAGTCCCGACTTGCCCCCGAGAAAAATTTTGCGGCTCTTTTTTACGCGAAATAAAAACATTCAGGAAACATCCCGCTAGATTGGTCAAAGAACTGAAGCAAAACTTGAAAAAAATATGGGATCCATTTACACCAAAGTTTTGCCAAAACTTTATAAAAACTATGCCTCGAATAATTTTAAATCTAATTAAAAATAAAAAAGATATCACTTAGTAGTAAACTTCCACATTTGTTTTGTTAAAATTACATATTTTTGCGTTTTTTTTTAATTTGTTATTATTCTGTTTAATTAATCGTTCTTATTAATTTAAAGCCTATTCTGTATACTTCTGGAAATCCAAAAATTATCGATGAATTAAAACTTTCAAAGTTTAGATATGATGGACTTTTGTTTTTGTTCTATAAAATTGGATTTTCTTTTAAATCTACATTGGGCCAACTGATATGGGAAGGAGCTCGTATATATATTGATGTGATCTTGATTATTGATATGAGATAATATTCTTATATGTCATTTAATTTAATCAATGTATTAATCATAATCTAATTAATTTACCAGATTACATATCAATATGTTTTCAATCTCAGGGCGAATTATAAAATTAATTACTTACTCTCGTGGCTTCTAAGTATTTCTCAATGGTTCCTAATCGGGATAGGAAAGAAAAGAGTAAAATAATACACACATATGGGTTACAATTATAATCAAAATATTGTTTATTTTATTTAAATGGCAATCACTGCTTAATATTTGCTATATCTTATTATTCTTAAACATAACATTTACACATGGGAATCTTATTTCCTTTTGGTTTCCAATTGAAAGTTTTTATTAACATTTAACTATTATGATTTATTTGCAACAATTCTATTTAAGTTTGATGAAGCTTTTCTGATATTATTGATTATGTTCTTCTATTTTAAATGTGGTATTTAATACGAAAAACCCATACATTCATGTCCAAACAAATGAGACTGACCTTTTTCTGGTGAACTGAGAATGTCTTCACACAAGACCCGTTTCCTGCTATCCTTGGCTGCGATCAAAACCTCGTCCTGGCTTTCAGTAATGTTCTCCTTTGAAAACTAGCTCGTATAGCTCTCGTTCCTGCTTCTGTCGTGATGCTGTATTCTACCTTTTTCGAAACTGCAATCAGCTACCGGGACACTCTTGGCTCAAGGAGGTTCTTTTACTCTCAACCTGGCCTACCTCTCGTTCCACGATAGATACTCCACACTCACGGAACTACACCGGCTTTCTCCACTCTCCGTACACTACCGTCTACTCCTCGACTTCACTTCTCGACAGCTCAAAACATTCTGATCTATCTTTTTCATTCATTCCCCTACTTTCTAAATATCCCTTCCAGATTCACAAATCAAACTTCCACCACCAACTCTCATTCGCAGTATTCCTCAAAACCAATTTTTAATCTTTCTAAATATGCTTAATGGATTTCCAAAAAAAATAGTTAATTCCCATTCTAAAATTACTTTCTACTATTTACAAAATTTAATGACCTATTATTTACTTCAAATGAGTCTTATTTAGCATAGGCTAATGATCGAACCTTCCGCGAACAACGATAATGACCTATTATCGATTTCACTTGAGTTTTATTTAGCATAGGCTAATGATCGAACCTTCCGCGAACAACGATAATGGTACGCGTCATTCACTTTGTTTATTCTAAGCGCATTGTCCCGAGTTTCGTTTAATCACTTCTTAAAATTAAATATAACAATGTGTTGTATACAGGTTGTTCTAAATTTATATGCCCGTGGTTGAGAAAATTGAAAATATTTTATATTAAATTGAATTTTGTTTATAATTATCAAAATTTAATTTTCATATCAAATAGAAATATAACAATATATACGTCTGTAGTTTTCTGGCAGTTTTTTTTGTCATTTTTTGAATAGTAGAATTAGTTCGGTAGTTCTCCATTCTTCCGGTATTTTATTTTGATTTATAATTTTCTTAATTAATGTTGTTAATTGTTCTGTCATTGCTCCTACACAATATTTTAGTAATTCGTTTTGTATCCCGTCTTTACCTCAAGCTTTTCTGTTCTTCTGCTTTTTAAGTGTTTTTTGAACTTCAAAGTGAACTTTGTTGGAATATGGTATTAAGGTTTACACAGAAAATAATTTAAACTTTTTTATATTCTATAGATAAAGTTATGTTTTATATGTTTTCTATAAAGGTATGTTTTATAAATTTGTATAGCAGTTTCCTAGTGTCATGTAATCCCTACTTTAAAACATATTTTGCTATTTCGTGGTTGTATTGAGTTGTTTCTAATAATTTGCAGCATGCTTCGACAGGCGAACATTTATCATGCTCCAAAAACCCAACTTGTTGGAAACTCTTTGTTTAACCAGTTTAATTACTTTTAATTTAATGGACGATTAATATGAATTTTCACGGTTGATGGCAGGACGTAGCAAAATTTACAAAAAGCCCTTTTAGGTAGTCATTGGATACACGATTTATTGCTGAAAGTTTCATGTTTTGTTGAAGCGATTCTGTTCAAATTACAAAAGGCTACTTACAATAAATCATTAAACTAATCACAGGGAATTTATTGTTGTGGTGTTTAAATTAATTACTTAATATGCCAAGGACAATTTTTTTCATTATTTTATTTATCACAAGCAAACAAATAAATAGTGTTAAAGGAAGATATTTAAAATAACTAAGGACACGCAAGATACGGCCAGGCAAGTGACAATTTACTGCACTGTAAGAACAGTAAAATGAATCGCGAAAAATGGGTCCCACGGTGATTGTAGTGGATGGCCAAAACTAGCTGTAAAATATCGCGCAGCAACATAGCAAAATTGGATAGGGCCCATTTTTCGCGCATCATTTTACTGCTCTTACAGCGCTGTAAATTGTCGCTTGTGTGGCTGTAGCCTAAGCGTAGAGCACTGCGGGCAAAATATCCTAATCCGATTTCAGTTACGACCAGAAGAACGACAATTTACAGCGCTGTAAGAGCAGTAAAATGAAGCACGAAAAATGGGTCCTATCCTGTGTTGCTTTGTTGCTGCGCGATATTTTACAGCTCAGTCTGGCCATCCACTACACTCACTGTGGGACCTATTTTTCGCGCTTCATTTTACTGCACTTACAGCGCTGAATATTGTCGCTTGTCTGGCCATAGCCTAAAAAACCATCACACAGCGGCATGGGCATATCAAGCAAGGAAATCTCAAGCAAGCAAGCAATTTGATTCAACCCGACCAGTGGGAGATGTTCTCCCTATCGAAAAAAGTACATTCGGATGTAACAATTCATTGGGCCGAGGTGTTTTGACCCGAGTGAAAACAGGGATCACCCCCACCTCGCTCCAATGCCCCAGGCCATCCCTTTCCCCCCATAGCACGCTGATGCGTGATGGGGGCACAACTATATTAGCCAAATGCTCTTCACAATGGAATCCTGGGTAATAATAAACCAATTTGGTGCCCTAATTGAATTCAAAACTAGGCCAGCGTGAAGCGTTCTATGCCTTTATCTTCTGATTACTTATCCACGGAACTAAAATTGCTTGCTTAGGCCCCAAGTCATTGTACCAAGCCCCACTGAGCTCAGTCCAATGGCTTGGTGCTCAAGTATTTTTTGTTTTTATATTTTTTATGTTTTTTTTTGGTGGCTTGCGCCTTCTTTTTTTGTTTTTTATATTTTTTTGGGGCTTGCGCCTTCTATTTTTCTAAGGGCTGACTTTACCTGATCGTGATGTTGGACCTACGCTTTGGTTACGTGTTTCTTCAGCACTTGGTGTTTTGGAGCTACGAACTATCTGCTATTACTTATTTATATTCTTTATCATTTTGCTTTCTCTTTCTCTTAATGTCTGTCTTTATTTACTTTATTTACTTTACTTTATTCCACTATTTGTTGTTTAGGACGTTTGTGCTTCAATCGGTGGAAAGCGTCATACCCTAACATCTCTCGCAGTATGGGATTTGGGTGGTGCTCTAGTTCCGCGAATTTGACCCTCGCCTTGTCTGTCATCATTTCGGTGACTCTCACCTGTTGTAGTTCTCTGAACAGGAATCTTTCAGCGACATATTTCGGGACTCTGGCTGCTTCTCTTAGGCTGCTGTTGTGAACCGCCTTTATCTTCTTTTTGTGAGTTTTACATACTTGTCCCCATGCGAGAGATGTTTATTAGTCTTAACCTCGTTTTTAGTCCTAGTTTACTTTTTCTGCCTGTGAGTCCCCTTAATGTTGCTCTTGCCATGTTGGCCTTCTGGACTGTAGCTTCTACGTATTTTTGGAAGGTTAATCCTTTGTCCATGATGACTTCTAGGTATTTAGCTTCATTTTTCCACTCGATGGGGTTGTTCTACACCGTCAGTTGTTCTTCTGGCTGTTGTCTTCTTTTCTTTTATAGTACCGCTTGCGTCTTTTCGGAGTTGATGGCTATCTTCCACTTTATACTCCATTCCTCGAAGTCTTCTAACGCTGTTTACAGGTTAGTCACTGCTATATCTACGTTTCTATGTTTGGCCGCTATCGCTGTGTCGTCGGCGTAAAGGCTCATAAGGGTACCCGGTGTTCTAGGTACGTCAGCGGTATATATTGCGTACAGCAGAGGTGACAGGACCGCTCTCTGTGGTAATCGAGCCTGCGGGCTTCCGAGCTCGGACAGGACTTGTCCTATTCGAACACTGAAACTCCGTCCGCCTAAGTACGAGGAGATCTGCCTCGTCATCGCCCCACTGTACCCATAACCTCTCATTTTATATATGAACCTCTTATGCCATACTCCGTCGAAAGCTTTGCTTACGTCCAGGAATGCTGCTCCAGTGTACTGCTTATCGTTGAATCCAGCTGCTATGTACTCAGTTAACCTGAGTACTTGTAGCTCGCTGGAGTGCTCTGTTCTGAATCCGAATTGAGCTTCTGGGATTATGTCTAATCTGTTTGTTTCCGCTTGAAGTCTGCTGAGAATAATTCTTTCCACTATTTTGCTCATCGCTGGGAGTAAGCTGATTGGCCTGAAGTTCTGCAGGAATGTGTGATTGTTGCCAGGTTTTGGAATCATAATGACGTGGCCCTCTTTTCATCTATTCGGGAAGATTTTATATCTTAGTATCGCGTTCACTATGTTTGTAAAATACACTATAGCTCTTATAGGCAAGTACTTTAGGGCTCTATTTGTTATTTCGTCTAGACCAGGCGCTTTTCTCGGTGAATTGTTTTTTATATGTTCGTTTATTTATTCCAGTGATGTTGGGGGATGATGTCCTCTGGATCCTCTGGTCTTTCTTCTTGCTCTTCGACTTCGTCCTCGTCTGGGTGGTAGTTTAACCTGCATTTTCTTTCAAGTGTGGACCTCATCACCTCTGCTTTTTCTTCTATGGTATATACCATGCCGTTTTCTCCATGTAATGGGGGGATGAGTTTTCTGCCGCTTCTTATCATTTTCTGGAGCTTCCAAACATTTTTCATGTTTGAGTCTAGTTCTTCCATCTCTTGTACAAAGTTGTCCCATTTTTCGCTGCGGTGTTGTCGAAGAGCCATTTTGACCTCTCTATTTAATGTGTTTGCCCAGGTTTATGTACTTGGTTTCTTGTTCTTCTGGCTATTTGTTTCGCTCTGTTTTTTTTTCCTTATCAGGTTTTGTACTTCTTGTGGTATGTCTTTGAACCTTTCCGTGTGGATCTCGACTTCTTCCTCTGTTGTGCTGTTTCTAATTGCTTTTTGGATGATGTTTTCTAGCTCTAGGACTTTTTCTTCTATTTGTTGTGGGTTATTTATAACTGGCACTGTATTTACTCCTTCACTCACTAATCTTTTATAATTTGTCCACTTTATTTTTTTTATTCTTTTCTGCGGGTTTGTTTCTTCCCATGTTCCTAGTTCTAGTAGAATGGGGTTGTGGTCTGTTGTTCCTTCGTTTATCGTAATTAGTTCTGCTTGTAGTCCTAGGTTTTTTGCCACCACGATGTCGATGTATGTGGGAAGTCCATTTCCTGGGAAGTGTGTTGGTTCTTCTGGGCCCATTGCCACTGTTTCATTGTTATTTTCTATGTAGCTATTTAGTAGTCGTCCATTTATGTTCGTAGCTCTATCGTTCCAGTTGGAGGATCTTGCATTTAGGTCTCCTATTATTATCGATATTTCGGCGATATTTAGGAACGCATCTAGATGATCGTCCATTAATGGGTCTTGCGGTCTTACGTAAGCTGATGTTATTCTGACTGCGCCTTGCCTTATTTTCACTTCTATTGTTGTTGCCTCCATGTTTACCAGTGCTGGAGTCGTGAATCTTGTGTGTTTAATTCCATTCTTGACTAGGATGGCCGTTCTTCCTGATCGTCTTGTGAAGTCGTTCCTGTATACATCGTACCCAGGGAACTTTGGGTTAAAGTTGTTGGTAAGCTTAGTTTCCTGTATTGCTACGATGTCCATCTCGCATCTGTTGGCGAGTTCATCCATGATGTTCTGGTTTGTTGATATGCCGCCCGGATTCCAGGAGCCTATCCTCAAGTAACCCCTGTCTCTGCCTGGTGCCTAGGATAACTTCTTGGACTACCTTAATCACTATGTTGGTTACCATTCTGACTAGGTAGTCTTCGTCTTCGGGGATCGCTGTGGTGTTTTTCGTTCGTGTTTGTTGCTTGTTTGCTTGCGTGGCTTGGGCGTAGGATACCCCGGTTGCCTGTTGTCTTCTGGGCGTATGTTGTTGTGGCCTTCGTTCTGGTGGTCTTCCCCAGGTTGGGCATCTAGGGCATCCTCTGTAGTTGGCTGTGTGGCTTCTATTGCAGTTTGCACATATTGCCTTTACTTTTCTAGCTCGTTTACACAGCTTTGTAGGGTGATCTTCGCCGCATTTCACACACTTGGGGTCCTTGTGGCACGCGTTCTGGGCATGGTGGTAGCCTTAGCAGTTTAAACACTGCGTTGGTCCTGTTACTTTGCGTAGGTCCTCTACCACGACCTTCATGTGGCACAAATTGGAGATCTGCTTTGCCCTCTCAACGTCCTTATGATCCAGAGTCAGGACGAACATTGGGAGATGTCTCTTGGGGCCGACTCTGGTAGACATATTCTTCGCTGTATGACAGACAATCTGATATTATGCTGCCAGTTCTTCCTGGATTGCCTTCTCGGTGGTGTTTGTGGGCAATCCTCTTAAAACCACTCTGGGTTTTATATCTTCGTCTAATGGAATCCCGACTGCTTGACACGCTTACATTCGCGGCTGAACTGAGCAGTTCAACAGTCAAAGTCATTCCCACTCCTTCGGCTTCTCTCGGCTGGTTTTCCGCTACGCTGGAACGTCTGCACCGGCCGGTGACTGGCACCGGACTACAAGCAAGGAAATCGGGTATCAATCAACTGCTTTTAATATGGGTGCTGGGTCATAAAGAGGTGCATTGAAATGAACGAGTAGATATTTTGCCAAAACAATCGCTTATGGTCTGTCTAGGTGATCCGCAATCGCACTGTGGACTTTCCGCATGACCCCATTTGAACAGAAAGTCAGCACCTATACCATGTTCGGTACGTATGCCATTAAGCCTCACCCACGTGGACCGGGGCAGATTTGATCCGATGAAACCCTGAGTTGGGGTGGATATCTGAATATAGTCTGCTGCTATTGTTGGCATCCATCTTGTTGATCATTGCCTATGTATATCATAGGGATCACAAATTTTTCGGGCAGATCTGATTGGATGATTTCTAGATCTCAGTCGCTGGTGCTCTATTGAGATATCTGGTATGTCTTGATGGTTTGATAATTGTACGTTGGCTACAATTTTCTGGTACTCTTTCACTAATACTGCTGTACGGTGTAGATCTGGTGGAGCAATATTGCCCAAAGTAGGCAGCCATCTCACTGTGGTTGATTTTGTTGTTCCAGTGATTATTCTCATGATTTGATTAAGCTGGACATCGATTTTGTTTGTATGTGCACTGTTTAGCCATACTGGTGAACAATATTCTGCCAATGCGGAAGCACCTTAAGTTGTTCCAGCAAGTTTTGTTATTATATTGTATCTTGTTCTCAGTTTACCGGCTGCGTTTGTAAGATAACTTTTGAAGGTAAATGTTTTATCAAGTGTGACGCTTATATATTTGGGGTTGTTGTTATGTTTGATAGCTGTACCATTTTTAGAGTTACATTGATAGTATCGCCCGCATTTGTTGATTCGACAGGTGAAAGAGACAGGTTTAAGTTTTACTTGTGTTAGGACGTAAGCGTCAGTTCTTAAAGTAATTAATTAATGTAGTTAGGTCCTCGTTTAGAGCTCGTTCTCCAGCTTCTTTACTATTATTTTGGAATCCAGTGGCCAGGTCGTCAGCATAAGCGAATTTTCTCGATTTTATTTCAGGTATATCCGCCATATAAAGGTTAAATAATAAAGGAGATAGCACTGAGCCTTAAGGTAAGACGTTGTTAAGTTTTGTAACGTTACTCCGTGCATCATTTATATATACCTGAAACAGTCTGTTAGTTAGTAGATTGTTTATCAGCAAGTTTTGAGGCAGGTTATTTTCATCAACTTATTCATAAGGCCCTCTCTCATCCACACAGTGTCATAGGTAGCCATAAGGTCTATAAATGTTATGGCAGATTTTTCACGTGTTTCAAAGCCAGCTTCGATAAATATAGTTAAGGACAGCACTTGGTCACAGTATCTTTGTCCTCTTCTAAATCCAGTTTTCTCAATTGGTACAGCATCCTCGATGGTGTTACATATTCGGTTATATAAGAGTCGTTCTAGTAATTTATAAAAGTAACTAAGTAAGGCAATAGCCCGGTAACTTTCAGGCAGCTTGTTGTCTCTTCCAGACTTCTGGATTGCGATAATTTTTGTTTTTCTGAATTCTGGGTATAATAGCAGAGCTGTAGTCACAATGTCGCTAAAAAATTTATTGAGCCACTGTCGTAGTTTTGTACCAGTGTGGACTATAAACTCAGGATACATTCCATCGAAGCCAGCTGCTTTTCCTGTTTTGGTTTGGTTAAGCGCTTCGTTTATTTCATTCAATAAGAAATCACGTGAGTATTCTGAGGTTGCGGGGGTATTCGCTTTAAGTTGACTAAGAGCTCTTCTTACGGTCGATGTATGAGTTTTCTCAGATGGAGCTCGAGTGTTCTGAATTATTCTATTGGCTATCTTATTTGGCTCAATTGTTGATTTGTTTAAATGTTGTGCTCTATTTCCTTTGCCCAGTTTGCGGATCAGTCCCCATGCGTTCCGACTGGAACGGGGGAAATCAAAATGTTTTACGGTAGACTTCTATTTATTAAGTCTAGTTGAATCCAGTGACTTCAGTAAGTTGTAACCAATTTCGGGGTTTTCTGATTTTAAAAATTCGTCATATAGTATTTGGCTTTCTTCCGTCCAGCCTGGGATGTACTTCTTTCGGAAACCTGGGGGATATGTTTTTTGGTGATAGAGATAACCATTCCTAAAAAACGATTATAATTGTTGGCCTTTGGGTAAATGAAGGCCAACATTGTGCTGCAGAATCTGTGCATGATAGTAGATGGTGACTATTATGAACCGCGCTACAGTCGCAGCTATCGTCCGCCTGGCATTCCCATTCAAGTTACTAGCACAACGTGAACCGCCGGTCTTAGTTTTTTTAGTGCTTTCCATGTCGGATACGGTAAATTGTGTCTAGCAGTCATTTTCTCTGAGGGAGCAAAATGTGTTGTGACAATTGAAGCTTGCCGTAGCGATTTTCAGAAAGCTTTTTCGAGATCTTAGTTTACTTGGCTGAGTCTGATGGTCATACAAGGGGTGTCATGGATCTGACTCCTGCTTTCGTTCTGACGTGACCTGTTTTTTGATACGTGGTGGAGCGATTCCAACTTGTTTGCTATGGATTAGTCGTTGTTATAGATGTTATAAAAACTTGGATCAAGGACACTTCCCTGTGGGAGCCCATTTTTTGGTCCCTCCACCGACTGTTCCTGGACTGGAGCTTTATGTAAAAGCGTGTGTTCTGAAGAAGACATTTCACTAACCCTGTAAGTCGGAAACTATTTGTAGTTTCGTACAATTTGATGAACCTCAATCAACGAGAAGTTAAAACGGTCACCGAAATAATGACTGGGTATTGACGTTTAAAAAATACCTTTACAATGTGGGTAAAGTGAATGAACCACGGTCCAGACAATGCGAAATAGAAGAACAAACTGTCATACATATCTTATGCCCTTCAATGTAGCTAAGTCATATGAGGCAGGAATTAAGTGGTCAATTATGTTTAAAACCAGAAATCCTAAAAATACCAATAAGGAAACTGTTGGCCATCGCTCAGGACACAGGACTTATTAGAGTTTAATGGAATAGAAAATAGGGTACGGTACAAGAATCGTATGACCAAGTGCCAGTGAATAACGTATCTCGCCTAAGCTAAGGCACTAAACAAAAATGATAACCCTGCTTTATAATCTTACTACGGTATGTGTTGTGTAATTTAGAATTAAGTTTTATGTTTATTTGTGTTAGTCTGTATGCAGCTTAAGACCATGAGCTTTAGTGTGTAGCGGGCTTAAGCTGACAGCTGACAGACAAGAATGATGGCCGCTTGTTAGAGCCTTCTAAAATGTTATGTAGATCTTATAAAATAAAATAAAGTTATTAAAAGTATGTACTTATTTGTATATCCACCATCATAAAGTAAAACATGGTATCAGGTGTGTTTTAACCTACTTGTAAGTGGAGATTCGTAGCAGAAAGTGTGTAAATACGAGAAATACCAAGGGGCGTTTATCCACTCTAGTTTTTGGAAAACCTCCACGAAATTTGATAAAATGGAGTGCAGGGCACCAGAAGCATTTGATGTAAGCGATCCAACCAAATGGCCACGATGGAAACAAAGATTTGAAATATATCTCCTAGCAGCCGGAAAGGATTCAGCACTAGAAAAAATTAAAATTGCATTACTGTTAAACATTTTGGGGGAAACATGTTTAGATGTATATAATACTTTTCCCAAAGACAAGAAAGACAATCTGGAGGATGTACTCAATAGTTTTGACGAGTATTTTCTCCCAAAAAGAAATGTGACAATGGAAACATTCAAATTTAATAATATTACACAAAAGGAAGACCAAACTGTGGATGCATTTGTTACAGAGCTTAAAAATCAAGCTGATAATTGTAATTTTGATTGCCAGAGTGATGAATGCAAAACATCTTATAGTGAACGCATGATAAAAAAAAGATCGAGTGGTTCTAGGTGTACATGATAAACAAGTTCAACAAAAGTTGTTACGAGAGCCTAATATGACATTACAACAAATACAGGATTATTGTAAGTCGATATAGGTGACAAAACAACATATAAAATTATTAGCAGATGATGATTCTACAGATGTTAATGTCGTAAGAAAAATCAAATGCCGAAGGTGTGATATGGAACATCCTCTCCGACAACGTCCAGCCTTTAATAAATCTTGTTCAGTGTGCCAAAGAAGAGGTATTTTGCAAAGATGTGTTTTTGGAAAGATAAAAACATGTCACAAAATCAAGCCAAAAAAGTTGAGGTTGCAAATGAAACAGTAGCAGCTGCACAAACGAGTAAAGTGGAAACTGTAAGTACTGAAGCTCACCTTTCTCTTGAGGATCATGTTTTTATTTGGGAAAGCAAACAATATAATAAAATATCAAGTTGGTATGAAAGCCTTAGAATTATTGATAAGGATATTGTATTTAAGCTTGACTCGGGGGCTGAGTCAAGCATTTTGCCATTAAAATATTTTAAATTGGTGGGGCTAGATCAAAAAGATATAACCCCATCATCAATAACCATTGTCTCATATGGAAATTTTAAATCCAAGCCTTTAGGTTGTGCTACTTTAAAATGTTATTATAAAAATCAAGTTAAAAATGTTCAGTTTCTTATTGTAGATCTAAATACAGAACCTCTTCTAGGATTATCAGATTGTATTGAATTTAACATGATTTCACGTATAAATACAGTGCAAAATAAGTTGTTTAATCCAAATTTTACTTTGCCAAAAAATATTAATGAATTACATAAAACATTTCCAGAAGTTTTTGAGGGGTTAGGTTGTATTCCAGGCATGGTTGACATTAAATTAAAACCTGATGCAAAGCCAGTTATTCAGGCACAAAGGAGGGTACCGTTAGCATTACATAATCAATTAAAAGTTGCACTAGATGATCTGGAACAAAAAAATATTATATCAAAAGTAGAATATCCTACTGATTGGGTTAATTCTTTGATGATAGTAGAAAAACCTAATGGTAAACTACGACTGTGCTTGGATCCTAAACCTTTAAATCTTTACATTTGTAGGGAAATCTATAGTATTCCAAAATGTGATCAGCTTCTTAGCCAGCTAGATTGTAAAACAGTCTTCTCAGTAATTGATATGAAAGATGGATTTTGGCAGCTACAATTAAGTGAAAAAAGTTCCGATTTATGCACCTTCAATACACCATTTGGTAGGTACAAGTTTAATAGGGTTCCGTTTGGACTTAGCAGTATTCCTGAAATTTTTCAAAAAAAGAATGTAGAGGTTTTTGGGGATATTCCTAATGTTAACATATATTTTGATGACTTGATTTGTTGTGGTATTGATGAAAAGGAGCATGATGAAGCCTTTAAAAGAATTTTAGAAAGGGCATTAAAATACAATATTAAATTTAATTTAGAAAAATTGCAATACAAATTAAGTGAGGTAAATTTTTTGGGAACAAACATATCAAGAAATGGCATAAAACCTTCCCAAAAAAATATTGAAGCGGTCATGGCTATTGAAAGGCCATTAAACAAAAAAGATTTGCTTAGAATACTGGGACTGTTTAAATTTTTTTCAAAATTTTTGCTAAATTTATCTCAATTAACTGCGAGAATGAGAAATTTGACACGAAATGATGTAAAATTTCAGTGGAATGACTCTCACCAAAATGAGTTGGATACACTTAAGGAACTTATAACTAATAAACCAATCTTAAAACCTTTTGATGACAATAAACCTATATTAATTCAAACAGATTCATCTAGTAAAGGTATTGGTAGTGTGTTATTGCAAGATATGCATCCTGTAAGTTTTGCTTCTCGTTCAATGAATAGTGCTGAAATTCGATACGCTCAAATTGAGAAAGAGCTTTTGGGCATAGTATTTGCTTGTGAGAAATTTCATTTTTGGATATATGGGCGTGAAATACTTGTTCAGACAGACCATAAGCCATTAATTCCGATTTTTAAAAAGAATCTTGATGATGTGTCTGCTCGTTTGCAAAGAATGTTGTTAAAATTGTTAAAATATAACATTAAAGTTGAATATTTGCCAGGGTCAAAAATGTATGTTGCAGATACTTTAAGCAGATCTTTTAATTAAACCGAAACTCCAATTGACAAAGAATTAGAATATACTGTTCATGCTCTTTCTCTGTCAGTACCAATGACAAAAGAAAAAAAGAATAGTTTTCAAAAGGCCATAGAAAACGATCCAGTTTTGACTCAAGTGAAAGAGTTCTGTTTATCAAACTGGCCCAAAAATCCTCATAGGCTTGAACCTGATCTAAAATATTACTATAACCTTAAAGAACACATTCATTTGTCAGATAATTTGCTTTTCTTTGATAAAAAAATTATTATTCCTACTCAACTGAGAAAAGAAATGCTTCATCTAGTACATGCTGCACATTTTGGTATACAAAAATCAAAACTAAGAGCTAGGGAAATAATGTACTGACCAAAAATGTCAAAAGACATTGAATTTTATATTGAAAACTGTGAACCATGTCAGTTAAACAAACCTTTAAACCAAAAAGAAACTTTGATTAATCACAAGCAACCTGAAAGACCATGGCAATTTTTGTTCTCAGATTTTTTAGAATGTAAGTCAAAAAGTTACCTTTTAATTGTTGATCTGTACTCTCACTGGATAGAGTTATTTCCTGTGAATGATAAAACTGCAAATACAGTTATACGGTGTTGCAAGGAAACTTTTTCAAAATTTGGTATCCCAGATATATTTTTTGCAGATAATGTTCCATTTAATAGTTTTTGTATGAAACAATTTGCTCGGGAATGGAATTTTGAATTAGAGTTCTCAAGTCCTGATCACCACCAATCAAACGGTTTTGCAGAAAAATATGTTCACATATGTAAAAATATGCTAAAAAAAATTAGTAACTTAAATGAGCTGCAAAACTGTTTGATGGAATACAGAAATACTCCTCTTACAGGTATAGGTTTTGCTCCCTCTCAATTATTGTTGAACCGTATTGTCAAAACAAAACTGCCGATTTCTTCTGAAAATTTAAAATCTAATATTGTTGATCCACAAGTAGTTTCACAAAAATTAAAAGCAAATTCACAAAAAATGAAAGATTACTATGATAAAACAGCTAAAAACTTACCTATTCTTCAGAAAGGCGATAATGTACTATTTCGGAAGAATAATTCATGGCAAAAAGGTAAAGTAGTGGATAGGTATAATGAAAGGTCATATTTGCTAGTTGATACAAAAGGCCAACAATTCAGAAGAAATCGAAAGTTATTAAATAAAACCAACCTGCCAGTTACAGTTTCTGAGTTTTATTTTTCAAATTTACTATATGATGATAGTCCTAGTTCCATCTCAGGTAACAGACATCAAGTAACTGAAAATAACATAGAGTTCATATTTGAAAGTGACTCAGAAACTGATAGAAATAGTGAAATAAGTGAATACCCTTCTGATAGTGATAAAAATTCCCCTCTTATAAAAAAGAAACCACTTGAATGTAAATAACCAAATTATCTTAAGGACTATTTCTTATATTAATGTTTTTGTTAAAAAAAAAAAATAAATAAAAAAAAGCGTGTTGTGTAATTTAGAATTAAGTTTTATGTTTATTTGTGTTAGTCTGTATGCAGCTTAAGACCATGAGCTTTAGTGTGTAGCGGGCTTAAGCTGACAGCTGACAGACAAGAATGATGGCCGCTTGTTAGAGCCTTGTAAAATGTTATGTAGATCTTATAAAATAAAATAAAGTTATTAAAAGTATGTACTTATTTGTATATCCACCATCATAAAGTAAAACAGTATGCGGCAAAATAAACAGCACTGAAATGCGTATGCCTCAAATTTGTATATCATGTGCCGAAACGTACTGAGTACTGAGTACTGAGTTGTTTCCGAACGTCGTTATAACGTAGATGAATGTCGCGTTAATGTTAGATGCGTCAAGATGGTTCGCAGTTTTGCAGAAAAAATTTGATCGTTAAGTGCTATTTTTGGTCATACGGAAAATGTCGCGAAACGGTTTAAGCTTAAACTCAGCAATGACTTCAGCAGACCGAAACGAAAGATTGTGGATCGAGGCTGACGGCCAGAATTTTAGTGGTTCAGAGAGAATCAAATATGGGCTTTCTGAAGAGACTCTAACAAGAGTTGAAACTAGTTAGAGCACTTTTGGCGCTCTCTGAACTAACTAAAATAAGACGGCTCTTGTTTCGATTCTCAACGAAATGATTATTTATCGTTTTTATTTTATTAACTTTATATTACAGAAATCAGCCGCTCATGTAGGTAAGTATAAAAATTCATACCACATACAACGAAAACAGTGATGCAACAGTTATATACACAGATGCATATAAATCAAGAGAAGGGACTGGCTGTGCTTATTTTTTACCCTCAGGAGGTTTCGAATTCAAGTACAAACTTCCCAATGAGTTTTCAATTTTCTCTGCGGAATCATTGGCCATACTCGAAGCGTTGAAATATATTAAAAACTCTTATACTAAAAGAACGTTAAGTCTTTCAGACTGCCTATCAGTTTTACAGAATATCAAAAATACTTTTTTGCCAAAAACATTTAGTAATCCTTACATATTTTTAATAAAGGGTATGTTAAAGCATTTAGAAGACTCTGGCTTCAATATAAAATTTATTTGGGTTAAGGCACATATTGGACACAAAGGTAATGAGTATGTAGACTACTTAGCTAAATCCAGTATAACATCAGGCACTTTATTGTCATATTCTTTATGTGCATCAGATGTTATTACTATTTTTAAAAGAAACCAAGTATCGATATGGAAAGATCAATGGAATCTTTACTGCTTAACAAACCCCACAAGATACACCACTTTACAACCAATGATTCCACAAAGTACCTGGTTTAAGAGTTTTAAAGCTCCACGTAAATATATAACGACTATAAATCGACTACGTTTTGGGCATGCTTGCTATCCAAGTCATTTATATAAAATAAATGTGATTGAAGACGATAATTGCAAGCATTGCGGAAAGCAGGGTGATCTTGATCATATCTTTTTTGAATGTACTAAGTTTCAACAGCATTCAAACTCTCTCTATAAAAATTTAATTAAACTTGATATGCATGCACCATTCAATATCCAGTCTCTGCTGGCTACAGGCTCACAAGAAATATACAATATCATTATAAATTTCTTGTCAGATACACGCATGGTCTTATAAAATTTGTACTCGGACATGATATTTTTTATGATTTAAGTTCAGATTTGCATCCTTTTTTATCATAAATGTTATACCACTTTATCAGAGATCTATTATTGTTTTATTGTATTATTATTGTATTGTATTATCACTATATTGTTTCTGTTTAATTTTGTATTAGGGATAGGATTGTATATTCTTTATTGCAACTGGCTGAATGACTAATGTATATGCCATTAAATAAAAAAAAAGTATAAAAATTCGAACTGGTTTTCCTCTCTTGATTAAATGTTTACACAATGAATATTTTTTGTGAAATTTTTAAATATTCACTTCACGACATCGTCTCTCGATTGTCATCAATTCACAAAAAATTCCATACTTGATAAAAACGTCACCAAAATATCCATGTCGGAATTCCAGTAAATATGTAATGCTCTACGAAATTGTTGCAAAACGTGCTCAACTGTGTCAGCCCTTGATTTGGAGTTATTAATTCCCGGTATGTATATGACCAAAAACACATATATGGGAAAAGGGGCACATTGAACAGCACAATCAACGTTTCGAAAGAATTTTTTATCGGTTAATAACGAAAAACATGTTCAAATACCGTCATTTATTTTCCATCTCCAATATTAAATTTGACCCTCCATTTCCCTGAAAGTTTTTTAATAAACACCATTATTAGAATATAAGGCATATTGTATAGATATGTATTATTCTAATTTTTCTCTACGACCATTTGAATTTAATAGTTTTGAAAAACAAATTTAATAATAGAAAGCGAAAATTCCTGCTCTTCAAGCAGTAATGGAATAAATAATATTTCGCACTTATCTAATAGTAGGGGAGGAATGTAAACTAAATCTGCAGTTACTCAAGTATTATGGAGACCTATTGGGTTGTGAAGAGTGGGTCGTAAACCCAAAAAAAGTTAAGTTAAATTTTCCATAAAATGGGGGACTTTACATTTTTTTTAATTAAATTTTACATTTCCAACAATCATTTTTCCGATTATAGCGCCGTCTATCCATAATTCTAAAAAAATTCTCGAATAAAAGTTGCTTAAAAATTTTTACGTTAAGAATCCAAATCCGCAATAAAAATTGGGGGTTCGTATTTAAAGTGTTTAAGTAAGTCCGCCCCCTTCCCCCACCCCACCATTCGATAGATTTTTCAAAAATTTGAATGCACTATTTTGTAGTTTTTCGATCTGATGTTCATTTGGCGAAATATCGCGGAGTTCGTTTTTAAAATTTTATTTTTACCCCCCCCCTCCCGACGGAGGGGGGGTATGGTCACGTTTGGTATTAGTCGATAGATTTTCGAAAAACATTGAACACGTATTTTTTAGTTTTTCGATTTGACGTTAATTTCGCGAAATATTCGCCTTTTTTGCGAAACTCACCCATTTCCTTACGGCTCGAATCGTCAGATTTTTTAAATATACACTCTTTTGCATAACTGTACTTAACTTACCTTATAATATTTTAATCTCATGATTTCGAGTTTTTCTAAGGATATAATTTTTTTTTCAGACCAACTAAACGAGCCCCACTGTATTAAGAGCCAATATATGGTAGAGGTACATTTACAGGGTACAAGGTTTCTCCCCTTGTGATAATCTGATGCCTCGATAATTTAGTAACTGCAAAAATCACCGCTTGGGCTCCCCTACCATAAACGAAATATATAATATTGCAATTTATTTTAATTATAATGCATATTGTCATGGATTTCAAAACTGTCAAGTTGTAAAGGTCATAGTCCAGAAAGTCACTGCGCATCCGCTAGAAAAAATATTCAGATTCGGATTTTTTGCACAATGTTACTCAAAAAGGACCCCTTTTAACAAATTTGCATGTTGCCGGGTAAAAAAATGGGTCAAAAAATTTCAAAACGTTTTTTTTTGTTTTTTTTTTCCTAAAGTTATTATTTTTGCATCGATCAAAGTTTTTGGTTTTTTTTGGATCATTCCAAACAGAAAAGGTCTCTAGTGACTTTTAAAGTTGATAGTTTTTGACATATCTATATAAGCGATTAGAAATTTAAAAATTGCGAAATCGGCCATTGTTAGCCCTGAAAAACTATGTGAAAAACTGAAAATTTTAATATTGCCAAGGTAGGTAGATATTATTTAAAAATCGATTGATGAAATACCGAAGAGTTTTTGCAATACAATATCGAAAACCCCTTTGTTTTTTAATTGCTAATCAAGCGGCCGCGACACTATTTTCAACCGATGCATGTAATATGAAATATGCGTAAATATATTAGCGGAAAAAAATTCTGATTCAATTTTTTTTTCACCATCTTATATGAAAAGGTCCCCTTTTAACAAATTTGCATGTAGCCACGATCAAAAAGCATTAAAAAAATTTTAAATATTGTTTTTTTTTTGTTTCTTCCTTAAACTAATTTTTTTGCATCGGACAAATATGTACCTTGGCAATATTGAAATTTTCAGTTTTTCGCATAGTTTTTGAGGGTTACAAATGGCCAATTTCGCAATTTTTAAATTTTTAATCGCTTATAATATGTCAAACACGGTCAGCGTTAGAGAAAAGTCACTAAAGACCTTTTCTGTTGAGAATGATCGAAAAAACCTAAAAAAACTTTGGTCGGTGCAAAAAAATAATTTTAGGAAAAAACAAAAAAAAAGTTTAAAAAAATTTTTACCCCTATTTTGAACCTGGCAACATGCAAATTTGTTAAAAGGGGTCCTTTTTGAGGAAGATTGTGCAAAAAATCCGAATCAGTATATTTTTCATAGCGAATGCGCAGTGACTTTATGGACTATCAGTCCTAAGTGTTTCGAGAAAAGTTTTAATTAAATTGCAATCATTAATGAGGCAGAAATCGAGGGAGTTAATATATGAAACTTAGTTATGTCTATAAATTATGAAAATAATATATCCATACCCACCTGATATACAAATCGAGAAATTAAGGGGGAAGTCGCAAACTCTTGCTCCAATGATATTTAAATGTATTAATTTTTTTCGAATCCTGAGAAAACTAGTATTTTTGTATTTTTGACACATTTAAATGCAGAATGAAAGATAACATTACTAGCGAGGGCCAAAAGTCCCTGAAAACTTCTTTAAATTGTAACTTATTTAAATAAGTTACAGGGGTGAAAAAAATAAGAGAAAATTTAGTGTGGTTTTAATTTCAAATATTTCATTCAAAAGAAACTTTTTGTTTATTCTAAGGACTTTCGGCCCTCGGTAATAATGTAATATTTCATTCTGCGTTTAAATTTTTCAAAAAGATTTATTAGTTTTCTTAGGATTCGAAAAAAAATAATGCATTCAAATAGCATTGGACCCAGATTTGGCGCCTGTCCCTTAATATAGAAAATATTACGCAATGTTCAAGATAAGGAAAAACCTTAGTCTTGATACATATTCAGATTCCTGTATCATTTGCCGTTAAGCATTTACTTTTATTTTTACTTCTTCTGTTTACCGTCGTGATTATTTAAGTGTTCGAGTAACTGTTACTGTTAGTAGATAAAAAATTACATATTTTATATAACTATTTATGTTGAAATGTTTATATAAAGTTTAAAACTGAAATTAATTTTAGTTGTAATGGGGTTGAAAGAACAAACACTCAATGAAGCATTTAGGATTGATATTGGATTCTTAATTTTTGTAGAAGAAACACCCTAAAGTTTAAGAACAAACACCTGGTCAAGAAAGATATATGCAATCTTCGAAGGTATGATGAACAGCTTTGAGAGCCAAATTATAAGCATAGCCCCTAACTTTACATACCCTTCATCTCGGCTTATTTTCACTCAGCTACACAAGTAGAGTAAGTAGTAAGAAAGGCGAGAGACGGTTACCCAATAGGAAGACGATCAGTCAGAACACCACGAAAACGATGGAATGACAACTTATTGAAAAAACAGACAGATTCATGTCTACACAAAAAGAAGAAGAATATATATAAATATAAATAAATGTATATACAGTAAAACCTGTGTTAACGGCCACCTGCCAAAACCGAAGACCTGTACTAACGGCCAGTTTAAAAATTCCCCAAACCAATTATATGTAGACTACAAAAACTAGCAATACCGGCCACCTTTCTATATCGGCCAATAGTTCTTTCATTTTTAGTGGCCGTTACTAACAGGTTTTACTGTATATATTGTTATGATCTGCTTTCTCTTACTTTTATATTAATTAGTATTTATTTAAATAATTATTGAATTGACGCAAATCATACAAAAAAAAATTAAGAAGAAATCTCATGGTGCCTTTTTATCATAAAAAATTTACTAAATTCTCTTAGGTTATACTTATCCTTTCTCGTGGCTTCAGTATCTCTTAGTTGATCCTTATCGCGATAAAATAGGAAAAGGAAATAAATAGAAAAATCATAAATAAGCACATACAAATACCTTTATTATCAAAAGCAATGCTCTAAAAATCTATCAATTAAATCCTGTGGGCATAATTGTCCAAATGAAACTTTTACCATATAATTAATCTAATTCAAACAAATATTTACAGACTTGTTCCTGATATCATTAATAAAATAAGCTAAACAAACAAATTTAGATATTTGCAAAAATATTTTATTCCTATTAAACTTTTGAAATGTTGGAATCTTAATTCATATGCTTTTACGCAAAATTTTTTACTTCTGATTATAAAGAACATCTATCACATAAGTTATTGACTGACCTTTTTGATTCACACACAATGATGTCTCCTCTTGACCCAAACAGCTCTTCCTTGTTGATTATGTTAGGCTACCAATCAAAGCCCTCTCCGTTCTCAGCATCAATCCAGCAGAATACCGGAAACTATTTCTCCAAAACACAAGCCAGGCCTCTTTTGACCAGTACTCGTTCAATAAACTCCAAAACTCTCTCCTCTCTTTCTCTCAATTATAATCTCCGGAGAACCAAGTATCTTTTTTACTTGTTGTCATAAATAATTTTAATAACTATCGTTCTTGTAACTTACTATCTTGGACTTTACAGAATCAAAGAGGTTTTTCTTCTCAATTTGATTTGTCTCTCGTTCCACTTTTCAGCTACTTTCAAGCAACAGCGAGAAGCTTAACTACCTGACTTAATAATGGCAAGTGAGATCTTGCCGAAACGTCGTCAAAATAATGGTTTTTCTCAAAACCAAAATTATTCAACGCGGAGTCAAACCCGGAAAACAACAGAAAGCACATATAGCTCCCGCGGAAACTTCAAGTGTAACATATATATATATATATATATATATATATATATATATATATATATATATATATATATATATATATATATATTTAAACATAGATTTTACTTACTTTAAGTAATTAGGGAATTAAAACTTGAGACTGTCATTGTCGGACTTGCCGTAGATTTACGCACCTTCTATGTCTAGGTCTCGAATGTTGTTTTTTGATTGGAATGTGTCTAAAGATATTCAACCTCTCATCTTTATTGATAAGCCCAGAGAGGTTGAAGAGGGCGAAACACATTTCTAAGAACTGGTGTTTGCATCTTTGATTCTATTCGAAAAATTTTTCCCAACCCGAAATGGTGGATGTGTGAATTGTTCGTAAGGGGATTTTTCCACATTCTCTATTTCATCTGTTTGATATATATATATATATATATATATATATATATATATATATATATATATATATATATATGTGTGTGTGTGTGACACAAAGAGGTGTCTTTTGTCGTTCATCCTCTTTTATGAAGACTTTGAAATTTACATTTTCGCGTCCGCTACGGAAAGGATTTCTTCTGTATACCAGAGAAATTTTTCGTTTAATTCATATAGATGTCGTACCAAGTGTACTGAAGTCTGGTTATTTTATTATTACCAGAAAGGCCAAATGCATTTTTTTGCACCTCGATCATCCACCTAGATGTCCCTGACGAGAGCTTGACATGAGCTCGAAACACGTCGTGTAGGACATCGGTGGTGGTCGAATTGAAATAAAATGCAATCGCGGTTTTCTTTCATATATATATATATATATATATATATATATATATATATATATATATATATATATATATATATATATATATATATATATATATATATATATATATATATATATATATATATATATATAAAATGATGTTGGATAATCGAGTACAAATATAAAAATAAATAAGCAAAATCATTGGCTAATACTCGTAAAGTAAATGTGAATTTAGTTGGAAATATATAAAATGATGAAGGGTCATCATTCCATACATTTCTGTGCAACTATATACACCGGTGTTTCGGCCTATTTGGGCTTCGTCAGTATAGTGTAGCAAGTTAAAAAAGTTGTTTGTTAACTTGTAAAAGGATTACTACAGGAGCCAGGTTACCAATTTTGGTCAGGTTGTTAGAAGACCCGCAGTCGCAAGGCTACAACTAACATTGCCAAGGAGGTAAAGCTACCTGAGGAAATGAAAAGCCATAACATTATTAAATAAAATGATGTTGGATAATCGAGTACAAATATAAAAATAAATAAGCAAAATCATTGGCTAATACTCGTAAAGTAAATGTGAATTTAGTTGGAAATATATAAAATGATGAAGGGTCATCATTCCATACATTTCTGTACAACTATATACACCGGTGTTTCGGCCTATTTGGGCTTCGTCAGTATAGTGTAGCAAGTTAAAAAAGTTGTTTGTTAACTTGTAAAAGGATTACTACAGGAGCCAGGTTACCAATTTTGGTCAGGTTGTTAGAAGACCCGCAGTCGCAAGGCTACAACTAACATTGCCAAGGAGGTAAAGCTACCTGAGGAAATGAAAAGCCATAACATTATTAAATAAAATGATGTTGGATAATCGAGTACAAATATAAAAATAAATAAGCAAAATCATTGGCTAATACTCGTAAAGTAAATGTGAATTTAGTTGGAAATATATAAAATGATGAAGGGTCATCATTCCATACATTTCTGTGCAACTATATACACCGGTGTTTCGGCCTATTTGGGCTTCGTCAGTATAGTGTAGCAAGTTAAAAAAGTTGTTTGTTAACTTGTAAAAGGATTACTACAGGAGCCAGGTTACCAATTTTGGTCAGGTTGTTAGAAGACCCGCAGTCGCAAGGCTACAACTAACATTGCCAAGGAGGTAAAGCTACCTGAGGAAATGAAAAGCCATAACATTATTAAATAAAATGATGTTGGATAATCGAGTACAAATATAAAAATAAATAAGCAAAATCATTGGCTAATACTCGTAAAGTAAATGTGAATTTAGTTGGAAATATATAAAATGATGAAGGGTCATCATTCCATACATTTCTGTGCAACTATATACACCGGTGTTTCGGCCTATTTGGGCTTCGTCAGTATAGTGTAGCAAGTTAAAAAAGTTGTTTGTTAACTTGTAAAAGGATTACTACAGGAGCCAGGTTACCAATTTTGGTCAGGTTGTTAGAAGACCCGCAGTCGCAAGGCTATTTTCATATTCGCTTTTCATTTCCTCAGGTAGCTTTACCTCCTTGGCAATGTTAGTTGTAGCCTTGCGACTGCGGGTCTTCTAACAACCTGACCAAAATTGGTAACCTGGCTCCTGTAGTAATCCTTTTACAAGTTAACAAACAACTTTTTTAACTTGCTACACTATACTGACGAAGCCCAAATAGGCCGAAACACCGGTGTATATAGTTGCACAGAAATGTATGGAATGATGACCCTTCATCATTTTATATATTTCCAACTAAATTCACATTTACTTTACGAGTATTAGCCAATGATTTTGCTTATTTATTTTTATATTTGTACTCGATTATCCAACATCATTTTATTTAATAATGTTATGGCTTTTCATTTCCTCAGGTAGCTTTACCTCCTTGGCAATGTTAGTTGTAGCCTTGCGACTGCGGGTCTTCTAACAACCTGACCAAAATTGGTAACCTGGCTCCTGTAGTAATCCTTTTACAAGTTAACAAACAACTTTTTTAACTTGCTACACTATACTGACGAAGCCCAAATTGGCCGAAACACCGGTGTATATAGTTGCACAGAAATGTATGGAATGATGACCCTTCATCATTTTATATATTTCCAACTAAATTCACATTTACTTTACGAGTATTAGCCAATGATTTTGCTTATTTATTTTTACATATATATATATATATATATATATATATATATATATATATATAAATTTAATTACTTGTATTTTTAACCCTTTGGTAATTAAGAAATAACTTTTATCGCTCTGTAAATGTTAAGCTTTCTCGTTAAAAGAGAAAACAGTGCAGGTTTTTTGTTCAGTATTATGTGAGAATTAAAAAGGAGCTTTACCCGACTCGTAAAAAGTAATGCCTAATGGCAAGTTTAAAATTTCCTGATGAAGGTTTAACTCAAAACTCTGCCCAATTTTAATTAAAAAAACTTTTTTATGGAAGATGTAAAATATTTATGTTTTCCTAAATTATGTCTCCGACTCTCTAAAAGAAAGTGATTATTTGGAAATATGTATATAAAAGAATATGATTGTTTATAGAAGGGGAGTTACTCGAGCGTTATGGAGACCTATTGGGTTGTGAAGATTAGGTTCTAAAACCAAATAAAGTTAAGTTAAGTTTTCCATTTTAGTGGGGACTTTCCATTTTTTAATTTAGGTTTCCATTTTCAACAATCGTTTTTTCCGATTATAGCGCCATCTATCCATAATTCGAAAAAATTAGTTACTCGAGCGTTATGGGGACCTAATGGGTTGTGAAGATTAGGTCCTAAATCCAAACAAAGTTAAGTTAAGTTTTCCATTTTAGTGGGGACTTTCAATTTTTTAATTTGATTTTCCATTTCCAACAATCGTTTTTTCCGATTATAGCGCCATCTATCCATAATTCGAAAAAATGTCTTGAATAAAAGTTAATTATTTTTTTATAAGGAATCGAAATCTGCAATAAAAAAATGGTGGTTCCTTTTAAGATTTTAAAGTAACCCCCCACCACACCTCCCTGGATAGTCGCGTTTGATGTCATTAGAGAGATTTTTAAAAAATAATGAACACGTATTTTTGAGTTTTTGACCTGATGTCCATTTCGCGAAATATCGCCGGGTTCCTATTTAAAATTTTAAAGTTACCCCCCACCTCTCTCCGAGGGGGGTCGTGTTTGGTATCATTCGATACAAAATTGATACACACGAAAAATACATTGAACACGTATTTTTCAGGTTTTCGATCTGACGTTCATTTCGCGAAATATTCGCTTTTTTTGTGAAATTTTGTGACTCAACATTTCCATATCTACGCCCCGCTCAACTCGTCGGATTTTTTGAAATATACAGTGTTCTGCAAGTACTTAACTTACCTTATCTTAATCTGATGATTTCGAGTTTTTATAAGGATATGTTTTTTGTCGGACCCCCTTAAGGAATTCCCCTGTATTAAGAGTCCATATATGGTAGAGGTATCTATATTTACGGGGTACAAGGTTTCTCACCATGTGATTTTCTGACGCGCTCGAGTGACCCATTGTTTGGGCTCCTTTACCATTATAAAAAGTTTATATATATAATTTTATTAAAAATAGACATTTCACTGCTATATAAGAAAAACCTGTAAATGAACCTTTTGATCCTGCAGTAGAGTTTGAAATTCATTTTATATTTTCTTAGATGTGACAACTATCTGTCTTCTAATGTGAAGATCTCCTTATTCTACTAAGAACTTTGTATGATACAAATTCAGCCAAAGTTAAAGTACACGGAATACGTTAAAACGCATTTAATACAAAAAGAGGAAACAGACAGGGCTGCATAATACCACCATTGTTTTACAACATATTATATTCTGAATTTATAATGAGGAAAGTACTGTAACGTACCCCAAAAGAGGGTGTTATTTGTATAACGTAACAAGGGGATAGAAATTGGACAACATGTTGATATGTCATATAAGGGGATGTTACACAACGAAATTTATAGCCACGTTCGCTCAGTCTCAAAGATCTAGGGGTTGTGGATTCTTAAGGGATGTTAATAGTGTACTCTTATTAGCTTAAAAAAATTAAAGAGATAGAAAAATCGAAATAAGGATGTAAAATAAAAAAAATAAAATTTTGGGCGCCACTGGTTACCTTAAGGAACCAAAATTTCACAAAATGGGAATATTAAAAGAAAAATAGATCGCTACATCAAAATAAAACAAAAACATAGTCACACAGAAAATATACATAATATACAAAATATTATAACGTAACTTACCTTAACGACTCTATACTATATTCTATACTCAGCCAGTTTGTTTATGGTTCTTACGATTCAAGAGAGAAGGAAAAGAAATAATAAATTTGTAGGTAGCAAAATAAACATTATTAAAAAACAAAAAAAATGAATTTGTGATCTCTTGGTGTTACAAATGATAGAGATCCAGATTACCAATTTAATAAATAAAAGAAAAGTTCTACAAAAAAATACCTTGTATTCATTGTCCTTGATTCTTCCTGTGGTTGTCCAAGGCGCGATTTCACTGCACAAAAGTCACTCCATAATATTAATAAATACAGCAACAGTACATATTTGATCAACCATAATTCATAAAATTTATATTGAGAAATTCAGCATTGTCTAAATCAATTTGGACTTAGGTACTCGAACAAAAATATTTAAAAAATTCTTGTTATTTAGTTCATTAAACTGGATCAAAAAAATATTAGCAAACTTTAGGCTTAAACTGGAATGTGGAACTAGTAACATAAAAAGAAAACTCCTTGACTTCTGCTTGCATGAAAGGAAATATGGTACCTACCAACAGTGGTACAAAAACATCGCGTTCGCTTAGGAACAGCTGAATGCAGTGGCCTGCAGATTGCTAAAGCCATATTGGAACAAACTCAAACACAAAAACTTCTGCCACAAAATTACACAAACTTAACTGGAACTTCACTCTATGTTTGCCGGTAACCGCATTTGCGGCCCGAGGCCCGGCAAGATAGCTCTCTCCTGAACTCTACTCGATGACCTCTACCACAGAACCCTCTAACAGAACTGCCTAACTTGATCTCCTCAAACTCTAACCAAAACGCCCTTTGCAAAATCATTACAGGATCCATCCCATCGACCAATTACAGATTCAAAACACTCATATTTCAATCTCAACCATTAAGGAAACCAAAATCATACTACGCCAAACCCCTAATTTGACGCCATGCAAAATTTCTCCACCAATAGAAGACCTTTTATAATCGGTAAGCTATTTCTTCTGGGCTCTCACAGAGAATGTTATTCCCACCAAAAATGCTTAGGTCAGTAATTTCGCACGTGTGCTCAATGGGTAACACTTGTTTTTTACTCAAAGCTGTTATCTCTAAACACTTATGAGATAGCATAAACATAACAGCGACATCCTGGCATATTTCAGTCTCCAAAATCAATTAGCTCTTTGTCGGCGAGCTACACGTCATATTCTGCATAAAGACAGAACCATTTTTCTCAGTATTGTAAACAACTCAAGGCATTTATCTACGCCGAATTCCTGAGAACATAAAATCAATCCAATTCCACGCAATAACGCGGTCCCAACGATCATGATATACAGGGTGCAACGAAAGTGCTACAAATGCAAACTGGGTCGGAATTTCAAACAACTTTGGAACCGTTATAGTACTAGACTAATGGGATAGACGAATTACTATAATCGGAGGTAGAAAAATCAGTAACCTACAATACACAGATGAGACACTTATACTAACATAGATTGAAGTCGAAATCATTACAATCTCCAAGAGACTAAGACGGATAAACAAAGATTTCGGAATAAAAATGAATAACCCTTTTCATCTATTTGTAATACTAAGCCAAATTCGTCTTTGGTTTTGTCAAAATTTAGTTCGTTTAGAGAGCGCTACAAGCACCCTTTCCGAACGGTTTCAAAACTCGTTAGTTTTTCATCAGAGAGTGCATATGTTGCTATCTCTTAACGAAACTTAAATAATCCAGATGACTAGCCTCGTATTGCAAATAACGAAATGGTCTAGGTGTCATATCGACATCTGCTAGATACAAGTCAAAGTTTTCAATTAAGGGGTTGGGTACGTATTTTCGGCTGCAATGCTATTCAAATGGTGATGCATTTATTTCGAATCTTGAGAAAACTAATAAGTATTTTTGAAAAATTTTAATTCAGAATGAAAGATTACGTTATTAGCGAGGGACAAAAGTTCCTGAGAACTTCTATAATGTTTATTTTAATAAATGACAGGGGTGAAAAACTAAGAGAAAATGTAGTGTGAATTTTGATTTAAAATATCTCATCCAAAAGAAACTTTTTGTATATTCGAAGGGACTTTCGGCCCTCGATAATAATTTAGTTTTTCATTCTGGGTTTAAATTTTTTTATAAATATTTATTAGTTTTTTCAGGATTCGACAAAAATGGACACCATGTCCGTGGTGATACTTTTCAAATCGAACATTCGCTATCTTTGTCATACAACGCATTGGGCCAAATAGAATATGATGACAAGAGAGTGGCAGTTTTAAATATTTGACATGGCATCGGAAATATTTTGAGTTGTAGATTGAATAATATTGATAGTGTATTTAATAAATAATTGATTTAAGACGTGAACTTAATAAAAAGTTATTTATTGTTTATTATTTATGGAAGATCCAAGCAGATAATACATCAGGATATATTCTGTGATCCAAGTATTTTTTTGTTAAAGATGTTCAAAATTGTAAGCGTTCCATAGTAACAATATATGATTAAAAAATCACTTTAACACTTTTCCTCTTTTCTCGATTGAGTATTAGTTTTTGTTGTACATATAAATTATTACAATCACTGAATACATAGTGAAAATATTATCACATTTATTAACTGAATTAATAATTTACAATTATAGAAATAACAGCCATTTTATGGTTACACCTCCGTGACTTCTAAAAATGCAAGCCAATCGGATGCAGCAGCAATATCTGAAAAACAAAATTAATGATCGTAGATAGGGCAAATAATAATCTACCATCAATACATCAAGCGGTGAAAATCGCAGGTAGACTTATTTGGATACTTAATTTTTCTGATTATTTCATTCATATGAGATTCTGACCAATAAAAAGCTACAGAAATAAAAATTACAGCGATTATTTCATTCATAGGAGATTCTGACCAATAGAAAGCTACAGAAATCTAAATTAAATCGATAGTTTTTGATAATTTCCCGTCGTCAAGTATATTACGTCAGATGCCCTTCGTTGCTATGAAAAAATACATTGAGTGACATTAATGACAATTAATGTTTTAAAAATTATAAAAATGATGACTTTCAACCGTAAAATATTTATAACAACTGTGTATTTAATTGTACTAATTTGTACTTACATAAATAAATTACAATAAAATTTTGGTATTGAACAGTTTTATTCATAAAATAATTGCAACAAATTGCACTCGATCTCTAAAATTAATATAGAATTTTTTCCCTCGTGACACTTTTGACATAACTTCACTGTCAAAGTATCACTCGGGAAAAATTCAATAATTTTAGAGCTCTTGTGCAATTACTACTGATAATTTTTGATAATATCCCGTCGTCAAGCATTACGTCAGATGCATTTCGTTACTACGCAAAAATGAACATTCAGTGACATAAATGCAAATAATGTTTTACAACTTGTCACAGAGAACACCAAGAAACAGGTTTAGCAAATATTCAGGTGAAGATATCAATAATATATTAGTTAAAATGATTGAAAAAGACAGTTTTTTTATGAAATTATCTCAGCGAATTACACTCGATCTCTAAAATTATTATCGACTTGTTGCCCACGTGACATTTTGACGTAATTTCACTTCCCTTCGGGTCATGAAATTAAAACTGTGTCACTCGGGAAACAAATCGATAATTTTAGAGCTCTCGTGCAATTACTAATGATAATCAAAAACGACGATGGCTACTTAGAAATCAGGCATACGCTAGCAATGGCACGAACAGCAACAGCTATGGAAAAATCAAACAATAACAAAGAATACTAGGCTCAGGTTGGTCAATGCAGTTATCTTTCCATTGATACATAAGCAGCTGAAATATGGACTTTCAAAACAATCGATAGAAGTAAGATCGAAACCTTTGAAATGTGGGTCTACAGAAGAATTCTGCGCGTGCCAGGAAGAACTCAGAACCAACCTGTAAATTCTGAAAGAGCTTCTTATAAAATACAGACTATATTAAACTGAATTATCTTATGAGAACAATTTAGAAAATTTTCTTAACCCACAAAAAAATGGAAACCTATACTCATCAGAAATTTCCTAATGAATTTTCAGCTTCATATGGAAATTATACATGGGTATTTACAGATGGTTCTTTAGATCCCGAGTCGAGGACAGTAGGTTTTGGGGTACACATACCTTCAATCAATTATAACTATGCATCCAGATTACATGAGCACACTCAAATATAACTGCAGAAATTATTGCAATTAATAAGGCAGTATCTGTTTGTATTAAAAAAAAATATTAAAGAAGCAATAATTTTTTCAGATGCTAAAAGTGCTATCCAAAAATTATATAACACAACCTGGGAGACAAACAACCATATTGTAAACCTAACTAAAAGACTCATTATTGAGTCAATGGAAGCAGGATTTAATATAATCTTAGCTTGGGTCCCAGGCCATACTGGAGTAAAGGGGAATACAGAGGCTGATGATAAATTGGCAAATATAGGACAGACTTTGAATGTTCCTGCATACATTAAAATAGATAAATTTGACTTTTTGCCTTTTATTAAACAAAAAATTGTAAATGAGTTTAAAAGTTGAATGGACAAAACAGTTTAAAACTAAAGGGAAATGGTATGAACAATGCCAAAGTGATTTTTCTATAAACCCTTGGTTCCACAAATTCACATTTGTGGATCGAAGGCACTTGATATCAATTATTAGAATGCGAACAGGTCATTGCCACACACCAGACCGTTTGATTAAAATCAATTATAGTGAATTATTCGTGAATGTGGACAAATAGGAAGTATAACTCATAATAGGTTATTTGAATGCCCAATTAAGAAAACAAATCAATTTGACCTGTATCAGGAACTTGTTAATATAGGAGGTCCAACCCCAATTTCAATACAAAATCTCCTACATAATATTAATGACCAAACCTTAAGAAAGATCAATCAATTTTTAACAATACATATTTCAAATTAAAATATAAAATAGTTTTTTGAAAATCATATCACAATGAGTTTAAAGAAGGGAATATGGAAAAATCCAGACCCTTTGAAAAGAGGGTTCCCTTCCAATTACAGTTTAAATACGAGGACTGGCCAAGTACCTAAGAGGTGAAGGCCATAAAACTAAAAGAAGAAGAAGAAGACAGACTATTAAAAAAAAGTAAACCAAATATTTATAAGTAAATTACTTCGGCACATAGCCAGAAGAACGGGGATTATGGGACCCTAGGGATTGTAGAAGGAAAGGTAGACAGCCGAAGACCAAGAGGAACATCACCAACACGATGAGCTGACCAAATGAAGACTCAGGTGGGAAAATCTCTACATTAAGCCGTTTATCTGACACAGGATCGCAGTCATTGGAGACATCAAGTTTACAATATTTAGAGTGTTAGGCAGGGAATGAGAAGGCGGAGGATATAATGTATCAACGTCATTTCTATTTTTATAAATTATATTACAGATTGTGGTGTTATTTTTACCACTACCATCGGACTTAAATAATGAAAAAATGGCTTAGTTTTAAAATAAATTTAACTAACCTAACTCAGCCTAACGGTTAAAATTGGGTGCAAACAATTAAACGACGATTTCTTAAGTTTCACTGCATAGTCCGGAGAAATAAGATTTTTGTCGGGACACTTGAGCAGCCAGGTTGCAAATGGGTTTTTCCGGTACTATACACCTAATACATTATAAATACAAAAATGCCCGTCACAGTTCGGACGAGAAATTTAGTTATTAACAAATAAGGGTCAAAAGTGGCAGTTGTTTCGTTTAAATCGCTACAGATAAAAATAGGGTAATTAAATATCTTATTTATAATATTCTTCTTTTAGTAGATAAGCCATGGTTTAAAACGGCACTTTTTGAATGTTGATCCGATCTTTTTTTGCTTTGGAAATTGCAAAATAAAACTAAAATTTCGAAAATAAAAAATTTGCTAGTACTGTTGCGAAAATGGCCTTAAGACGTTTATATTGCACGAAAAGTTGAGTTAAACAATCCTTATAATGCACAAAAAATTTTAAGACGATTCGTTAATTAGTTTAAATTTGCTTATCGTAAAGAGTTTTTTTTCGCAATGTTATTGTTCAGAAAATAATATTGATGTAGGAATTCTGTGAAAACCGCATGAAAATAGAATAGTTATGTTTTTAAAGTATTGAAAAAAATCATTAAAAACTCGTTTTTGTCACTTCGAAAACAGTTTACTAATATAGAGTCATTTTTTGGCTTATAAACAATTTGAATAGCTTTGTTCATATTGACTGTAGAGTAAATCTACTTTGGGATTTCAAAAGCTGGTATTTTTACACGAATTTTCAAAAAAAAACTTTTTGTCTACTTTAATTAGGGTCAAAGTTAGCCACTTTTTTTATTTAATTCAGTTACTTCTATATACATACGATTCTCCTGTAACAGTGTTAGTTACCATACTACTCCGAAACGGCTTGGCCGATTTTTATGAAATTTTACACGTATATCACATAGGACTGAGAATAGGTTTTAATCTATTTCTCATACCCATAAGCTATAAGGGGGTCTGCCCCCTGACATTTTTTTTTATTTTTTTGGACAAAATTATCTATCTTAATTTTATATGATGTAGAATTAAAAATACATACAACCCTTAATTTTCGCTCTTCTATCACCAACCCCTATTTGTTAATAGCCATCTATATATTTACATGTATAAAATTCTCCTGTCACAGTGTTAGTTGCCATACTCCTCCGAAACCACTTGACCGATTTTTATAAAATTATATATGTATATTTGGTAGGTCTTGGAATCGCTCGTAATCTATTTTTCATATCCCTGAGTGACAAGGAGGGTTCCCCCTAACATTTTGTAATGTTAGGTAGGGGTGTGTGTACATAACGTACTCTATAAGACTAGAAGTACATACTAATTTAAAAAAATTATGATCAAAATCCATCAACAAACTCCGTCGATATTAATCGCAGCATTTGAATAATCAGTTTCATTTTTTGAGTGCATGGATTTTAATAATAACGTACTCTATAAGACTAGAAGTACATACTAATTTAAAAAAATTATGATCAAAATCCATCAACAAACTCCGTCGATATTAATCGCAGCATTTGAATAATCAGTTTCATTTTTTGAGTGCATGGATTTTAATAATTTACCTCCACCGACCACGATTCGATTTCGTTAGGACGTCATTTTTAAAGCTTTATTAACCACTCTGTTCAAGTTCAAAGTTTACTAAAACTTTTACACATAAACTATATACCTTCAACTTCAAAATGGCTCTAGTTAGGTTGCTTAATTTTTATAATCAAAGTAGCTAACTTTACACAATTAAATAAAAAAGTAGCTAACTTTGACCGTAATTAACCTAAGAGAAAAGTTTTCTTTGAAAATTCGTGTAAAAATACCCGTTTTTTAAATCCTTCTGTAGTTTTAGCCTACAGTCAATATCGACAATGTTAATCAAATTGTTTATAAGTCAAAAATGACTTTATTTTAGTAAAATATTTTTGAAGTGACAAAAATAACTTTTTATTGATTTTTTTTAAACAGCTTAAAAGTATGACTATTCTTTTTTCATGTGGTTGTCACAGAATTGCTATATCATTAACATTTTCTGAACAATAACATTGCGAAAAACTCTTTGGGATAAACAAATTGAATAAACTTTAAACTAATTGACGAATCGTCTTAGATTTTTTTGTACATTATGTAGACTGTTCGACTAAACTTTTCGTGCAATATGAAAGTCTTAAATTCATTTTCGCCAAAGTTATAGCATTTTTTTTATTTTCGATATTTTAGTCTTATTTTGCTATTTTCGAAGAATCAAAAGATCAAAAAAAATTCAAAACTGCCATTTAAAACCTCGGCTCATGTATTAAAAGAAGAATGCTATAAATAAGATATTTAATTACCCTATTTTTAACTGTAGCGATTTAAACGATAAAACTGCCATTTTTGACCCTTATTTGTTAATAACTAAATTTCTCTTCCGAACTCTGACGGGCATTTTTGTACTTATAATTTATTAAGTACCTATATAGTACCCAAAAAAACCCATTTGCAACCTGGCTGCTCAAGTGTCCCGAACATGGTATATTTTTGCCTTATTTCCCTGGCGTAACAATCTGTAACAGAAAATTCCGTTTCTCAGTACTTTTTTTACTGGACTTAAGAGGAAACAGTAGCGATCAACAGGTAGCGAAAACGCGTTCCAAGATTGCGGCTGTAATTTAGAATATCTTTTCGAGATATTTGGCACACGTATTCGTAATATAATAAAGAATGGAGGTACAGAGCCAAATTTGAAAAAAATATTAATATGTGGAAGTTACTCTGTAATTAAATACAATATTAAAAAAACGAGCCTGTACCGCCATTAAGAAGAACAAAAAAATACTCTTTCTTCAAATAAACTTTTTTATCCGATGCCTAGTGTTTGTGTCATTTTGGAACTACTAAAATTTTTTATTTCATTAGTAGTTCCAAAATGACACAAAATCTAGGCATCGGATAAAAAAGTTTATTTGAAAAAGTGTATTTTTTTGTTCTTCTTAATGGCGGTACAGGCTCGTTTTTTTAATATTATATTTAATTACAGAGTAATTTCCACATATTAATATATTTTTCAAATTGGGCTCTGTACCGCCATTCTTTATTATATTACGAATACGTGTGCCAAATATCTCGAAAAAATATTCAAAATTATAGCCGCAATCTTGGAACGCGTTTTGGCTACCTGTTGATCGCTACTGTATCACCTTAAACTATTTGACTTGTTTCATTATTATTTTTCTATATCGATACATTTTTGGCAAAGTAACGTAAGTGACATTTTTGTCGAAAATCATGTTTTTTCATTAAACTAACGCTATTAGTGTTTAGAAGGTATTGCCAAAGTGTAGTAAGCCTAGAATTACTTTAAACCTTTTTTTTTTAAATATTTTAAAAACGTATGTCCAGAATTGTTTTAATCATACCCGCAAAAGAAACGCAACTTTAGCACTATTTCCATAATAATAACGTAAGCAAACGTCGTTTACCGCCATAATAACGTAAGTACCGGTCGGATTCTGTTACTTACGTCAGATTTTCGCAGTCAGTGTTTGGCTTACAACAGTGACAGATTCGTGCTACAATCGACTAAATTATTGATTTTAGGTAAGTTATAACGAAAAACATGTATTTGTAGTTATTTCAAAAAACTCTAAAACCTTAACTAACATTATGAACCTGTAAAACTCCATTTCATATTTAATTTCGTTTATTTATTACAAATTATTTTGACATAACCTAAAAAAAATTCGGTTGAATTGTTTGTTAAAACATCTTTGTAAATGTTGATATAAAATATAAACTGTTTGTGAAAAAAATAAGTTTAAAATTGTAAAATTATCAATTTGAACTCTTGTATCTAGAAAACGGTTAGAAATAAAGAAATACTGCTTGCATGTTTCTATTCTGATTTGCATAGAATAGTGCATTCACTGAAGGTTTTTACCTCCGATTTCGTTGAGCCTTCATCGATTTTCACGAACATTGGTGAGTAGTTAGAGGATAGCTCAAGGAATAAAGGTGATATGATGCAAACTTGCGCTTTTACCCTGGGGGTGGATGCTACCCCTTCTCAGGGGTGAAATTATTTTATTAAAAATGATACCATAAGTCGATAGAGGGACAAATTCTAAGCCAAATTTGTTATATAACGTTATTAAAATAAATCAATACATTTTGAGTTATTAAATAAATATCAAAGATTTTATTTTTTTCGTAAAAAATGCCTGTTTTAAAGTTGTTTTTCACGTATAACTCAAAAACTATAAGCTTTTACAAAAACTTATTATTGACGAAATTGAAGATAATAAAAAACTAAATACACACCCGTTACATAAAGAACTAAACTAACGTTAATTCAAAGTGAGTTCTGGGTAATTGAGTGTATATTATTTTCGACGAGTACTCAAATCTAAGCATTCAAGCTTAAATAACGGGAAAACGATGCACTTTATAAAATCTGCAAAGCACTTGTCAAAGTACTTCGTAATACCTATCAAATGAGCTGCAGAAGAAGTTAATAGCTTCGAAATTAAGCAAGTTATGATGAAAAGAAGAGAACCCTTTCGAATTTTTTAGAAAAAAGTTTATTAAGAACACTTGTTTAGAACTGAATTTTATTTACCATTTATGCCTTACCGACACTTGATCAGTGCCTAGATATTTTTAAGCTAAACTACTGTTAATAAACTACAAATAAAAAAATGAATACGTAATTGCAGATTATCCTAAAGCGTTTGTTTTTTTAAGGTCGAAAGCGACAAGAAAAGGTCGTTTGTGAACCTGAAAAAATTTATAAGCAACTGCTTCCAATATCCGAATTGAAAAAAAGGGATCTGGAAAAACTCTGCAAAAATAATCTCATACCTGCCAGGTTTCATGATGAATATTTTAAATTAAAATGTAAGTCTTCTCTTCAAGATGAGTTAGCAGAGATTGATGCAAAGGATGACACTGATGATGAAGCCTCCAAAACTTAATAAAAAATATTATGTATTTAGTTTATTATGTATTTACTAGCAAGAATTTAATATTTCCTTTAGTTTTTTTTTCATCTAGCTATATAAATTCACTTAAATAAATATCAGATTGTTGTAACGTTATTATAATAAACGATTGTTTGTAATTCTTTCCAAATTACTTTAACTGCTACAAATTCCCGCCAAAGTGACGTATGTGTGTGCTTACGTTACATTTTTTATCAAGACTCAAGATTTTAGAACCCGTAAAGTAACTTAAGTATCAATTAACCGCTAAAACTATACAAAAACTTTAAAAAATATTGTTCTTTATTAAACTGTAGACCTCAAAAAACACCATGGTAAATTTTGTATAATTTAAATAAGCTTAACCAGGTTAAATTAAAAACGTGGTTTTTCTACAAAAACGTTTTTGGTGACTTACGTTACTATGCCAAAAGTGTATCGATATATACACACCTCTACTAAAATCAGGAGATAAATAGAAACGAGGTCGTAGTTAAATGTCCGTTTTGAATTTTCCCTTGGTAGTTTGCAATTCTTATGTAAAATGGAGATGGTTATCATTATGTCAGTTATATGGAATAATGTCGTTATTATGTCTAATAGGCAATTATATTTAATAGATAAATATCTATTAAAAAAGTCTTAAGAAAATACAAAAAACCTAAAAAAATGTATAGCGTGATTATTTGACAACATTAGCAGTCACCATATCATGAAAACCAAAACAGAGAACCAAAATATTCAGTTCATTGACTGTGTATTTAATGAAATGTGTAAATTGTTTAAATTAAATTTCTCTTTATCAAATATAATTATTAGTATAATTAATTGTATCTGTCGAAATTTAATAAACATTTCAACAAATATTTTAGAATTAAATTGCAACATATTTTGTGTGTTCTTAATATTAATCAAATATTTAATTGATCTAAATATTAATCAAAACTGTAAAAACTGACTTTACAATGGAACTAAGAACAAAAGGTGGGAAAATAATCACCCATGCAGATAATGTCGTTTGTATTACAAACAAAAAATTTTATAAAAAATATTCTAAAAAAATTATTTTGGAATAATATTTTTTTTTAATGTTGTTCTGAAGCTATTTTCTTGTGGCATTTTTTTAACAAACTACTGTTAGTGGGAAATAAGCCACAATTTCACCAAAAAAATGATTTTATTAACGTTTCGAAGCCCAAATCGGGTTTCATTGTCAAATACAAAATACTACTAAAATAAACAAAAATGTTGTTGTTAAGTAAAAAAATTCTTCTAATAATTTATTTAATCTGACTCATTTATATTGGCAATTCAAATGTATATTATACATTTTAAAGTAAAAGACTTTAAAATGATATCGCCAATATTTATGAGTTGCGTTCCTGGGACGACTTAGAAGATAGTTCATTCGATTACATGAAATCAATCCCAACTCAAGAATATCCGTCACAAGAATCATAGCATGTGATATGTCTTTAATAAGACAACCAAATGCAACGATGACAGTAAAATTCTCGCGTTAGAGGTTCCATAGTAAATCACAAGGGAAACAGGAAAAAACCTCGTGATACTATCCCGACATCGTAAGTATTTGGTCTTACATTTAATTTACTTTCAAAAAACTAATACCAAATTCTGACTTTAATATGTTTAAATTATAAATAATATTAATAATAAATAGATATACAATAAGTAATACTAAAATATAAAATTTGTACTAACTCGATATGTTATTGACTTACTAATCGTGGTATTTTCTTTCTATTGACTTCCTCTTTCAGCATGGGTAACCACATCTTACTGCATTCATACCACGATTAGTAGGTCAATAACATATCGAGTTAGTACAAATTTTATATTTTAGTATTACTTATTGTATATCTTCTTCTTCAGGTTCCTTCCCCTATCGGAGGTTAGAAATCATCATCGCTATTTTAATTTTATTGGCCGCACTTCTGAATAATTCTAATGAGCTGCAACCGAACCACTCTCTCAAATTTCTTAGCCAGGATATTTTGCGTCGTCCTGGGTTTCTCTTCCCTTGTATCTTCCTTTGCATAATTAACCTAAGTAATACGTACTTCTCGCCCCTCATTATATGACCCAGATATTGAATCTTTCCAATTTTAACAGTTTTCATGACTTCATATTCTTTCTTTATTCTTTGTAACACCTCTATACATATTAGTTACTTTTTCAGTCCACGATATTCTGTGGATTCTCCTGTAGCACCATATCTCAAAGGAGTTTAATTTTTTTGATTTCAGACTGTTTTATTGTCCACGCTTCCATGCCGTATAGTAAAGTAGAAAAAACGTAACAACGTAGCATTCTTGTGCGGATTTCTAGATTAAGGTTACGGTTGCAAAGTAAGTTCTTCAATTTTATGAACGTGTTTCTTGCCATTTCTATTCTAGATCTGATTTCTTTTGTTTGATCTCCATCTTCGGTTAGCCACGTTCCTAAATATTTATATGTTTGTACATCTATGTTTTATTAATATTATTTATAATTTAAACATATTAAAGTCAGAATTTGGTATTAGTTTTTTTAAAGTAAATTAAATGTAAGACCAAATACTTACGATGTGGGGATAGTGTCACGAGGTTTTTTCCTAGTTTTCCCTCGTGATTTACTATGGAATCTCTAACGCGAGAATTTTACTGTCATCGATGCATTTGGTTGTCTTTTTAAAGACATATCACATGCTATGATTTTTGTGACGGATATTCTTGAGTTGGGATTGATGTCATGTAATCGAATGAACTATCTTTTAGTAAAGTCGTCCCAGGAACGCAACTTATAAATATTGGCGTTATCATTTTAAAGTCTTCTACTTTAAAATGTATAATATACATCTGAATTGCCAATATAAATGAGTCAGATTAAATAAATTATTAGAAGAATTTTTTTACGTAGCAACACATTTTAGTTTATTTTAGTAGTATTTTGTATTTTGACAACGAAACCTGATTTGGACTTCGAAACGTTAATAAAATCATTTTTTTTTGGTAAAATTGTGGCTTATTTCCCATTAAAAGTAGTTAAATATTTTTTAAAAACAATTTCCTGAGTGGAAATTGAAACGTCATTGAAATATTAGTTAATTAAACGTGTAATTTTTATTACACCAATATGTTATTGTGGCTCAATCCCATATTAACATAATATTTAAATATATTTTAATTGTATTATAAATAGTCCGGGCAGATTATCGGATAATAGGCCATTTTTGGGAAAAGTTATTAAATAACTAATAAATTTTATAGTCGGTTCGCTAAACTCAGACACAACTGGCTAGTGATTTTAGTAAGTGGTTTTGCCAATTTAGTAAAATTGGCAAAAAAAATAATTACTAAATAGTTAGTAATTTTGGCAAAATTGACCAAAAACAAAAAATTACCTATTAACCTTCCGATGACCAACCTTTTTTTGTTACACGGATGACCAAGGGGGGAAAATGACCCAGGTCAAAAATGTCAAAAATGACAATTAACAAAAAAATGAAGTTTTTTTTTAAATTTCTTTTTATTTTTTTTTTAATTTTTTTTTAATTTTTTTTTATGGCATGGACTTTATGTCATTCAGCCAGTCAAAACATGAGTATTAGTGTCATGTGTAGTGTGTATGTTGAGTAAGTGTCTTGTTATTTTGAAAAGTCGACGTCATTAGCGTAAAACTACTTGGAATTACACATAATAGACGGTATTTTACTAAACATCAACTTCAGAATATATTTTTTATTCGTAAAATAGAGGGAATTTTTTTTATTTCAAAATTTGAGGATATCTAGAATGATATTAAAGTAAAATAAAAAAATAATGAGTTAAAAATTGAAAATACTTTTGAATTTATTAAAGAAAAACATACTGTTCATACGATCTGAATTGGACCAGACGAATTTTTGGGGTCCGGTCAATAATTCTACGCGAGCATAGAGATTTATAATGTGTAATGTGTAAGATAAACATTTTTGTAATTGATCATTCCCCGTACATTGTCCACATGGACACTGGTGTGGCTTATTACTTTCTAACGCATCTTATTGGACAATACTGAAATGCAATTGGTCAAATTTTTCGGATATACTTAGGCTTAAAGCATATCGTTATCTCTCAAAAATGCCTTCTCATTTTTCAAAGCCGGCATGCAATATAAACACAAATAAACAGTGTCGTCGTCCGTCGTGATATACTTATAATTATTTTGTTTTTATATTAAAATTGTATTTTATTTTTTAGCTTTCAAATTAATAAGTACATTAAATGTCATTTGTATTGTGTACTTTTAATTATTAATTTTAAATTTTAATAAAAGTTAATACGATGTCAACTGGAACAGACGAATTTTTGGGGTCCAGTCATTGATTCTACGACGAGCATAGAAATAAATATAAACATTTTTGTAATTGATCACTACAGGTATTATCCAGATGGACGCAGCTGTGACATATTGCTGTCTAACTTATCTTATTGGGCATTGCTGAAGTGTAATTAGTCAAATTCTTCGGAAGTGCTTACGCTAAGACTTTATCGTTATCTGGAAAAAAATGCGATCTCGGGTTTCTCAGCGATATAACCAGTATCGTCGTAATGCGACAGTAAGCGCACGTATATTTTTAATTTTTTTTTGCAAAAGGCAGGCTTGTGTTTTAAGTTATACAGTAGGAATAAGTTGTTGTAAATACTTATTAAATATGGCTTTTTGGCGACCGTTTGAATGTGATACCAACGAGAATACTAGTGACAATCCAATGGACGATTTAGGTATGTAAATTCGTATTTAATTAAAACAATAATTGTTATTTAATACAGTCGAACCCGCTTATTGGAATAGCCTTCGTGACAATCAAAAGTATTTCTATAACCGGGATATTCTAATAACCGATCATTGGTCGCTAGTAGAAACGTTTCGGGACCTCAAATTTCTATTCCTTAAACCGGGATATTCCTTTAAGAGGTATTCTAATAAGCGGGTTTGACTGTATAAATACAGTATGGTGCAAATGTTTGGAATAAATTCGTTATTTCGTAAACCTGCGACTTTAAAGAAACATCCCGAAACAGGTCGATTTTTATTTTTAAACTTTGATATTTTGGCATATATATATATATATATATATATATATATATATATATATATATATATATATATATATATATATATATATATCATACGACGGGCGTCATCCATATGGGTGTGATGACGTAGTCGATGATTTTTTTTAATGAGACTAGGGTCGCGTGATGTCTCATTTGAGAGGTTATTTAATTCTGTATTTAGTAATATAAATATTAACATATTTATTTGTAAAGAGTATCCAAAAAATCCAAAAAAAGTAATCCAAAAAAAGAAGGATGTATTTAATTTATTTAATTCAAAATACATTCTAATGCTGTCAGAAAATAGAAAAAAAATTATTTGACAAATAAGCATTGCTTTTCGCTTAAATTAAATGTTCAGATTTCCAAGAGGTAGGTGGTTGGCGGGAGCTGGTTTAAACATTGAATTTTAGCGAAAAACAATGTTTATTTATTATATAAACATTTTTGTCTATTGTGACAACAGTAAAATTGTATTTTGAATTAAATAAATTACATACATTTTTCTTTTAGTCAATTTTTTTGTCAAGTAGAGTCAATTAATTTAATTGAAAAAAAAATTTGGACACCCTATATAAACAATTGTATTAGTATTTACATTACTGAATACAAAATTCAGTAACCTTTAAAATGAGCTATCACACGATCCCTACTCTCATTTTAAAAATCATCGATTACGTCATCACACGAATAGGGATGACATCACTCGTATGATATATATTATGTATTAAAGTGTGTAAAAGTAGTATTTTATTTCATTTGTTAAGCGCTTTCGACAAAATTGTCATCATCGGAGCTAATGGTCAATATAAAAATAAGTACCACTGCTTATGAGTCATAGAAACTACAATATGTACCCACTACCTATGCATGAGCATATTGTTGAACATTAGAATTCTAAGTGTATTACAATATGGAAGGCGAATTGGTCGTCTTCATGTAAGTATTTTATTTTTGTATTCAAATTGTAGTCTCATTTCTTTAGTTTTGCACATTAAATTGCATTTGTATTATGTATTTTTAATCATATTTGATGGCAATTTCATAAAGAAATGTGAATATTTACTGTTTAGGAAATATTAGACCTTAATAATAATTTAAAAATAAAAATTTATTAATTTCTATTGCGCCGCCTATGTTTTACAGAAGAAGCCGACACTTGGTGTCAAATTTTGTGTTTATAATTGTCCAACTGACATCGTAAGAACTATAAACTATATAATATATACTTATACGCTGGCGTCACAATTTCCCCCGCTTGGTCATCCGAAAGTTAAAATCACTAGCCAGTTGTGTCCGAGTTTAGCGGACCGAATATATCAGCAATTTTATTGCTGGAATTGAATCTTATGATTCTATAGGTACATACATACATACATAATCGGAAACCTCCTACACCCGTAGGTGTCTTAAGCGTTCTTAAAATTTGTCTACAAATTTACGCCACTCTTTTCTGTCTCCAGCTAGTTCCTTCGGCTCACTCCATGTCTTCCCTCTTTCTTCGAGAATCTCATGTATGCTTTTGTTCCATGTTTTTCTTGGTCGTCATCTACGATTTCTCCCTATTCTTCTCGCCTCCCATATTTTCTTCACCTGTCTAGTTTCGTTCATTCTGATCATGTGTCCGCACCATTTCAGTTTCTTTTCTTCTGCTTTTACCTTTAGTGATTTCGTTCCTAGTTCTTGTCTAATGTCTTCGTTTCTTCTTCTGTCTGTTCTTCTAACACCCAGCACTCTCCTCAAGTATTTTATTTCACTTGCTTGCAGTCGCTTTGTTTGTCTTTCGTCAAGAACCCAGTTTTCTGCCCCGTAGGTTAATACAGGTTGGTACACTGTTTGGTATACGATCATTTTCGTTTTTGTAGTTATTTCTTTTCTGTTCAAAAAGATTTTGTATAGTGCATCATATAATCTAAATGCCAAGTTTATTCTGGCACCAATTTCGTCTTTTTGTGTCCCTTTGTTATTCAAACTTATCCCTAAGTACTTGAATACTTCTATCTGTTCGATTATATTTCCTTCAATGTTAATGTTTTTTTGTGTGTTGTTTTTTGTAACTAATATCACTTTAGTTTTCTCGGTGTTTACTCTTAAGTTGTATGGTTTTAATTCTTCTGTTCACATTGTCATGCTCTTTTGAAGGTCTTTTTCTGTTTTTGATATAAGCACTATATTTATCATCTGAAAATACACATTACACATGCTTCTACTTTGACTACTTGCATATTTCTGTATCCTGCAATATATTTTTTTTGTTTTTGGCCAGCAAGCTTTTATTACTTCGTCCACAACGCTTATAAACTATAATGGACTCAATACACCAGCCTGTCTGACTCCATCGTTATTTTTGAAGATTTTTGAAGTTCTGTTTTAACCCCCTCTGTGGCTCAGTGGTAAGAGCGCCTAACCTTTGGATCGAAAGTTCCGAATGGTAGTGAGTTCGAATCTTACCAGGGTCAGAAATATTTTCATTTATTATAAATTAATAAATGAAAATAATGTCTATCTTTGTGGGATCGGTACTCACCGGAGGGACCGCAGACGTTCGGATACAATTAGCGTCTATTTGCAAAGACAATGACGTCGACTTTGCAAAGTAACAAGACACTTACTCAACACACACACTACACATTACACCTGAGTTAGTGATAAGTTATACAATTACGTGGCTAAAGTTCTAGTTCTAAACCAAGGCCAGAATCAGAGAAAAAAAAGTTCTGTTTCTTGCTCTTACTTGGTTATTTGTATTTTCGTAAAGACTACATAACACCTTCAACAATTATTGATCTACATTCTTGTTCTCTAGGCTCTTCCAGATTCCTGCCGTGTCCACCATATCAAACGCCTTTTTCATATCTAAGAATGCTAAATAGTTTTCTTTATTTTTGACTAGAGGCTTTTCAATAGCGCGTTATGTAATAGCGGATTAAGCGCCAAAATGTAGTTTTGAGATAAATCGGTTTAAAGATTTTAAATTTGTTTTTGGTACTATTTCTAAAATATAGTACTGACATGTTTCATATTTAACATATTAATGCAAATGTAAATAGACTTTTACATGTGTTTAAAATTTTTTAAAAATAATTTATATTTTAAAAGTTATTCGATCAAATGTCGCTTAATTCGTTAATGATTTTTTAAGATATGCATGAGTTAAAATCCGAATACCGGATTAAGAGACATATTTGGCGCTTAATCTGATGTTTCCTGACAAAGGATGTCTTTTAATTCGATATCTTAAACGTTAGTAAATATGTTATGTTTTGTAATAAAGACTTAACCGACTATTCGTGGCGCTTGATTCGTTATTACACTTACAAAGATGCGGATTTTTGTTTATGACAATGGATTATGTACCATTATTGGCGTTTAGTTCGATATTACAAATCCTAGTGTGAGATTTTTTTTAATAAAATAAAAAATGTCGCTTAATACAGGCATTTAAAAACAGCTTTTTTTTAAATTTTTTTACAAAAAACATATTTTTATTCATAGATTTGTACCCTAGCTGCAAGATGGCACTATTATCTCGATTTTGGACTTTTGGCGGTTAATCCGTTATTACATAACGCGGTCCAATTATTTGTTGCAAAGTTAAATTGTGGTCTTGTATACTGTGCGCTGGTCTAAACCCACTTTGTGCATCTGCTAGTCTAGGTTCTATCGTCTTACGTAATTTACTTTATAGACATAGCTCCTTTATTTTTGGCGAGAAAAAGTTTTTTCAAAAATAATTTTGTATGATTTTTGAAGAGCTATAAGAATATGCAAATTAAATTCTGTAAGATCCCTTAGTTTTTAATTGGGGTGAGTTTAAATGGCTCGATAAGGGGGTGTTTGCTCGTAGAGGATTTAAACAGCTATATCACGCTAACTATTCACTTTAATGAAAATCTATGCACAAGGAAATTTTAGTTGTTATTAAAAAGCTACAATTTAGTAGTCTATTATTTTTTTCTTATCTCCAGTAGTTTCGGAGATATTTTGAAGAAAATGGTGAAAAATACGAAATTACAAAAAATCAATTTTTCGTTAAACTCAAATATTTATAAAATTAGGCCTTTTAAATGGGTCAAACTTCTTAGATGTATTGATAATACAAATATAAAAGAAATTACAGATAAGTAAAGACCATCTTTTAATTAGGAGGGTCGTTAGGGAGTTGTTTTCACTGATTTTTTTCATAAAGAAAAAAGGTACCGACATTTTTGTGATCATAAGTCACTCAATTTTTATGCTAAAAACTTTATATTATTTTTTTAAAGGTCTAGTTCAATCCTTGAAAAAAAGTTATCTAAGTTTTCCTCGAAAAATGCAAAGTTTTCCCGTTATTTGGCTTTGAATATTTCAAATTATGCGTTTGACGAAAATAGCTAACCTTTAACATGCTGTATATCGGTTGGTATTGATCGTAAAAATATTATAAAAAAGAATTTGGTTTGTGTTACTAAAAGACACAATTTCGATGGCTATATTTTTTTGATTAAATGCAAATTTTTCGAGTTATTCTCAAAAAACCCTCTAAAAACGTGGATTTTTTTAGTCGAAAAACTGTTAGGTACTTTCAACCGCGAAACTCTAAAAATATTAATTTTACGAAGAAAATGTAAAAAACATTTTTTCTTACGAGGAAAACAACGAAAAGCCCCAGATACAACGTTTACTACTTTTTAAACAATTAGAATAATTGAAATAAAAATATAATAAACAATATTTTAAATCTAAGACTTTTCGTTAATAAACTGCTTTCTGGCTGCATCCCATATCTCCGGATGTTACAATATATAATCACGTAGAGACGACGAAAATAGGAGAAAGCAAATAGAGGACACTTAGGACACGCATTTACCTTCTCTTCGTCTAGGAAAAGGACCGAAAGACAGTTTCTAAATACTCAAAACTGAATAAAATGAAAAAGATAAAAAAGGGTTCAAGGCAGGTTTTGTTTATATTCGATTCAGAGTTGGACTACCATCTCCATATAGCAACTATTTCAGCATCCTTATGCATCATCAGTCAAGTTTATGCAGTCACAATTCCGAAGGGAATACATATAAACATTCTGCCTGTTTTAAGGCAAACCATCGCGATGCAATGAACCGACCTTTTGAGACGCAATCTAGCGACATCTCTCGTATTACGAGGAAAACAACGAAAAGCCCCAGATACAAAGTTTACTACTTTTTAAACAATTAGAATAATTGAAATAAAAATATAATAAACAATATTTTAAATCTAAGACTTTTCCTCGTTGTTTTCCTCGTAATACGAGAGATGTCGCTAGATTGCGTCTCAAAAGGTGGGTTCATTGCATCGCGATGGGTTGCCTTAAAAGAGGCAGAATGTTTATATTCCCTTCAGAATTGTGACTGCATAAACTTCACTGATGATGCATAAGGATGCTGAAATAGTTGCTATATGGAGATGGTAGTCCAACTGTCAATCGAATATAAACAAAACCTGCCTTGAACCCTTTTTTATCTTTTTCATTTTACTCAGTTTTGAGTATTTAGAAACTGTCTTTCGGTCCTTTTCCTAGACGAAGAGACGGTAAATGCGTGGCCTAAGTGTCCTCTATTTGCTTTCTCCTATTTTCGTCGTCTCTACGTGATTATATATTGTAAAATCCGGAGATATGGGATGCAGCCAGAAAGCAGTTTATTAACAAAAAGTTTTAGATTTAAAATATTGTTTATTATATTTTTATTTCAATTATTCTAATTGTTTAAAAAGTAGTAAACTTTGTATCTGGGGCTTTTCGTTGTTTTCCTCGTAATACGAGAGATGTCGCTAGATTGCGTCTCAAAAGGTGGGTTCATTGCATCGCGATGGTTTGCCTTAAAAGAGGCAGAATGTTTATATTCCCTTCAGAATTGTGACTGCATAAACTTCACTGATGATGCATAAGGATGCTGAAATAGTTGCTATATGGAGGTGGTAGTCCAACTCTGAATCGAATATAAACAAAACCTGCCTTGAACCCTTTTTTATCTTTTTCATTTTACTCAGTTTTGAGTATTTAGAAACTGTCTTTCGGTCCTTTTCCTAGACGAAGAGAAGGTAAATGCGTGGCCTAAGTGTCCTCTATTTGCTTTCTCCTATTTTCGTCGTCTCTACGTGATTATATATTGTAAAATCCGGAGATATGGGATGCAGCCAGAAAGCAGTTTATTAACGAAAAGTCTTAGATTTAAAATATTGTTTATTATATTTTTATTTCAATTATTATAATTGTTTAAAAGTAGTAAACTTTGTATCTGGGGCTTTTCGTTGTTTTCCTCGTAATACGAGAGATGTCGCTAGATTGCGTCTCAAAAGGTGGGTTCATTGCTTCGCGATGGTTTGCCTTAAAAGAGGCAGAATGTTTATATTCCCTTCAGAATTGTGACTGCATAAACTTCACTGATGATGCATAAGGATGCTGAAATAGTTGCTATATGGAGATGGTAGTCCAACTTTGAATCGAATATAAACAAAACCTGCCTTGAACCCTTTTTTATCTTTTTCGTTTTACTTAGTTTTGAGTATTTAGAAACTGTCTTTCGGTCCTTTTCCTAGACGAAGAGAAGGTAAATGCGTGGCCTTAGTGTCCTCTATTTGCTTTCTCCTATTTTCGTCGTCTCTACGTGATTATATATTGCAAAATCCGGAGATATGGGATGCAGCCAGAAAGCAGTTTATTAACGAAAAGTCTTAGATTTAAAATATTGTTTATTATATTTTTATTTCAATTATTCTAATTGTTTAAAAAGTAGTAAACTTTGTATCTGGGGCTTTTCGTTGTTTTCCTCGTAATACCAGAGATGTCGGTAGATTGCGTCTCAAAAGGTGGGTTCATTGCATCGCGATGGTTTGCCTTAAAGGAGGCAGAATGTTTATATTCCCTTCAGAATTGTAACTGCATAAACTTCACTGATGATGCATAAGGATGCTGAAATAGTTGCTATATGGAGATGGTAGTCCAACTCTGAATCGAATATAAACAAAACCTGCCTTGAACCCTTTTTTAAATTTTTTTCTTATATTAATTAGGTTTTACATCGATTTACGTGGTTAAAATTTAATAAAAAATTCCCACCCCCGAGATTCTCACCCAGCTGCATGGTATAGAAAATGTTCCTTGGAATATTCCCTACCTTCTGTGAAAATTTCAAGTAAATCCATGCTGGACGAAAAAATTGCGAGCCAAAATGCTTCAGTTGCTGGCCTATTTTTATTAATTTTTACGGAAAGTTCTAGGGAATTTTTTGGAAAAATTTGTTAAATCGAGGAAACCGTTTTGTCGAGGGTCGTTATATCAATCATCAAGGTTATAATGTATTATTATTATGTAGCCTATACTGTTGATCTTGCGTATTGTGCCAAGATTATATTAATTTTTTGGAACATTTTCTACAGAATGCATCAATTACAAATTTAATATCAATTGAAATGTATATATGGATTAAAATAAACAAGTTAATTCTTTGAAGCGCCTGTCTTTTATCAACCTAATACCGTCTAATCTGCGTTCGTTAAAGAAATATATTTACATAATGATTCCTCAATATATTGCTACTTGTCTGCCGCTAATGTCGTCTGATAGATTTGGTCGCGAGTTCATTAGTAATTATCATTTTTACATATCAAAGACGTTAAAAAACAAGTTATGTGTCAATGAAGTTGGTTATATAATGCTAATTGTTGTTGTGACTGTGCTAATGTTTTTTTAACAGTTTACGGAATCTCTTCTGTAAGTAGTATAATGTAATTATTATTTTTTTTAATCTGAATATAATTTCTTATATCTAATATCATATTTTTTTTATTACTACTGTTGTAGAATAATAATATACTTATAGCTTGCTGGGTATATTTGAGCTAACTGTAACATGTAACCTATTGTCCAAATGTTACAACATTGCTATATTAATGCCCCAAAAGTTTGATTGACTAATCCTTAGAATATCACTTTTTATACTGAATCTAAAAATGGATAAGTTTTTTCTAAATGGTATGGGGTTTTCTTGTGATAGTAAAACTCGATGAATACAGTTTTACCTATTTATAGCTGTACCTACATGTTTACCACACTAAAAGCTGATTAGGTTTCGTGTGATTTTCTTGTATGTTGGATGGAGTCCAGCATTTTTGGACTCCACTTTCCTTGATATCGTTTTTACATAGGTACTTCATATACTATGTAAAACTTTCTCCATTTCATCACTAACATCTCCAAGATTTTGTGGAAAAAAGCTCAAGTGAGAATCAAAAAAATGGATATAGGAGACATGTTGCTATCCAAATCACATGCTTTTAGTAGATTTTTGACATATTCCTTATAGTTTGTAACTTACCACGAATATTTTAACCATTATATGCTTTTTTTTAATAGTTAAGTCTGCTTTTGAAATTGTTACTTTTTATCAAAAACCTCTTTGATTTTCGCATCACTTATTCCTTGAAACTTTTCTTGTAAGTAGCAAAAATCTTGTCTATAGCCTTGACAAAATTTTTCATCAATCCTAACTTGATATGCAGTGGTGGCAGGTATATTATTTGGGATTAACCAATTTCATGTTTTCACCATTTTTTGCAGGTTCAAGAGATTTGCGCTTAGGCCATGATTTCTTTTTATATTGGCTTTTGCGATCTCGGTTCTCCCATCACGAACAAAACTTTGTATACCCAGCCCGCAAGTAAAGTAACAGCAATTACTTTAAGACCTCCACATAGTGGAGCTCTATACAGTTCCATATGTATCTATCAGAGTAGATATTTTCTTTTCATGTTGCTATATGTCTCTTTCGTGTTTATAAAATGGGCCAAAGAGACTGAAGGAAATTGGTTACCGTTATGAAATCGTGCTATTAGAGGTAAAACTCACTAAGTTCACTTTTTTGGGATTGTGACATTTTCATCAATTTGAACTCAATACGCTAATGCCCAGCTCTGGAAAAGTCACCTGGGGCTCTAACCCTTCTAATTGCTGAGATAATTTATGGCACAATTCACTAAGTGCATTATTGTGAATTTAGGTTTCAGGGCAAAACTCATTAAAACGTATTATTGCACTTAGTGAATTTTTCCTTTCAATATGGAGTGCAATATTGTGAATTTCGGTTTCAGGGTAAAACTGACTAAAATTTATTATTGCACTTAGTGAATTTTTCCATACAATCTGGAATGCCGAATCGGTACTTTGTGATCTTTCAAACAATACATTAGATAACAAATAATCTATTTTGCGATTAAGCAGGCGACTTGTGTGTTACATTGTATTGTTGAAACTGTACAAACTGTAGATTATATTTGTGTGCATTATCTGTTCGGCGATTGATTAAAGAAATATGAGATTAAGTTCCTTTGTAACCGTGATAGCAAAGAATATAGACCTTATAGAAGGGTACTGCCCTGTAACTTTTCAGCATAGGATTTTGTGCACCAACTGAGTTGGTGCATGTGGCCTGACAATGACTACGGTATTTTCAAGGGACAAATAAATGTGACCATCTGTTCCATTCAAACTCTTCTTCTGGGAGAGTATATATTCTTTGGTGATAGCTTACATAAAGGGTAACACAATCTATTTTGCAATTAAGCAGGCGACTTTTGTGGCTGTCATAAATGCCGAAAGAATTGCATTTATTTTCGAAGAACGAAACTTATTGTTCATTTTTAAATAATAGAATTTTTTTGATAATTCGTTTGTTGTAAGTCAGCGAAACTTTATGGAGACAAATTCATTAACTTCTTAATATCCAATAATTATATTCAAGGAAAAACTCATCAAGTATAAAGTGTAGTTAGTGAGATTTACCTCTAATAGGATATCAATATCCAATAATTTTGTTCATGGAAAAACTCACCAAGTACAAAAATTGATCTAATATTGATTGTATCATAGTTCCTATGACTAAATATGGCTTGAAATATCCTTTTTTATTTATTCTTTAAAGATGTATTAAAAAAATTCCAATATTCAAGTCAGGTGAATTTAAAAAACAATTTGTATCTACCTTTAAATCGATATTTCTCCACTTTCTGAAAAGTGTAGTTCGTGAGGTTTACCTCTAACAGGACGAAATAGAATAGCCCTAAGATTAATTTTGGATGAGTCTATAAATAAACGTCACTCTTTTGGTGTGTGCTCATGACTTTAAGTTTTCATTACTGTTGAAATATTACAATACACCAACTCTTATTCTTGAGAGAAAAAATCATCAATATCCACATCCCTGTTTCTAAAGTAACATACTTTGGTAATTTTGCCAAGAAGTTCAAACTCTTAACCCCGTATAGGACAGCGGCGTATTTATAGATCACTGAAAATTAATTCTTTTTTTCAGCCATTAAAATTTGTTGAAAGAAAGTTTACCGTATATATTTTAGGCTATAGTAAACTGAATTGTAAATTTATATGCCTGAGAAGTCGGGTATACTTTAAGTATGTTTTGACTTATTTGTTATCCATGTTGCATTTGTTAAGAAAAATTATGTGTTGTATGATTCTTGACTAGAACCGTTGGCTCATCCAGTGAACAGTCTACCCAATGCAGTTTGAGGCCAGTTTTTTTCCTGAAAATCCACCTTACAGCTAAATTGAAGTTCATAACACTTTTTCATCAAAGGAGTAAAATTTCATCTGTGCGATTTAAAAGTTCACTCACCGCACACATAACAAATCGTATCCGAATGGTTTAGCCATCTACGAGACATGTTTAACTATGCACACAAGATAATTTAAAAGCACTGTGACTTAAATGAAGCTTACTCTTTGAGAGACCACACAGCACTGATTAAGCTTGTGTAAACAAGGGCGAGCGTGTCGCGACGTGTATTTGACCTTGTACTCTGACAAATAAGCATGGTTTTTTATTATAACATTGAACGTAGGTATGTATTTATAATGTCAGTTGAAACATTTAACAGATATAATACACAGAGAATAAAAGGTAAAGCCCATCAAATAAATATTGGACATTGATTTGTTATTCAAAATCACCAATATTCTACATGTTCCTTGGACATTTGATATCGCCGGCGACGGTCGGTGGGTGTACATTAGATACATGCCATGAAAAGAAACACTGCTTGAATAGTGTTTGACTCCTATTTTAATGTCCTAATGCCTACAAATCATTGACAAATAATGTATGAAATTAAATTATTTCTGCTGCTAAATATAACCTGTTAACAACTTTTTTTTATAGACTATGTGTTTTATGACCAGTTTATGTACATTAAAATTGTCATTATTCTATTTCTCTAAATAATTGCAACACACAAAATTAAAGATGGAACACTTATGGTTATTTATTTGATATCTTTATATTTTCGAATCGACAATAAAACTTCACTAATAAGGTTTTGATAATCTGTTTCTGTCTTAATTCGAAAACTATTTATGTACTACCTAACTCATTCACTTACAAATCAAAAATATCTTCTATCCTGCGTCATTTAAACTGACTGGTAGATTATTCAAAGAATAATTTAGTCCTACAATCCTGAAGTCAGAATCCCTGATTAATTATATATTTATAACCTCATCGATGTTTGTTTGCCTTTAATGACAACCCAAGTAGCACCGCACGGGTTTATTAAGTATTTTCAGGATGCTTTAAAACTGTAGAATTAAACTAAAATTAAAACCATTTGGTTTTTAAGTAAACCTTAAGGTTGCAATAAACCCGCTTTCAGCATAAAAGGGCCCACCAAAGGAGGTCAATAAAACCAAAAATAAAAACTTTGTTTTCTTAAACAACTGGTTTTAAAGCTGCCGTGAAGGTACTTTTAAAACCATGTTAAAAGATACTTTAAGGGGGTATTAGTACGCTATGGTCAAAATAGGTGGCCAATTTTTAAACTAACGTTTAACAGTTCTTTGAATAGATGGCAGCACGTACATATATTTTATTATTAAATTTAGTTCTCTGAACGACACCGCATTGATGCCATGTATTGCAACTTAGGCTCGGCACATCTCGATCTTAATCGTACTTTGTATTTACAGACGACAGTTGTTAATCCTTTCTTTACCTGCCTAGGGTAAATTCTCATTAATAGATACTAAACGTTTATTCATTTGGATATAGTTTATTATTTAATATTGTATTATACGACAATTCGTAATTCTTTACCTGCTCAAAAGGATTTATTTCAAACTAAAGAAATTTGCAATTATTTGAAATACAAGTAAGTGCCTATCTAAATGACCAAAAAAGAATTATGCTAATTCTCAGAATGAAGATCGAGTATAAAATTAGTATTTTTAATAAATGTAAAATACGTAAGTCAATTGAAAAACAGAGTCACTACAATAACTTTTTTCATATTGAATGTTTTTTCAACAGGGAAAGTTTTTTCCTCGGAAAATTTCACATTTTCATTTCATTTCTCATTTCAACATGCGAGGCAGAATAATAATTAACCTAACGAACCATTTACTTAAAACATTTTTAAAAGTAATATACTGCAGAATACCTATATAAAAAATGCGAAGAACAAGTATCACGGACAAAGATTTGATTCCGCAATGCCTTGCCCTTAGGCACCCGAGAGGCTCTATTGACTGTCTAAGTGCTATATATTTGTTTTATCGACTACAAAAAGGCATTTGATAGAGTACAACATGATAAGCTGCACATACTCATAAATTATCTTGGAGGAAACTGGATTAGATGATAGATCTAAACAACATTAGATATGCCGACGACGCAGTAGTTTTTGCAGATAGCCTAGATGATTTGCAAAGAATAATGTCGCGCATATAAGACATAAGTAGTGAACATGGAATTTCAATACGAAAAAAAAGAAAGTAATGGTAGTCATTAAGAGCGAAATATATTACATACACGGCTTTTGGTTAACCAACAACCAATTGACAGAGTGGACAGCTACACATACCTTGGTACCTACAGTCGGAAAAATGAAAGAATACCCATGAACGAACATATAAAACACGCTGTATTTTTCTGTCACCGTGTCACACAAAAAATTGGCCAGCGCAAGTACATGTAATAATTATTATTACATGTACTTTCGCTGTGCAATTTTCTTTGTGACACGGTGACAGGAAAATACAACGTGTTTTATATGTTCGTTCATGGGTATTCTTTCATTTTACCGACTGTACATAAACAGGCAGTCAATGAGACCACTCTAGTGAAATAAAACAACGCATAGGAAAAGCGAGATCAGCGTTCATAATGATGAAGTCTCGTTTCAGAAGTCACATTTACCACTTGTTAACAAAATTTCTATTATCAGATCCTATGTATTTTCTAGATTATTATACTGAGTAGAAGCCTGGACTCTTTCCGAAACTTCTTTAAGAAAACTCAAGGCATTCAAGATGTGGTATTACAGTCGCATTTTAAGAATTTCGTGGATGGGTCGTGTGACTAATGTTGAGGTCTTACGTAGAATGGGCAAGGAATGCGAGATTATTAACACACATTATTATCAAAGAGCGCAAAGTAGAATATCTTGGCCATGTTATGAGGAATGAATAGAGATTGCCGCTACTCATTCTTCAGGGCAAGGTATTGGGAAGAGAGGACCAGGGAGAAGAAGAATATATCTGAGAAACTGGTTCAATACCTACATCGACAAACAGACTATTCCGAATAGCAGCATGCAAAGTTAGGATAGCCATGCTGATCGCCAACATTCGGAACGAATAAGCACCGTGAGAAGAAGAATATCTCATTTTAAATTCTTCTTCTTCTTCTTCATGTGCCTCGTCCGTTGCGGACATTGGCACGTTAGTCCAAACCATTGGCGTAAGTTTTGAAGCCATGAGTGTCTTCTTCTTCTGGGTCCACGTTTGCTCTCTATTTTACTCTGTATTGTCAGTGGCAGTATACGATATTTATCATGTCTCATAATATGATCGAGGTATTCAGGTTTCCGTTTCTATTGTGAAACAGATTTCTCATTTTTGTTTTCTCCTCAGCGCAATACCTCTACGTTGGTAGTGTGAGTCGTCCAGGACATTTTGAGGATAAGTCGGTACACCCACATTTCGAATACCTCTAGCCTTTTCGATAATGTTTCCGTTATTGTCCAGGTCTCTGCTCCATACAACAAGACTGGAAATACATAGCATTTTAGCAGCCGTATTTTTAGTGGGACAGATATGTCGCAATGATTGAATATATTTCTCATGTTAAATGTAGCTCTGGCCTTTTCAATTCTACATCGTATTTCGGTTGTTTGATCCCATTTCTAGTTGACGACTGTTCCAAGGTATACATATACTTCTACGTGTTGAATTGGTTTTTTATTTTCAATTGTCTGGCAGGTTTTTGAGTTTTGCTCACCAGTGTCCATTTTTGTTTTATTTATGTTGATGGTTAAAATCTCTTTTTTCACTCGCTCTTTGTAGGTACCCGGGTATGACAGGCCTGTCGATACTGCTAGCAACCACAACTGTATCGTCTGCATATCGGTTTATCTAATTATTACTCCAGTAAATTTCAATATTTTTTTTCACTTACGGAAATATTTGACATAAATTAATCAATGATTATACAATATTGTTTTGTCTACAATTTTTTTATTAGGATAATGCCTCAACAAATACTAATGGCCATTGGCATGTGTAATGTGTGTAAAAATGTCGACGTCATCGTCTTTACAAAGAGACGCTAATTGTATCCGAACAATGCATTATTTGCGGCCCTATAAAAATTAAATTTGCCAGAAAGTGAATAAAACTGAAATTGTTTTTAGATCCGCCCCACATAACATACTAGAGCTTACTTATGTTATTTATGTATTATGTCAAAACTAGTATAATCCCCCAGTAAACACTTTGAGTCATTTTGAACCTCGTTTAACTTTCAACCATTCGTATAACGTCACGGTTTCAAGCATAAAAAATGTATATTTGTATTGTTAAGACACTGTGACGTTATACAATCATGATTGAAAGTGAAAGTCAAACAAGGTCCAAAATGCGTACTGGGAGGGGGTGGGGCCACTTTTCTAAACAAAACCGCGTGATTCATCGTATTTCCGTGGTTACAAAACTCGTTTTCAATTGTTTGTAGATTTTCTTAAAATCCGGCAAACGCGCATCTGTCTCCATTTAATACATCACTGCTGCCATCTACTAAATGACACGTGAACTCATCTTCTCATCTATTAAGTGACAGCGGAACTAATTTATCACTAGAAAAATGCCAACTTATTGCTGTAATTTCAACAAAATCCCCAGATTGCAGCTTTTAACTAAAATTTTTACTTTTAGGTACAGTTAATTTAAAAATTATGGCAGTATGGACAATGAAATTTTGTTTAAAATAAAGCTTTTTGCATAGTTAATCGTTTCTGGTAGTTATTTTCCACCCAAGTTCAAAAATTATTATGCAAAACGAATTTTTATAGCAAGTTACTAAGTAAGTTATGACATGGACTCCTTTATGTACAGTTATAAAAAATATACTGCTTTCTTTGGAAATTTTAACTAGATACTATTAAAATAGAAAGTCTACAGTTCACGTACATACCCCTAAGTTGAAGATTGGTTTTGAAATAGTGACGGTAACTGTACCTAAAAACTATATAAATTTTAACATTGTGTCATACCACCTTAAGTGCAGACAATTTACCTTGTTATAAACATAAACGCTAAATTAAAATGATTCTTTAAAACCATATACTCCATATAGGCCAACAAATTTTTACATGTGTTATGATAGGTAAGTACATATTTGTAACCACAAAATAACAAAATCTACTTGGTTATTTCGGACTCTCAAGGTAGAAAAACACTTGCGCACTCAACTTTATTGATAATCACATAAAATCCTTTATAAAAGGTATATTTGTTAAAATCCCTATACAGGGCTATATTAAAGACATAACTAGTTTTCAATCGGTTGACCGATCATCATCAGTGTATTCCTAAAATGTGTATAACCAGATAAAATGATGCAAAGTATTTAAAATTTTGACTAAGGTTATAAAAAGATATAGGTTATACTCACTCAGAATCTAACATGCTAACCACCAACGTAAAAAATATTTGGGTATAAACCCTTTATAATTAATCCGTCATAGGAACATATAAAAATGATATGGTTTTGAACATGGATATATAAAATATCCAATGTTTCATGCTCGAGGTACCATGGAGCTCAATTTGACTAGTTCACATCCATGAGCTCCATGGTACCTCGAACGTGAAACATTGGATATTTTATACATCCATGTTCAAAACCACATCATTTTCATATGTTCCTATGACGGATTAATTATAAAGGGTTTATACCCAAATATTTTTTACGTTGGTGGTTAGCATGTTAGATTCTGAGTGAGTATAACCTATAACTTTTTATAACCTTACTCAAAATTTTAAATACTTTGCATCATTTTATCTGGTTATACACATTTTAGGAATACACTGATGATGATCGGTCAACCGATTGAAAACTAGGTATGTCTTTGATGTAGCCATGTATAGGGACTTTAACAAATATACCTTTTATAAAGGATTTTATGTTTTTGTAATGGTATACAGCCAACTACAGGAAAATTTTTTCCTCATGGATTTAGTGATAATGTTAACAAAAATGAGAAAAATGGGTCTAAATACCTCAAACTCCCTAAAATTTCTGATTTTTGGCCATTAAAAAATAATAGTAATAAAAAAATTTAAATCCGAAAAATATGGATTTGAAATAAAAATAATTATATCCACAATTTTAATGTTTTAATGTCAAAATAAATCGAATTTATGTTTTTAAGTCGCTTATTTATAATTTTTATGTAAACCTTATATTGTAATCTATCATGGATTTCAGTATCTCTAGAGAATGGTTAAGATCAAATGATTTTATTTTATACCTTTCCAAGAGCATATTTATGTCCTACGTAAAAGCAAGGTTGTCTTGGAATTGAAACCGTGCAATTTTAATGCTGCTGCCAATAATGCCACTCGATTTTAATGTGAATATAACCTAAAATTGAGGCGTCGTATTGCTGTGTGTGTGTTGTATTCTTTGAGAAATAAGCCGTACTGACCAGTTCGTTTACATTTTAAATACTTGCGACTTATTTCTTCCATACTAACTGTATTTCTTACTTTTTATGACACACTACACCACTGTTTCGCTCTAAAACCAATCACCGACTATTTTGAACATGAAGGAAGAGGGGATGAGTTTAGTTTTATTATTTCTAATAAGAAGCATAGTTTAGTCTTTACGATAAACAAATTGATTCAGTTAAGAGCGTTCGGTTTTAATATAGCATACTAATTGCTTTTAAGAAAGCAACTTTAATTAAAACTAAAAAAATAGCTTTAAGGCATATGATTTACTGACAATAGTATTGAGATCAAGTAGATTTAATAATAGGTTTTATTAGTCATATTAGGAGAATCTTTAAAACTGCAATAAAACTACAAGCTCACAAACAAGAATCTAATAAAACCAAACAGTCCGAAAGTTCTTTATAAAACTGAGTAGTTTTAAGGTGAACTGAGAATAAACAAATAATTTAAAACTACAAAAAGACAAATTATCTATTAAGAATAATTAATTAGTTCTGGTAGTATATCTACAAGATAACTTTAAAATCATTATCTCCTTATTTACCACAATAAAACCTTTTTAAACTTTTATTGTGCTACTTAGGAAATGTGGAATAATCGTAAAAATCGATATGGATCGATATCTGTCATATTTTCTTTAATTTTGACGCATCACTACTCATTGAAATTCGAACATTGTACAGCAATTCTTTTAACAAAGTCGGACGAGCATGTCTATTTCGGAGATTGTACAGTTTGGGAGTGCAATGCTTACCGATTAATTTGACCCAATGTGAAAATAATCTTTGTATTCTGACGAGGCGATTGTATTTAAAAATTTAACACAGATAAATAATAAAACTAAAAACAAAAATATTTTTAATACATACATAATATGAAAATAGAAAAAGCAGATATTTGTTAAGCAATATTTATATAAATTATTATAATTTTAAGCAGTATAAGCATTTTTATGGTACAGTAGTGCTGGTAACTATATTGAAACGTAAAATAAACCTAAATGGATGGACAGAAGGTCCAGAAGTTTTAGTTCTTTTAGGGAAGTCATATACACTCTCTGTAGTAAAATGTTATTTAAATATATTACAAAATTTTAAAAAAGCCGTAAACATAAAGCAGAATTGTTAAAGAAAACCATATGGAATAGAATATTTATTTATTAATAACAGATACAAACAGGTTTCCCTACTTACATGTATCCGTATCTACAATGACAACAGTTTAGTACAACATGCACATAATGTAATAATTCGAGATAATAGAGACAAAAAAACGACCGATGTTTACCAGCAAAAACGTTAAAAATAATAAAAAAAAACCTTTCTTTATATTATTCATGCAATAGACGTTTAAATAATTGCAAGTTTATTCCAAATAATTCCAGACAAGTGGTTGTTGTTAAATCGTTGTAAATTTGGCACATTTTATTAAGTGGGCTAGAAGTATTTACAAAAAATAATATGTTCCTTGGACGGGTTCTGTGATCCGGGACATAAAATTGTATTTGCCCCAAAAGATCAGGCGAGTCTATTAAGTGATTACATAGTTTATAGAGAAAAATTAAACAACGTTGAAGTCTTCTTTGCTCTATTTTTTTTATATTAAATTCTTTTCTTAATGGTTGATACGAATCATATTCTGGCGATATTTTATGCTTTTTGTAAAATAAATATTTAATAAACTTGTTTTGAATTGATTCAATTTGCCGCATGTGACCACTATTTAATAAGGTACTCCAAACAATACTCCCAAATTCTAATTTGCTTCGAACAAATGAATTAAAGAGCCGTTTAATTGAGTCGATATTATGAAATTTATATGTTACACGTTTAATAAGTCCCATCATTTTGTATGACTGAGACATAATATCTGTGATTGCATATTTAAATTCTACTCATCAAAATGCAAAATAAGTATTGGCAATAATAATATATGGAAATAAAACATTTTGGACCTGCCAATAAAACAGAATTATGAAAAAATGTATTAAACCACATTTATCTATTAAATTAATATAAAATTATATATTTAAAAAGCTATTAACAACCAGTTTTTATCACTAAAAATTGTGTGGGAAAATAGCTATAACACTCTATTGCAGCAATAACAAAGTCGTTATTAAAAAACCAGTTGTTGATAAACAATATCATGGAAACTGCTCAATGCTAATTGTTGTTGTGACTGTGCTAATGGATTTTTAACAGTTTTCGGAATTTCTTCAGTCACGATGTACCTAAGTGTTATAAAATAATAATTTTATTATTTTTTTTTAATATAATTTTTTACATGTAATATTATACTTTTATATTACTACTATTATAGACTGACTATATATTTACACATTACTGGGTATATTTAATTAAACTATAACAACTAATGCATTGTTCGAATCTTACACTTACAACATTGATATATTAACAAAACTATTTTTCATTAACTAAGATACACTAGGCAACAAATGAAAACATAAAGTTTTGTCCTAAAAGTTGTATTGACTGATTATTCCAGTACTTTTTACACTGAATCTAAAAATCATAATAATAGTGTATTTTTATTTTTGTATGATTTTCTTGTTACAGTCAAATAGAGCTTACACTTTTTTTTACCTGTTTATGACTATACGGATCTGGGTTTTCTACATTAAACGGTGATTGTGAGTGATTTTCTTGAGTATTTTGCTTCTGGCACATCCCTTTAAGTGTCCAGCATTTTCGGACTCCATTTTTTATATCTTTTTTCTACGGTTGAAATATTTTGATGGAAACATTATCCATATTCATTACTAACATCTCCAAGTTTTTTAGGGGAATAGTTCAAGTAAGAATAAAGAAAATGGATTTTAAGGGACATGTTGCAGCGAAAAACATTGTAGACATTTAGTAGACTGTTGACATATTCCTTGTAGATGCCATCTTTATAGTTCCCCTCTTTTAAGTACAAAAATCCTTGCCCATAACTTTGACGAAATTTATCGACAATCCTAACTTGATATGCATGTTTTTAGGATCAACCAAAGGCGTGTCTTCAACGTTTTTCAAAGTTTAAGGGATTTCGGTTTAGGCCTTGATTTCTTTTTGTAATGGTTTTTATATTATAGCCTGTCCTATTTGTAAAAGAAGCAGTAAACCTTTGTATACTCAGCCTGCAAGCCAATAACAGCAATTATTTTAAGATCTCCACATAAGTTCCATCTGTCCTTTTCCGCTTTTCCTGTATACGGAACGGGCCAAAGGAGACTGAAGGGAATTGGTTTTGGTTAACGTTATGAAATAGAACAGCCTTAACCGTTATGTCTATACCCAAGTACCTGATACGGTAGTCTATACCCGTACTACCCATGTACCCGGATTGTTTCGGTACACTTCGCTCATAGTTTCGACGATAATTCGCTTGACGGTAATTCGTATCCACTTTCTAGACAAGTATATACTGGAAAAAATTCAACTGGACGTGAAACTACTCAAGGTGAACGCGTAGTAAAAGATTTGTGTTACAGATACAAAAATTCTGGACGAAACATAACAATGGATAATTTTTTCACAACTCTTCCACTACCCCATCTCCTGTTGTCTTGGAATTTATCATTAGTTGGTACTAACTAATGATAATAAAAAGAAACAATCCACAAGAAATGCTGTCTTCGCCAGAGCGTGAGCCTGAATCGTCATTATGTGGATTCAGTGCAGTCATGTTACCACTTGCTCATTATGTGCCACAAAAGGAAAAATCTTATTTTGTTGTCAACAATGCATGACAACGATAATTTAAATGGTTCAAAAAATAAACCTGAAATAATTCAGTACTATAATAAAACTAAAGGAGGCGTAGACAACATGGACAAAATGGTTTCTCAATATTCCACTAAACGCAGAACTTTGCGTTGGCCAGTAGCTTCCTTTTACCATATCTTAGACGTAGCGTGCCTAGCAACCTATAATACAAATCCACAAAGTTCTACTGAAACTAGTAAGCGTAGAATTTTTCTACAAGACTTAGGGAAACAACCAGTGATGCTTGCAATTTATGCTAGATCTAAAGTGTCAAATGTTTTTCATCCAGGGATTGTCAGGAATTGAGTGCATGTTAGGAAAACCTCTATCTACAGATTCAAGTAATACAGCAGAGTCATTACCTCCCCGAGATTCCACTGGACGCCTCAAAATTGTTGGAAATTGCTACATTTGCATGTCTTTACCGAAAAAAACGGCTAAGAAAGACACCAAAATCATGTAATGTTTGTAATCGTCCACTATGTAACAAACACTCAGTAAAAATAAGTAAGTGCGGACAATATGTTTGAAATGTAACTTTTATTTATTAATATCACTTTTATTATAAAAGAAAACTAAACACAGCTTCATGATTTTCTAAACATTACTGTTACCCGGGTGCCACGGGTGTGGACTTAATGGTGTAAAAACTTTGACAGGTATTTTTAATATATTATATGCATTTTTTTCTTTGGATTTTATTATAAGTCTCTTCGTTTTGAATAATTTTAGGAATAACTAGAAGCTGGAATAAAAATATTTGTACTATCGCAAATGATTTAGATAAAACAAGTACCAATGATACCCAGGCACCTGGGTATAGACACAAAGGTTAAGACTAACGTTGAATGTATATGTTCATGACCTAAAGTATTCATTACTGCTGAACGTCCATTCTTCTTCTTCAGGTGCCGTGTCCGTATTCAGACGTTGGCCGTCATCATGTTTACAAGTTTCTGAAACCTCTCTCTATCGGCTGATGCGCGAAATAATTCTTCTACTATGGAACCACACCATTGTCTAATATTACGCAACCATGAAAGTCCACTTTTCTTTGTATTATAAGGCGAAGTAGATGGCATTTAAGTATTCTAATTATATGGCCGAAGTATTCCGTTTTTCTCCTTTTTATGATGTTTATGAGCAGACGTTCTGAATTCATTATTTGGAGAACATCTTCATTGGAAGTGTGCGAAATCCACGATATCTTTAGGATTCGTCGATAGCACCACAATTCGAATGCTTCTGGATTATTTAGCATTGTGGTTTTTAACGTCCATATCTCACAACCATTACATACACTAAATCTCTTTTTTTTTTGAGAAAAAATTGTCTAAATCCTTATTCTTGCTTCTAAAGTAATATATTTTAGTACTTTTGCCAATTTTAAGATCATTGATGTCAGCTGGAATTAATAAATGAGGTTCAAAGGCTACCTCAAAACTAGGATCTTCTATATCATAATTTTTTGATCACTAATTTATATGGATGTTAGAGGAGACGGTATTGGCAGGTCTTGTATATGCGTGACAGCTCGGATTGTTGAAGGCCAGTTAGTATACTTTAAAATATATATGTGGACTTACTTTATATCCCTGTTCTATTTTGTTAAGTAAAAGTAACAGTCTGAAGTATGATCCGTCGGTTACGTCCACACCATTGCTCCAGATAGCATGTGACTAACCGTTGGCCCCTCATGAAAACAGTCTACAGAATATTACACAACACATTATGTGGTGCCCAGTTTTTATCCTGGACACCCATCTAACGGCCAAAAAAAGTTCATAATACATTTTCTATAAAGGAGTAAAATTTCATCTTTGAGATTTATAAGTTAATTCACCACACATATAAAAAAACGGGTCCGAAAGGTTGAGGCATCTACGATGCATGTTTAGCTATACACACAGACACAACACAATTTAAAAGCACTGTGACTTGAATGAAGGTTAGATACTCTTTGAGAGACCACAAAACACTGGTTAAGTTTGAGCATGACGAGCATGTCGCGACGTGTATGTGACCTTGACGGGGGTAGACTGGTAAGAATCCTTAATGTGTATGGAAAATATAGTTACTATAGAAAATCGTAGCAATAACAAAGTCGGTTTTAAAAAAACAGTTGTTGAAAAACAACATAATGGAAATTACGAAACAATTAAAGAAATCAAGTTGGTGGAATGTTACAGGACCATAATAAAGCATCTATTAATAACCTTATCAAATAAATAATGACGTGAAGCAACAAACGTACCTTGAAGGCTGATGAAACGTGATTTTACTACTGGTGATTTTATATATGTATAACTACAATTTCTTGCTAACTTCGACAACCGTGACTTTACGGTCACCGTCTCACAAAACGTGTTTACTTATAGAATAAATATAATATTTTTGGTGAACGTGATTTGAAGTATGGTGACTACATAATAGGTATATGTTGATAGTAAAAGTTATAAAAATTTAAGAGAAATCCTGATGTTAATTTTTAGTTTTAGTTAAAGAGGAAATATTTTATTTCATTGTCAGGAAAAATTCATAGTAATTTAAATTTATTTCTTTATTTTTATTGTTGTAAATACAGAGAGACTCTGTAATTTGGAATAAACTCAATATCTCAAATACTAATTGTTTTTCTGAAAAATGCTCCGACCCGTCGATTAGTATTTCAAATTGTCTTTTTTGACAGACAATAATAATGTATACAGGGTGTACCAATTTAGAGATATGACGTCATCGTTGATTTTCTTAAATGGCAACACTGTCATTTTGATAGCTATTTTGATAGGGTATGTAAAGTTATACACAACTGCAAAATATCAAATTTTATTCTCTACCATTTACAAGATAATAGAAAATAACACAGTTATGTCTGTAATTTGGAATAAATTCAATAACTAAAATACTAATTGTTTTTTTGAAAAATGCTCAGACCCGTCGATTAGTATTTTAAATTGTCATTTTTGACATAATATAGTAATGTATAATACAGGGTGTCCCAGTTTAAATATATGACGTCATCTTTGATTTTCTTAAATAGCAACACTATCATTTTGATAGCTATTTTGATAGGGTGTGTAAAGTTATACACAACAGCAAAATTTCAAATTTTTATTCCCTACCATTTACAAGATAATAAAAAATAACAAAGTTGTGAAAAACAAGTAAACAAATAATAATTTAATTTAATTATTTCAATTAAGCAAATGCTTATATCGTTGTCCATTGACAATTTGACAATAATTGAGGGCAATAACATTATGAGTATTTGCTTAGTTGAAATATTTAAATTCAATTATTATTTGATTACTTGTTTTTCATAACTTTGTTATTTTTTTAGTATCTTGTAGATGGTAGGGAATAAAAATTTGAAATTTTGCAGTTGTGTATAACTTTACACACCCTATCAAAATAGCTATCAAAATGACAGTGTTGCTATTTAAGAAAATCAACGATGACGTCATATCTCTAAATTGGGACACCCTGTATACATTACTATTGTATGTCAAAAATGACAATTTGAAATATTAATCGATGGGTCTGAACATTTAAAAAAAAAAACAAATTAGTATTTTAATTATTGAATTTATTCCAAATTACAGATATAACTTTGTTATTTTCTATTATCTTTTAAATGGTAGAGAACAAAAATTTGATATTTTGCAGTTGTGTATAACTTTACACACCCTATCAAAATAGCCATCAAAATGGCAGTGTTGCCATTTAAGAAAATTAACGATGACGTCATATCTCTAAATTGGGACACCCTGTATACATTATTATTGTATGTCAAAAAGGACAATTTGAAATACTAATCGAGGGGTCTGAGCATTTTTCAAAAAAGCAATTAGTATTTGAGATATTGAATTTATTCCAAATTACAGACTCTCTCTGTATATTATTATGTGAAACCATCTAGTTGCGTTAGCTAAGCATATTCATTCTCAGCAATATTCTTTGATAGTACTACTTAATACAAAGTCATTACGATCGTATTCTTTACTTCACGATCAATGTTATTACCTGTTACTGTACATAACAGAACTGTGATAACAGTCACCGTTTTAAAGCACCATTATTCAAAAATCACGGTCACTGATCACGCTGTGATTTAAAAATCATCATGTTCACCATCACTATTTGAGATTTTAAATTTTAGCACTTCAGAAGATTTACTTTTTGCTTAGATTTCGTTTTGAATTTGGATATAATTTCTCCATGTAAAACAAAATGATTTTAATACCAATTATCACACTTGGAACTTACATTGATTTTCTATATTTTGTATCTATCGGCTATGCCGATACTTTTTGATTGGTGATTTCTTCAATCCATAAGATCCAATTGATTAGGTCTTCATTACGGGCATATTTTAAAAGAACGAAGTAATATAAGCACATTTTAAGATCATACCTATTATACATAAATATTTAATTTTAGTTGTATTTCTTTTCAATACCATTGATTTTATTTTATTAGGTTAGGTTAGGTTATTTGACTATGTATTTTTTTTAAATAATATCATTTCTTTTATTGATAAACGGATATTGCTTTTAAGCTTGTTCTATATGCCATTGTATGCTACAGTTTATTCTAAGAAACCAACACACTCGCGAAATAACGGTAGTCTGGGCTGATTATCGGAGAATAGGCCATTTTTGGGAAAAGTTATTTACCAGCAATTTTATTGCTGGAATCGAATTATAATATCCTATATATTAATAATATAGGTATGCAAAGTCCTCAGATAGTGTGCTACTTTTTTTATAAACAAAATGGCGCCCGAAAATCCTGTTTTTTTCAATTATTGCTCTAGAACTCCGAAGATTTTAACTTTACAACAAAAACACTCAAATAAAAATTCACCGTGATTAAATTTTGCATAGAGACGTGTTTTTCCCGATCTGCTCCGACGAAAATTTTCCTCGGAAAATGCGGGTTTTCCCAACAAAATCTTTAATTTTCAAATAAAGTTTTAGATAAGTAATTATTTACCAATAATTAAATAATTTGGTGACTTAAAAGCCTTCTTGGTTTAGATTATAGTTCCAGAAGCTGGTGAAAATTAAACGAATATTTTAGCAACAATTGAATTGTTAATTAATAATTTACGGTCGCAATAATAACCAAAATAATTATGATACACTGATCAAACTTTGAAATCTTATAAAGATGAGATGCCTATTTAACATTTTGTCGACAAAATATAGATTTTTTATTTTTTTGCATAATCTTTAAATATTAAAAAAAGTAGTTATAAACAAATTAACGTTTCTCAGAAAGTTTTTATTATATTATAATTTTAAAAAATAGCTAAAATGCGCATTTCAAATATCTTGAAAATGAATGCTTTAAAACTTTTTTGCAACCATTTGCAAAAAAGTTATGAAACAGCAAAATAAGCATACGATTACTCGGTATTAATAATTTTTTTTAATTCTTTCAAAGCGTAGAAGTGAGATTAAAGTACAAGCTAATTATTTTTAAAACAATATCGATTATCAGCTTAATGGTTATATTTTAATTAAAGATTATAAATATATTTTTTTGTAATTTACACGCGCGAAAGTAGAATAATACAGTACCGTAGCTACCCGCCCACATAAACAACTCGCGCGAGTTTAAGCGTGTCAGTCGCTTCGAGTGAACATTTTATCTCCGGCTCTGTATCAAGCCTACTTTAGCGCTAAAAATTACAAAAAAAGTATTTTTAATCTTTGATTAAAATATAACCATTGCACTAATTTTTGACATTCTTTGTGAGTAATTAGTTTGTACCATAGACTCACTTTTAAGCTTTGAAACAATTAAAACAAATTATAAAAAATGGAGATATCGTATATTTATTTTGCTGTTTCCAACTTTTTTGCAAATGGTTGGAAATTTTTTTTAAAGCATTCATTTTCAAGACCTATGAAATACGCATTTTAAGTATTTTTTAAAATTAGAATATAATAAACAATTTCTAAGAAATGTTAATTTGTTTATAACAATTTTTTTTAAACATTTAATGATTATGCAAAAAAATGAAAAATTTATATTTTGTCGACAAAATATTAAATAGGCATCACACCTTTATAATCTTTCTAAGTTTGATCAATGTCTCATGATTATTTTGGTTGTTATTGCGACTGTAAATTGTCAATTAACAATTGAATTGTTGCTAAAATATTCGTTTCATTTTAACCGGCTTCTGAATTTATAATCTATACCAAGAAAGCTTTTATTTCACCAAGCTATATAATTATTGATAAATAATTACTGGCCCAAAAAATTTATTTGAAAATTCGAGATTTTGTTGGGAAAACCCACATTTTCCGAGGAAAATTTTCGTCGGAGCAAATCGGAAAAAACATGCCTCTATGTAGAATTAAATTGGGGTGAATTTTTATTTGACTATTTTTGGTGTAAAGTTAAAATCTTCGGAGTTATAGAGCAATAATTGAAAAAAATACGATTTGTCGGCGCCATTTTGTTTATAAAAAAAGTAGCACACTATCTGTGGACTTTGCATACCTATATTAATAATATATAGGATCTTATAATTCGATTAAAGTAATAAAATTGCTGGTACATAACCTTTCTTTGTACTTTACTAATTAGACCAACGTATTATAACTATTTTTTTTTAATTTAAAGATTATGCAAAAAAAAGAAAAAATTATATTTTGTCGATAAAATATTGAACAAGCATCTTATCTTTATAATCTTTATAAATTTGATCAATGTATCATGATTATTTTGGTTATTATTGCGATCGTAAATTGTTAATTAACAATTGAATTGTTGCTAAAGTATTCGTTTAATTTTCACCGGCTTCTGAATTTATAATCTATGCCAAGAAATCTTTGATGTCAATAAGTTATTTATTTATTGATTAATAATTACTTACCTAAAACTTTATTTGAAAATTATAGTTTTTGTTAGGAAAACCCACATTTTCCGAGGAAAATTTTCGTCGGAGCAAATCGGGAAAAACATATCTCTATGCAGAATTTAATTGCGGTGAATTTTTATTTGGGTGTTTTTGTTGTAAAGTTAAAATCTTCGGAGTTATAGAGCAATAATTGAGAAAAATACGATTTGTCGGCGCCATTTTGTTGATAAAAAAGTAGCACACTATCTGCGGACTTTGCATACCTATATTATTAATATATAGGATCTTATAATTCGATTTCAGCAATAAAATTGCTGGTAAATAACTTTTCCATGAATTTTGCTAATTAGCCCAGAGTACGGGCTAAATATCAAAAAGCAAACCTTTAATAGAATCAACAAAGTGATTAATTTGACCAATTGTGAAAAAAATCTTTGTAGTCTGACAAGATGATTATATTTACAAATTTAATATATCTAAACAATCATAAAAATTATTAAAAACAAAAATATTTTTAATATATAGATTCAGATCGAAATAGAAAAAACAGATAGGTATTAATACTATCATTTTAATGGTACGGAAGTGTTGGTAACCATATTGTAAACTACAATAAACTTTGATGGATAGAAATGAGCCTCATTAGTTGTGTAATATTTTGGGTAATGAAAAAATAACCAATTCAGTTGGTGTTATTGAGTTTTCTTCTATCAGATATATCTGACAGGAAAGAGTGGTCAAGTGGTCATGTTCACAAAGAAATTGTGGACGATTTTCGGACAATTCTCTAAATGTTTTATAGTGTTTCAAATGAAATCGTATAAGTGGAACTATTATACTATGACGGTTAAAGCTCTTTCATGAATTTTCTTATTAAATGTTTAATGACAGGGCTATATGGTCAGTAAAAAGGAGTCAGTTAAAATCATCTGATTAAAAAATTAATATTTCTAACAATTTTACAATTATTGTAATTTTAAAACATCTTCTGATTTTGAGAGCGATATATGAAATTCAGAATTTATTTTATATAGTAGGCTCGGAAATTGGCTAGAAAATTTAAACAGAACAGAACAAAATTCAGTTTGGCAATATTGTGAAAATCTTTTCGGACATCAACAAAACCGTAATTTAATTCAGACAAATCAATATATTTTTTACCAACAAAAGTGAGATGTTGAACCAAATAATTTTTCAAAAATAATTTTGTATTCGTTTCCTCCAATGAACTTTCTTTTCTTCTCCTTAAAGGTAGAAAAAAAGTTTAATTTCCCTTGCTTAAAATTTATGGTCTAATTATTTTAACTGTAATAATATGCAAGTGTTTACTGTAAGTTCTAAAATTACTAATTTTCAATAAATAATGGGATGTTAAAATACCGGCATATATGCTTATCTTTAAAGCGGCTACTCGATTTTTTTAAACATTTATACTAATAACAATGATACCGCCACTTTGTTGCACATTCTGGCCGATCTTCGTTTCTAATTTACCAAATATTATTTATTTCCACCAAAGTATTTTATAATTACCTATCACGAAGTTATAACGTATTTTTTCTTCTTTCAGCTATACGTGTAGTGTATTAATATCGTGATATCGTGGTAAGTACCATTATTTATAATTAAAAAAGGTAACACTGATGAGTTCATTGAATCAATATTAGTAATAAATTTTTAAATATTTTAGATCAACTCAGATTCTTCTTCTTTTAGTGCCTATTTGTTTCGAATATTGGCGATCATTCTGGTTATAATTATTCTTATGCTTTAAATAGATTAGTTGTTGTTGTGGAGAACCATTTCCTCAGGTTTTTTAACCATAATATTATTTTTCTCCCAATTCCTCGCTTTCCGAATACTTAACCTTGAAGGATCACCTTCAGTAATCTGTATTTAGTGCCGTTTCTCATTATGTGTCCGAGATATTCTAACTTTCTCCTTTTAATGGCATACATCACCTCTCCTTCTTTGCCCAGTCTCTTCGTAATACGGTCTCGTTGGTTATCTTGTCCGTCCATGATATCCTTAGGATTCGCCTGTATAGCCACATCTCGAAGGCTTCAAGTTTTTTCTCCGTTGCTTCAGTGAGTGTCCAGGATTCAACTCCGTAATACAATATTGAGAAGATATAACATCGTAGGAGCCTTATTTTTATCTCCAGATTCAGGTTGTGGCTTTTAAAGAGTTTGGCCATGTTATTGAATGCACTCCTAGCCTTCTACATTCTACATTTTATGTCTTGTGAGTGATCCCATTGTTCGTTTGCCCAGTCTCTTCGTAATACGGTCTCGTTGGTTATCTTGTCCGTCCATGATATCCTTAGGATTCGCCTGTATAGCCACATCTCGAAGGCTTCAAGTTTTTTCTCCGTTGCTTCAGTGAGTGTCCAGGATTCAACTCCGTAATACAATATTGAGAAGATATAACATCGTAGGAGCCTTATTTTTATCTCCAGATTCAGGTTGTGGCTTTTAAAGAGTTTGGCCATGTTATTGAATGCACTCCTAGCCTTCTACATTCTACATTTTATGTCTTGTGAGTGATCCCATTGTTCGTTTACTACTAAGTTTACTAATAAGATTAGTTAATCAAAAATATTTAATAACTAATTGGATAGTGTGCCCAAAACGTAACTGTTTTGGAACGACAATTTGTTTATGGATTTTTTAAACTCACTTATTCCATATAAAATTAAAATTTAATTGTGCATTTTGAAACTACGTGACTATGTCTTTCATTTAATATTTTTGTTTTGAAATTCTTTTTGTTTGAAGTCTCCTAATCGGATGTTGGATATCATCATCACTATATTTACTCTATCTACCACTGCTCTGAAGAGTTCTATTGAACTGTACTTAAACCAGTCCCTGAAATTCTTCAACCATGACACTCTCCTTCTTCCTATACTCACTCCGCCTCTTATCTTTCCCTGTATGATCAGGCTTATTAGTTCATATCGTTGTCCCCTCATTTTTATCGTGTTTATAAGTTCGTATTGTATCCACAAAAAATGTGGATTCGAATCGATAAATGCAATTTTTTATAATTTGTTTAAAAAATGTTATAAATAAATAGGTTGGCATGAAAAAATTTCGGTAATACCCCCTAAAATAGGAACATATCAAAAAACAGTAAAATCCTGTATAAAAGGTATATTTAAAATCTACCTTTTATACAGGATTTTACTGTTTTTTGTATTATATGGTATACAGCCAACTACAGGAAAACTTTTTCCTCGTGGACTAGGAACATATCAATTATTAAACATTTCTCTAATGACTGTATTATCGATCTTCGAAATTTACCAATGTTTTTCAATTACGAAATAAAAAAATTGGTTGCTTATGAAATGGTAAAATCATGGTAGGTATATAAAACAAAATGTATATTTAGAAACATTTAAATTTAAATTTTTAGTTTAAGTACTTATAGGTCTGGATCGCGCGTATGAAAAAAGGTGATTAATAGCAAGCTGAACATTTGTTAATTATTAAAATAGCTTAAGGGTGTCTAGTAGGACAAACTTTGATATATGGGAACACTGGAAAAGGGGAAGTTATAATTGTGGAACAGGTTAAAAATTTGGAACGGTCAGACCACGAAAACGTCACATGTATTTTGTCCGACAAAACTTCCAATTGATTTGTTACTCTTTCGTTAAACTCTCATCCAAAAATCAGACTGTCATTTATCACCTGTCATAATTCCTGTCATTTGACATTTTCTACGTGTTCCACTCATTATAATGCCCATTTGGTGATAAATAGCAGCCTGATTTTTGCATGAGAGTTTAATAAAAGGGTAACAAATCAATTGGAAGTTCTGTCGGACAAAGTACATGTGACGTTTTCGTGGTCTGACCGTTCCAAATTTTTAACCTGTTCCACAATTAAAACTTCCCCTGTTCCAGTGTTCCCATATATCAAAGTTTGTTGGACTAGACACCCTTAAGCTATTAACAAATTTTCAGCTTGCTATTAATCCACTTTTTTTCATACGCGGGATCCAGACCTATTATTCTCAAAGTATATTAAAAAATATAAATATATTTTCAAAAAACCCGATTGCGTTCGCCTTTTATAGATAGTTGGTACGCATACATACCAGAATGCAAGAAGTGATTATTTATTTTGAATCGACTCAATTTACTCAAACAATATTTGGTCTCATAACATTGATCTTGACAAAAACCATATTGGCAAAGTTCAGGTAAAAAATTAATTGCAATTTACTTTTTAGAAAGTCTCTCTCGAATATGCGAATAATGAATTACGTATATTAACCAAATTACGTATAAAAACATAATTTATTTTGACAATTATAAATAACCAAAAAACTACAACTAGGCCAGGAACCAAAGCTTTTCACCTCGCAATTTTTACAAAATGGATCGTTTTGCTTGAAAATTTGATAATAAGTAGTGCATAGTCCAAGGATCAAAATCTATATGATTCCGAAAGGCGCTTTTATCATGGGGGTGGTTGCCACCCCATCTCGAGGGTGGACATTTTTTATTATATTTTGACTGCAAAAGTTGATAAAAACATTCATTCTAAGCAAAACATGGTCGATACATTTTTTTTGATAAAATTAATAGTTTTTGATTTATTCGCTATCGAAAGTGTTAGTTTTGTGTAGAAAAAATAAATGTTTTTCGATTTACTCATTTACGATTCACTCAAGTTTTGCCGTAGAAAATTTTTTTCAAACCAAGTTCTTGGGAATTAAATAACCTATAATTTTATATTGAAACATTTTTTCGTATCTCTGATGCTAATCTTTCTATTCTGAAGAAAATAGCATTTTTTACCAAACTACCAAAATTCGTTATTCGCTTTTAACTACAGTTTTTTAAAAACTGATCATTCAAGCCAGTCAAACTTCTAGAATCTATTAATAATACACAAATAAATAAGAATGAATAAGGTCAATGACTAAAAACACTGCTAACTTACATTATTATGCTTCCAATTGGATTTCTACTTTTTCTTCAAAAAAATATATTGATTTTTTAACCGTTACTTTTTTATTTTTTATCTTAGAAAGTTTGGTAAAAAATAATTTTGTATGTTTTTACAAGATCTATAAGCCTGTTAATATTAAATATTTTTAAAATCCTCAGTCGCAAAACGAGGTGACTTTGGATGAGTTGGTAAAGGTGGTTTTTGCGTGTTATCACAAGTTTTAATTGTCAATAGCTCACTCAATTTCTACCGTAGAAAATTTTTGCAAACCAGATTCTTGAGAATTAAATAAGCTACAATTTCATATTTTAACATTTTTTCGTATCTCTGATGCTATTCTTGCTATTCTGAAGAAAAAGCCATTTTTTTCTAAACTACAAAAATTCGTTATTCGCTTTTAACTCCATTTTTTTTAAAACTAATCATTTTAAGCCGCTCAAACTTCTACAACCTATTAATAATACATAAATAAAAAAGACCAAATAAGGTCAATGGCTAATTTTAATTAGGGTCGTGATTAGGGGGTTGCTTGCGATCACTTTTTCGCTGAAAAAAATAGGGACTGACATTCTTTTCATTGTAAGTCACTTAATTTTTGCTAGAGACTTTTTTTATTTCTGGAGATAGATATTTTTAAGTACTTTAAATTAGTTTGAACAAGTTGTCCTCGAAAATGCAGTTTTCCCGTATTTTGTCTTTGAAACTACAATATTTAGCATTTGTCGAAGAAGAGCCAACATACAATAAAGTATAGCTCGATTACTATTGGTGTTAAAGAAAATTAAAGAAAAAACGGTTTTGTCTATTTTTTCAAAAGATACATTTTTGTTAAGTAAAGTTGTTTTAATAAAACGAAAACTTTTGGAGTTATTAGTAGAAAACTTATTAAAAACATTGATTTTTTCGATATAAAACTAACACTTTCGATAGCGAATAAATCGACAACTACCAATTTTATCAAAAAAATGTATAGAACGTTTTTTACTTAGAATAAACGTTTTTATCAACTTTTGCGACAAAATATAATGAAAAATTTCCACCCCCGAGATGGGGTGGCAACCACCCATATGGTAAAAGCGCCTTTCGGCATGATATCGATTTTGATCCTTGGACTATCCACTACTTATTCCCAAATTTTCAAGCAAATCGATCCATTGTGTAAAAATTGCGAGGTTGTGTCCTATTTTAAGCTTCATTACTTGGACTATAGGTACTACTAAAATTTTGGAAGAACGCATATATCAGCTCAAAAACTTAGCAGATGTGCTAGAGATGCGATATTCGGCCTAAGACAGATTACAGAGAAAGCATTAGAATACAATAGACTAGCACTTCTACACAAAGATCTACTACAACTCTTGTATAAAAAAGAGATGTCGCTGGACATTATAAAAACAATCAAAAAATTCTATTAAAACAACAAGATGGAAGTCAGAATAAATGGACATCTTACGGAACCTATTAATACGGGTCATGAAATAAGATAGGGGGATTCACTAAGCTCTAGCTAGGCTGTTTAATCTTATCATGAAGAAAGTCATAAAGAACGTTAACAAAGGAAAACTAATAAGAATCGGGGACAATGAAATTAAAATTCGCTGTTACGCAGACAATGCAATTTTGCTAGCCCAAAATTAGAATAGCCTTTCAAAGGCTAGTTTTCAGGTTTATTACAAGAGCAAAATAATTTAACATGACCACTTAAACTTAGAAAGTTAGAGCAATAGTAATCCATAAAAAACTAATAAGATGCAAACTTGAAGTCTATGAAATTAGCATTGAAACAGTAATGGAAATAAAGTACCTAGAGCATATTGTTCAGTTGTGGAGTCGTCGAAAAAGAAGTAAGAGATTCAGTACAAAGAGCAAACAGATTAGTAGGATGCCTTAATAACACCATGCGGCGTAACCTACACGCTACACATTAACTGTAAGATGAGATCTAGAATCTTTAAGAGCAGAATAAGACCAATAACTATAAGGCCTAGGACGTAAGCATCAGAAACAAGACCCGAACAAGGACCGAACAAGGACTTAAGGGATCCGGAAAAAATGTAATATACAGGGTATAAGCGAGTGGACATTTAACAGAACAGAGAAAGGAACAATCAAAGTCGTTTCGTTGCGTTAAAATATCAAGGGACAAATCGCCACGTGGTGGAAGAAGTATCGGTCGGGGACATAAAAGAAAGTGTGACAATATTTCATGGGAAAATAACCAATGAACAAGCAAAATTGAATATATAAAGAAAGAAGAAAAACTTTTGTCATTCAGAATGTGTAGTCACAAGAATAAAATATGTGACAACAGCGTTGGTTTTCTGCATTTCATAAGCAATCAGAAAAACCACCATAAGAGATAAGAACTCACTGTAGTTCACCGTTATTTGCACATGTCTATAGAAAACATCTCGATTTTTTTTTATTTAGCTAATGCCTCGACAACTAATGGCCATTGGCATGGTAGGTACGGTGAGTTTTTGCAGTTAGGTACCTAGTGTCATGTGTCGTGTGTGTGTTGAGTAAGTGTCTTATTACTTTGCAAAGTCGACGTAATTGTCTTTGCAAAGAGACGCTAATTGTATCCGAACGTCTGCGGTCCCTCCGGTAAGTACGGATCCCACAAGGACAGAAACTATATATACGAAAAATTTCTGACCCTGGTGAGATTGGATCCAAAGGTAGGCGCTCTTACCACTGAGCCACAGACAGGGTTCATCTCGAATTTTATTTTACTCGTATAGCTGACATATTGTTCAATTCTTCTATTACTTTAACACGTCTTTCAGTTTCGTTTTATGATAAAATGGAGACTAAGCAATAGGGTGGTGCGAAAAAAGTCAAGTTGATAATTCCGCGTCGCTATAGTGCGAAAAAGTTGCGATTGGTAATAATAAGAAAACAAAAAAAAATATTCAAATCTGACTGTATCTTCCGATTCCGCAACGGACCTAAATATTATAAAAAAAAAAATGAAATTTTACCTTTTTTTCAAAAATTTTTATTGGCCCTCCGTGTACGTTTTATTTTTATCGCTATAGTAAAATTTATTTACAGTTTGCATGGCTGAGTAATAAAAAAAATAGTTTTGCGCATTTAACCTTCGGAGTACGAAGACTGGGTCAAGCGTGACCCGAAATTCAGTTATTTCTTAATATTTTATGAAATAATTTTTTTACAAATCCGATTGATCGTAAGTTCTCCTTATTTGTTTCAATCTATTTTTTCGTATATAATTCATGAACATGCAAATTACAGTTTTTCCTCTACGTAACATATATGATGCCGGTTCAGTCCTGACCCGGTCTTCGGATTTCGAAGAATATTTTCAATATGTTTGTAGGTACACGTAAATCGCAGCGGTCTCTGTTTACGTACAGTGGAACCCCGATAAGTCGGCCTCCGATAACCCGTAAGTCCGGCTAACCCGAACCATTTTCATCAGACAAAACAAACATTTTTCACTTTGACCAAGTTTTTTACAAAGAAATAAACAATACTGTATACAACTGTACGTAATTTAGATGTATTGTGCATATTTTACGTATTTCATGTTTTTGCAATTATAATGGAGTAATCTGTAAGTATACCGTGTTTTATTAATTTTTACCATATTCTCCGGCTAACTCGGATTTTCGATAACTCGGATCGGCCGCAGTCTCGATTAATCCGACTTATCAAGGTTCCACTGTATTCAAATATATGGCCGGACAAATTTACCCATGCCCGTTTTCTGTAATGTATTAGAATCTGGCCGCCTGAGCGAACTAGTATATGCCCATGGGTAACCATCTTAAAAAATTTAAATACAATAATTTAGGATTTTGTTTGTCTTTTGTTAAATTAAAGATACTGTTTAATAATACTGACTATTTAAAACATCCTTATAAATAAAATGAGAATGGGTCACGCTTGACCCATCATCGTAATCTAAGTAAGTCAAATAATCTCCGTACTCCGAAGGTTAACGAATATCTTATAACGAAAATCTATAAAAATTTGAAATTTTTGATGATTTTGATAATTTAAAAAATATTTAGTTATCTCATTTTCCTGTTACAATATGAAGCTCTTCGCTTGTTCAGCCCAGAACTCAAAATGTGGAGGTGGTTGCACTTCTAGCTCCACACGCACCCCCTTCTCTCCAAAGAACCAATGACTGTGTGTTTTTTACATTATTTGAATATATACATTTCTTTTTCATCTATTTGTGTCCAGCTTTTAAACGCCAACTTTTTATTGTGATTTGTTGGTAAAATCTGGCAGCATGGGCCTTGATTTAAGTTAGTGTTCTCCTAAATGAATCCATCTCTTGATTGGGACCCACATACGTTAGCATTAGACGATGCTTTCGTGACGACGTTAGTCACCGCTCGTCAGCTTGCATGCAGCAATGATAGTTTTGTACATTCCAGTCCAGTTGAAACTCTTCAAGGAAGTGGTGAAAAAGATAGTGTTACAACATTCCAGTCTATTATTTTAGTTTAGTCCTGTGCTTCAAAATTTCAAGTTTTAAGGTTAAAGGAAACACATTAGAGAGCTAGGGCTATAGTATGGTATAGTTAAACCCAAACCCAGACATCCAAAGTGAAAGTTATCCTCCAACACCAAATTGTTCTATTTGGTCCACATAATGTTCAGAAAAAAGTCACACCATTTTGTGCGTCGGGTTTGGGGGGGGGGGGGAGAGGGGGGAGAAATCGGTAAATTCGTAGTTTTTTACGTTTTTCGTCAATATTTCTAAAACCATGCGGTTTAGCATGAACAATCTTCTATACAAAATTATTCTACATTAAATTTGAAATAAAAAAGACTGTATGCATAAACCTTCTAAAATGAACGGTTCCAAAGTTACGGAGGTAGTATAGTATAATTGGTCCAAAAAAAGGCCTAACCCAGACATCCAAAGTAAAAGTTTTCCTTTAACACCAAATTGTTCTATATGGTCCACATATTGTTCAGTAAAAAGTTACACCATTTTGAGCGTCCGGTTTGGGGGGAGATGGGGGAGAAAGCGGAAATTAGTAGTTTTTTAGGTTTTTCGTCAATATTTCTAAAACTATGCTTTAGCATAAGGAATGTTTTATAGAAAAATGTTCTACATAAAATTTAAAACAAAAAAGGTTATATACATAATTGTCACAAAATCAACGGTTCCAGAGTTACGGAGGGTGAAAAGTGGAGGTTTTCGACACTTTTTATATATACCGTTTTTCCCCCTCTCCCCCCCAAACCCGACGCTCAAAATGGTGTGACTTTATGTAGACTTATGTAGACCATATAGAACAATTTTTTGTTGGAGGATAACTTTCCCTTTGGATGTCTGGGTTTTTGGTATAGTCATACCATACATTATAAAAATATAAAAATATAAAAAGTATCGAAAACCTTGATATTTCACCCTCCGTAACTCTGGAACCGTTGATTTTATAACAATTATGTATAGAACATTTTTTGTTTTAAATTTCTTGTACAATATTTTTGTATATAACATTGCTTACGCTAAAGCACAGTTTTAGAAATATTGACGAAAAACCTAAAAAACTACTAATTTACCGATTTCTCCCCCATCTCCCCCCAAACCGGACGCTCAAAATGGTGTAACTTTTTACTGAACAATATGTGGACCAGACAGAACAATTTGGTGTTAGAGAAAAACTTTTACTTTGGATGTTTGGGTTAGGCCTTTTTTGGACCAGTTATATTATACTACCTCCGTAACTTTGGAACCATTCATTTTAGAAAGATTATGCATAGAGCCTTTTTTATTGAAAATTTATTGTAGAACAATTTTGTATAGAATGTGGTTCATGCTAAACCGCATAGTTTTAGAAATGTTGATGAAAAACTTAAAAAACTACGAATTTACCGATTTCTCCCCCCTTTCCCCCCAAACCCGACGCTCAAAATGGTGTGACTTTTTTCTGGACATTGTGTGGACCATATAGAACAATTTGGTGTTGAAGGATAACTTTCACTTTGGATGTCTGGGTTATGCCATCTTTTGGATCAACTATACTATACTACTAAGGAGAGTGTTAAAAGCCGGACAGACTAAAGCTAATGGCAAAAGTATTAGAAATTTCATCCCTTTAAATTTTCAAGCACAGTACTACACTGAAATAATAGACTGGAATGTTACAAATCTTCTCCACTAGTTCTTCAAAGAGTTTCAAATGAAGAATAAATTCCTGCATTACATCAGGCGACATGCCAGACAGGAATGTACAAAACTATCCCTGCCACACGCAAGCTGTCGAGCGGTGCGAAAAGTTGGTCACGTTGATTGCATCGTCTAATGTCTAATGTATGTGGGCCCCAATAGAGAGATGGATTCATTCAGGACAACACTTAAATGAAGGCCCATGCTGCCAGATTTTACCAAGAATTCACAATACAAAGTTGGCATTTAAAAGCTGGACACAAATAGTTGAAAAATAAATGTACATATGCAAAAAATGTAAAAAACACACACTCATGGGTTCTTTGAAGAGAAGGGTGCGTGTGGAGCTAGAAGTGCTACCACCACCTCGTTTTGAGTTCTGGGTTGTTCAAATATTGCCATACAATATCGAAACAAGCGAAAAACTTCATATTATTGTAATAGAAAAATGAGAACAAAAAATTTCAAATTTTTATGGATTTTGATTGACTTTGCGGGATCGGAAGATATTCGTTAAATGCGCAAAACTATTTTTTTTTATTATTCAATCATGCAAACTGTAAATAAATTTTACTATAGCGATAAATAAAATGTTCACGGAGGATCAATAAAAATTTTTTCCGCAAATCGCCAGGAAATTTTGACATTCCTGTCAAAATTTCTTGAAGAAAAAGTCAGGACTTCCTTACTGTAAGGAAATGTCATTTCCTTACTGTAAGGAAATGATATTTCCGTACAGTTGTTAGTGTTCTACATAAATTGACAATTCAACCTCAATACGTTTCCATAGTAACCCAAGTAATTTTATTAGGAATTTCAAAGCACCATTTATTTGGGAATAAAATTATCGCGTTTTTTTTAAATCAATCAATATCTGTCGAATTTTAAACGATTTGCGGAAAAATAGTATGTTTACCTCGTAGGAAAAGCCACATTCCTGGACTCTGTGTTGCTAAGTCTCGGCTTGCGCCTCGACTTAGCAATCTTCACAGTCGTCCAGGAATGTTAAGCTTTTCCTACCCGGTAAACAATGTACTATTGAACAAAAGGTAAAATTTTTTTTTTCTTAATGTTTAGGTCCGTTGCGGGATCGGAAGATAAAGTCCGATTTGAATATTTTTTTTTTGTTTTTCTCATATTTACCAATCTCAACTTTTTCGCACTATAGCGACGCGGAATTATCAACTTAACTTTTTTCGCACCACCCTACTAAGCAAAACTCTTCATTATGTTCTAGCTAGACGTATTTTACTATATAATAATATATAATATAATATAATATAATAATATATAATAATTATATAAAATAATATATAATATAATATAATAATATATAATAAGATAATAATACTGAAAGTTATTAACAAAAATTCATAAACAATTTGCAACTTAATAACATTCTTAGTAAATTCCACAACTTCTTCAAATTTTACCTCAATTTAATGGACAATAAACTTGGCCGGAAATCGTTATTCCGGGTTTGAAATTTTGGTGTGTGCTTATTGCATGTTAAACTACGAAGTTATTGTTAAAAGACAGCTGAAGAGCTGTACCATAAACACCTTGAAAGCAGAAATTAAATTTTATATCAGCTTTTAGTTCGCCACAATGTTGTGTGATACATTCTCAAAAGCGATTCTAACTGGAAGTATGAGATCTTAGATATGTGTACAATGTTTTTTGTAACTTAATATTACGTGTATACATAATTTTAAACATTAGTAAATAAACAGAGTGGGCCAAATAGAAGTGTGCACCTCGATATTTGGCAGTATTTATTGGATTTTAAGAAAATTACGAAACAGATCGATTTTTTATCAAAGGGGGACACATTTTTACGGTACATACATCTGTCATTTGTAAACCCCCTCCCTTCCACATCCCCCAACCCTTATTTTTAAATAGGGAATAGGGATCGTGTTTTAGCTCATTTAAAAGGTTATTCAATTCTCTATTCAGTAATATTAACATTGGCATAAATATTTGTACAGAGTGTCCAAGAAAAATTATTTTAAATTCAATTAATTGACACAAAAAGAAGAATGTATGTAATTTATTTAACTCAAAATACATTCTACTGCTGACAGAAAACGAAAAAAAACTGTTTATTTGTTAAATAAACATTGTTTGTTGCTTAAATTCAATATTCAACCTACCAAGAGGCAGATGGGTGGCAGCTTGAACATTGAAATTAACCAAAAAGCAATGTTTATTTATCAACAAACATTTTTTTCGGTTTTGTGACAGCAGTAGAATGTATTTTCAATTAAATAAATTACATACATTCTTCTTTTTGTGTCAATTATTTAGTTTAAAAATTTTTTTTGGGCACCCTGTGTAAATAATTATGTTAATGTTTGTATAACTAAATAGGGAAATGAATAAATTTTCAATTGAGCTAACACAAAACCCCTATTCCCTATTTAAAAATAAGGGGTGGGGGATGTGGAAGGTATGTGGTTGACAAATGGCAGATGTATGTACCGCAAAAATGTGTCCCCCTTAGACCAAAAATCGACCTGTTTCGTCATTTTCTTAAAGTCTAATAAATAGTGCCAAATATCGAGGTGGACACTTTTATTTGGCCCACTCTGTATATATGTACAGTATGGGGCAAAATAAATTCTCATACTATTATCCAAAAAATAAAATTTATGATACATCTTATGCAAAGCAGAAATATACACATCTATTTCCTTTCACCTGAGGTGAAGGTACCCTTCCTGGGTACCTTCATACATAGTTATTTCAGGTAATGAAAAAGTCGATGCCCTAGCACAGTGGTCCGCAAACTTTTTAACCAAAGAGCCAAATATGAACACTACAACAATTTGAAAAAAATTGGGAGACAAATCTGCTTGTTCAGCAAACTTTTATTACACGAAATAATACTATATAGCCCTACTACCTAGCCCCATCCATAACCACCAAAAAATGAAAACGTGCCTTTTTCGTTTTTTTTTTGGCGATATTTTTGTTTCTAATCATCGTAGAAACTTTTATTTTATTTCGTGTTTTAAGGTTTTATTTCCTACAACACTGTATTTTTTGCAAAAATTTTGGCGCAAAATCCATTTTTTTTTTAATGTTGATACGTAGAACCAAAAAGGGAAAGAACAGCAAACGTAAGCTTTTTCAGCTGATCATAAGAATCAAGAATACTATTCCAAGCGTTAAAAATGATCATGCCTTTCTTCTCCAGGCCATTCAAAGCAGACCACTTGTGTTGTGAACACTTTTTTCTTCTCCAATATTTCCAATTCAACACGAAGACGTTCGAATTTAGAGCGCCATACCTCCTTGTTCCTTTGTACGTTAGAATTGAAAGGGCGGTAGCCCATTTTTACAGTAAATGGAGATATGCAGCCAATAATACACTTAAAGGTGTTATCTTTCGAATGGTGGTTAATAGGTGGTTGTACAGGCAATATTACTAAAATTGCAAGTCGGATGTCCATTGTGAAATTTGTTGCAAAAAGCCCTATGTGGTACACCGGTCTTTTTTGCATGGCACATTGATTGTTAAAAAGACGATAGTCCAATCTCTATGGACAACCGCCTGTCAACTGTGTAAAAATTGAGGTTATAAGCTAATGTTTTTGCATGTTTTATAGATAAAAGTAACTTTTTCTTTATCGAGATTAATGTGACAATAAACAAGAACCAAAAATGTCTGAATCAAGAGCAAAGAAGATGGTTCTACTGAGTTCAACCTTCATTTCAAGCCCCCTAACATTGATACATGTGACACCGGTGACAGTTTTGAAAATAAGCGAAAAAATGCAGATCCTAATGTTGAAGATATTTTAAAGAAAAAAGCAGATCATTTGAATGACGCAGATAACAGATACAAGTTAAAAAGGCAGGGTAAAATAAGATGCAAGCAGAATTTAAAAGAAGTCGTAGCAATGATGTATTTGCAAAAATGCCTCCCTACACCTATGTTAACTAATGGAAAATCGTTTGATTTAAAGCAGTTATCGACATTTAATTTTACCGTATATAATGATAGTACTGCCGAAGGTTCATGCTTCATGTGGGACGAGTCTATTGCAAAAAAGGTTGGCAACGTGATAGCTTCCGCTGTAATAATGTGGTTAAAAAATTTACCTTCTACAACAGAAGGGGTAACAATTTGGTCAGACAACTGCTCTGGCCAAAACCAAATTTTCTTTATTTTGCATGTATATGTCCATGACACCTCGGTAGTTAGAATTAATCATAAATATTTACTCAGGGGACATACACAAAACGAATCAGACACAATACATGCACTAATTGAGAGGAAGAAGAAAAGACTGCCTACTATGAATATTTCGGTACCTCATGAATGGGCCCAGTTTATAAGGACCTGAGGTTCGTTAAAACCACTTATTGTTTATGAGATGAAAACAAGTGACATTTTTAACTTTGAAAAAATGGGCAAAGAATCGACAAGCCCGTTTGTGAGTCGGAAACGGAACACAGACAATGAACCCTTTCTACCTCTAAAATTGTGCACTTGAAAGTCGAAAGAGACTACCCTGACATTATGTTTTATAAAACAACATTTTTCCAGGAAAATTTTAAATCTGTCAATTTTAAAAGGAAACTAAGAAGTCCTCTCGATGGTCTCCTACCAAAGACATTGGACCAAATAAATAATGAAAATTCAATTTCAATTGATAGTTCAAAATATAACCACCTAATGGAATTGCTAGAATGGGTACCTTCTATTTACCATTTCTACTATAAATCTTTAAAAACAACAAAAAATAAAGTTGTCGTTAACAAAAACAATTCTTCATCTTCCGAAGATGATTAAATGCTTTTTAATTTAAGTTTTATATTATTTTTGTAACGTTATGTTCTGATTATAACGTTCTTTTCCTAATAAAGTCATACCAAAAGGGCGGCTGTCCTGTTTTTTTATTGATTTAGTACCACAGAACAAAAAAGGCTGTAGTCCTAAATTATTTATTATTTCAATACAAAACAACTTAAAGCCGATTATGTTCCTGTAAAATAAAATACAAAGCATGCTTTACCACTTTCCTTTAAATCATAAAGCTACAACATCATTTGATAATTTTAACGGCATTTAAAATTATGGTGTACAAATTAAGAGCAAATTAGCAAAGAAAAAATTACAAAGATCTACTGCAAAACAAACTGAAAGTGACTTCCGCCCTTTCAATTCTAACGTACATATTTCAAAGCTATTAAAGCAAATGTTAAAAGGAGAAAATTTCAACTCGGTTATCGTAGCATTAAGAGGAATTTTGACAAAAATGCTAAAGTTTGTAAGTTTGATAAAAGCTAATTTATCAGAATAAGATGTAGATAATGTTTTTCCTACTAAGTTTTTTTTAAATGAAAATATTATATTGCGCTTTCCGTGGATATGTGTGCCAGAGTCGCACCTAAGGAGCCAAAGAGCCACATGCGGGTCCTGAGCCGCACTTTGCCGACCACTGCGCCCTAGCACTTAAAACAATAACTGACGAAAACATTGATGGTATCCAAAGAATTCCAATTATCCAATATTGTATACAAGTTTGGCAGCGTTGTTTGGACTCGAACAGCTCGAAGCTCAAAAAGATCAAACCTTACATAAATTTCCAGCTCCAGCTCCCTGAAAAGAGAAGAGAATAAGTGATAATAAAACCGATTAAGAATTGGGCATACGTTAACCCATGAGCACCTAATAACGAAAGAGCTACCACCACAATGCTCATAATGTAGATGCCTGATAACAGTCCATCACATTCTTACAGAATGTCCACTTTACTCGTATGAACGAAGCATTAACACAACATTTCTGAATAACCAAGTCAATTAATTAATTAATTGTACTGTCAAACAGTACAATTAATTATCTTAAGGATATAAATTTATTTTATAAAATGTAAAAATTATATTGTAATTGTTCAACATCCGCTAATAACTTTCCATGTTAATGCTGCTCTATGTAAGTAAAAAAAAAATACTGAAACGAATATTTAAATAATTTTTCTGATTATTTACCTATACAGAGTTGGGATAAAGTATGGAACCAAGCAAATATCTTTGAAACGAAAAGAACAATATTATGAAATTTTGCATGCAAGTACAGTGACGCAAAAGGCATCTGATGCCATATTTTTTGTTACTACTACCGGTTTTCTCCCGGTTACACTTCCGGTTTCACCGAAAATACCCTTAGCTTATTTACTTTAAATGCTTTTGCAGATATATACTTTTGCAGATTTTAAAATAAATTGTTATTTTTAATTCATACATATCAAGTTTGTAAGAAAAAAACTATTAAAACAAGAAATAAATATCTTTACAGTTAAAAAATAGGTTAATAATAATTATTTATTCTAGGCACTGAAGATGTTCTGAATTAGAACGAAAACGCCTTGCAATCCGTCTGGATGACATTTTAGATAGTTTTTAATAAACTATTTTATACCAGTATACAATTTGAAGTTTTTACTTCTGTATGAGTTAATTTATTTAGGTTAGACCGTTAGGCCAATGATATTAAAATAAAAAAAATAATTTCAAATGTTAAAAATGTTTGCTGTTTACCTCCTGGCAGAGTGCAAGCATATAAATAAATTCGCGAGTCACTTTTTGCAAGATTTCTCCACGTATTCACATTCATAAATTATTCTTTTTCTCAAATCCTGCAAGCATGTTGGTCGCCTAACGTAAACACGTGATTTTGGATAACCCCAAAGAAAAAATCTAACTGGTTGAGGTCCGGAGAACGAGCCGGCCACTCTATGAATCCTCTACGTCCGATCCATAGATTTTGAAAATTCACTTCCAAAAAATTAAAATTCACCATAACCGATTATCATTAATATTTCAATACGATCTTTTTCACTTAAATAAACCATTATTAATACATACAACTTAATTCTATCAATTATTTCAGTAATAGTTTTACCTACTATACTAAATTCAAATAAGTCATGCAATGCATGTAAATAACAGTTTTAGACTACAGTATAGATGGTACTCGTTTATTTTCTACTACGTTGTATTAATACAAAAAATTATCTACAGACACTTTTTCTACCAAATTTGGTATGTATGAATTAAAAATAACAAGTCCTTTTAAAAGCTGCAAAGATATACAGGGGTCCTATTTAAATTAAATAAGTTAGTAGTGACAAGAAATATGGCAACAGATGCCTTTTGCGTCACTGTACTTGCATGCAAAGTTTCATAAGTATTGTTCTTTTCGTTTCAAAGATATTTGCTTGGTGCCATACTTTATCCCATCCCAGCATATTTCGTATACTTGATAGAGCGTTGCAATTGATTATTTATGACGACGTTACCGATAAAACATGTTTACATGTTCTACGTATCAGACTTATTAAAATGGCCAACATATTTGTCGGACACTCGTTTTTTCATATATTATTTAAAGTTTGCTATTGAATAAATTTAAAACAACATGCTAGCTTTCACAATCATAATATTGTCAGGATGGTTCCACATTTAAAATCACGTTCCACAATTTAAACTTCCCCTGTTCCAATGTTCCCATACATCAAATTTTGTTCGACTAGACACCGTTAAGCTATTAACAAATTTTCAGCTTGCTATTAAGGAAATGTTGATGATACCCGGGATCCAGGCCTAACACTGTTTTTTCTTTTGTGAAAATTGTTTCAAATTCAAATAACGAAAAATGTTCAAATCGATTATTGTAGAAAACGGTGTATTCTATCGACTTAAAGTAAGAGTACCTTTTAGTACTAGAATGCCATGCAATTTTATAATCTAGTGTCAAAAATGCCTCAAAGTTATGCAGTAACATAACCGTTGTCCTAAACAAAACGAACGCCTACGACCGGTACTAGAAATTCGCAATTTATGGAATCAATTTACTTCTGGAAAATATATAGGCGTACCATTTTTCGTTTTTCTAAAAATATAATCGTTGTGGAACAATTAAAAAAACTAATTAGAAGGCGCCGTCTTCAAAGAGCTCTATCTCCCTTAGGAAGCATTCCGGACTAGATGATTTGAGTTAAACCGTAAATATTTTGAGCCCAGGAATTTACAGTTAAATATTTCCAATTATTAAATAAACACCCTGTATAACGCAAATCACTCTATATTTTTATAACTTAGAATAAATTAAATATAAAACTTTATAAGTAAGTACAAGAAATTGCATGTGCCGAACTCCAAAACGTTAAAAGCTTAAAAAACTGATAATGAATAAATGTTGAAATGTTTGCTATTGACACTACAATTCGTTTCACGTAATTTCTACAGATGACAATTAACGTCAAGTGCACTACTAGAAGCTCGACATGTATCGATAAATATCTCTTTGAGTGTCCGCCAATCGTCCAATTCCATTTCTCCCGTATATCCCGGTATTTTTGCTTTGGGAAACCAGAAACGTAGATTCAATTAGATACTGTCCTCTGTGAAATTTCTGAAATTGCATTGTGATTTTGTTCAGTCATACAATTCTATTGATTATTGGTGGAAATTTAAAAACCATCTGAAATTAAAACAGAATGAAAGGGTATTTAAAAAGTTATACGTGGTGAAAAATATATAGGTCAGATTACATTTTAGATGTATTACAGTTTATTTTCTAAGTACATGGGAAATTTGCTGGTTAATGCGTTAGATTACGAGCAGTGGAATAAAGTACAGAAGTATAAATAAAGATATATGGTTATAATAGTCGGAGAGACAGAATCGGATTTTGCTCGTGATAAGTAATATGGACAAACTATACGGGGATATGTTGAATTAGTTGTGTACAATGTATTTACAAAACGGGCAGAAACCAGAGTGGGTGACAAGGGTAGTTATAAGCATAGGCGTAACCAGGGGGGGTTTTTGGGGTTATAACCCCGTGATGTACTTTGAGCTCTATACGCTTAACACCATAGCCCTCAGAGACCTTCCAGTAGTTGTAACCCCCCCCTTTTGGGTAGTTGTAACCCCCCCTTAGGATCATCCTGGTTACGCCTATGGTTATAAGGGGTCAAATCCGCCATTTTTATTATTTTTTTTTGTAACGTTCATGATCCAGATAGTGCACCAAAATTTGGGAATAAGTAGGACATGACATAACTAAGTAAAATCTCCAGAGGCGAAAACCAGAGCGGCGGACGAGGGTAGTTATAAGGGGTCAAAGTCGCGGTTTTTATTATTTTTTTTTGTGACGCTCATGATCAAGATAGTGTACCAAAATTTGGGAACAAGTAAGTCATGATGTAGCTAAGCAAAATCTCCATGGGCGGAACGCTGCGTGGGGAACAAAGGGGTGGGCAGGGGTCAATATGTACATTATAAGGGTTTTTTGTGGCGTTCGTGATCGAGATAGTGCAACAAAATTTGGAATAAGTAGACCATGACATAACTAAGAAATTATGATGAGTATTAAAACTAGAAAACTGAAATATTTGGGTCACATTACCAGAGGAGAAAAATACGAGTTGCTGAGAATTATTATGCAAGGTAGGATCCAAGGAAGAAGAAGCATAGGAAGAAGACGCATCTCCTGGCTGAGGAACCTTAGAGAATGGTTTAACTGTAGTTTATTACAACTGTTCAGAGCAGCAGCAAACAAAGTGACCATAGCCATTATGATATCCGACCTCTTTAATAAAATTTTTTTGGACACCCTGTATAAATAATTATGTAAATCAAAAATGAATAACCATCTGGTGGGGTGTAGAATAGCATTATGTTGTTTTATATTGCCATTAGAGTGAAAACTTAGTCTAATTATGTAAATGTTTATATTACTGAATAGAGAATTGAAGGACCTTTCAAATGAGCTAGCACACGACCCCTATTCTCATTTAAAAAAAATCATCGATTACGTCATCACGTCCAGATGGATGACGTCACTAGTATACCATATATGCCACAATATCATAACTTAAAAATAAAAATCGACCTGTTTCGGGATTTTTTCCCGACCTGTTTTCGGGATAAAAAGTCGCCGGTTTACGAAAAAACGAATTTATCCCTTTCATTTGCACCATACTGTATACACATGCAACGGTGGAAAATAGTGTCGCGCACGCTTGATTATCAATTAAAAAACAAAGGAGTTTTGAATATTGTATTGCAAAAAACTCTTCGGAATTTCATCAATCGATGTTTACAGAATATCCACCTACCTTGGCAACATCCAAATTTTTAGTTTTTCACATAGTTTTTGAGGGTTAAAAATCGCCGATTTCGCAATTTTTCAATTTTTAATCGCTTATATGTCAAAAACTATCATTTTTAGAGAAAAGTCACTAAAGACCGTTTCTGTTTGGAATGATCCAAAAAACCTAAAAAAAAACTTTTTTCCATGCAAAAAAAATAATTTTAGGAAAAAAAACGTTTAAAAAATTTTTGACCACCTTTTGGTCCTGGCAACATGCAAATTTGTTAAAAGGAGTCATTTCTCAGTAAGATTGTGCAAAAATTCCGAATCAGAATATTTTTCCTAGCGGACGCGCAGGATTTCTGGACTAACTCTTATAAATCGTATAATCGACATTTACTGAATCGATCCAGGAACAGTCAACTTCAACTAGTAAAAGTTGAATTAAATTTTTTAAATCAACTTTTACTGCTAGTTTTAGTTGGAGTTAAACTCTAACTGAGAATCAACTTGAACTGTGATATATGAAAAAATGTTTGTCCGAAAAACATGTTAGGCACTTTAATAAGTCTGAGATGTAGAACATGTCAAATGACAGGATTAGTATTGGTGGTAAATAGCAGTCTGATTTTTGCATGGGAGTTTAATGAAAGGGTAAAGTTCTGTAGACAAAATACATGGGACGTTTTCGTAGTCTGACTTTCGAAACCTGTAACCTGTTCCACAATTAAAACTTCCCTTGTTCCAGTGTTCCCGAGCATCAAAGTTTTTCCGACTAGATACCATCAAGCTATTAACAAATTTTCAGCTTGCTATTAAAAAACTTTTTTTTTGGTACGCGGGATCCAGTCTTATAAAGAAGTATAACTAAAAAACACATAAAATAGATTTTAGTTTTTAAATTAATATCAATCCTAATAAAAATAGAGGTCTCCACAAATAGTAGGTTTTATTTATGTTTTCACTTAATACTATCGTTTTACTAAGTTTCGGCACTGCAGCTTAACTTTTCTATTCCTTCAGGTTGACGGGACTATCTCCTGAATAATCTATAACTCACTTTATCTCTATAGCAGTGTTAGTACAGGGGCTTTCTATTGACTTTAAATATTAATGTTTACCTTTACAAAGTGCAAATACATATACGTTTTCAGAGAAAAATAGAGATAGAACAAAACGCTGCTTTTCAACAGCGAGCAAGAAATTTTAAACAATGCGGAAGGTAGTATCACTTTATAAAATCTAATTAGGAAACCGTAAAAAATCTGAAAGCAATATTATTTATTTAACAATTAGACTTGGAAAATACACAATTAAAAATTATTATTAAAAATTTACACCGATTTACGCGAACATGGGCATATATTCAAAAATAGTGCACACAATGATAGAACAGAAATTTAATGGAATTTTAAAATATCAACAATTGTATTGAAAACAATTCATTTCCAATACAATATCTTTTGACTGTATTACTACCACAAAAATATTTATTTTTTAATGGACAAACATTTTACATACTGCTCACTACACAATACTTAAATATATTTCCAATGTTTTGAAAATGGATTGTTTTATTATTATACAGAGTGGCCCAAAAGTCTGGAAACGGCCAATTATGTCGTAAATTGCTTGTCATGATTGTACAAAATTTGAGGTACACCAATTTTGGGATACGGAGATTTCATATTTGATATTTGTTTGGTATTTATTAGTAACTTTGGTTTTTCAAATTCATCACCCTGTATATTCAGTCACTATTGGAATTTACTATTCAATACAAGTTCAACCATATGTAACACTTATGATTTTATGTAGTCTGGAAGGTCTTAAATACATAAAACAGTGCAAAATATGTAGGTTTTAATAAATTTAAATATTTAACCTTTAACTACCCGCGCATCGAGTTATAGCATAACTACACGCGTGGCGTACTTTATACGCCACAAGGAAATACACTTAAAAACAGCGGATTTGTTTTTCTTTTTGAAAAATACACTTAGTTTTTTGTTATAAACCTTATTCGGCATCAGTGAATACTTAAAGTTCCTTCTCAGTAAGCCAATTGAGATTTATAACTGGAATCATGAAATAACTGGATTCTATGATAAATAAAATTACTAATAAAAAAATTGTTGAAATGTGATTTTTTACAGGAGAAAAAGTATTGTTTATAAAGAAAAATATATTGTGTGCCATAATGACTAAAAATCAATTGAAATATGTACTTACAGTACTACTTATATTAATATAATCGTGGCTTATATTGTCCACCACGGAAACAACAAATAATAAACTGTAAATTACGATCTTCCCAGAAAGCCGATTATAACGAAACTAAAACCAAATTGTAAAGCTCATTCCAGTGATAGGTTAGAGAGATAAACAAGGTAAAAAATTAAATTTTTAAATATATTTGCAGTAGAATTCTTATATCTGGCGTAGAAAGTACGCCAGCGCGTGTAGTTAAAGGTTAAATGTAGAATGCTGTAAATTCACACTGGATGCGTGAAAACCATAATCAAAGACCACAAAAATTAAATGTATGGTCAGGTATTTATAGTAGGAACTCAGTTAATTGGGCCATTTTTTATCGAAGGAAATTTAACGTCAAATAGTTACGAAATGTTACTTAGAAATGAAATTGTACCTACACTGAGAAACTTGTTTGGGGCCAATTTTAATCAAATATGGTTTCAGCAAGATGGAGCTCCAGATCATTTTGGTGTAAATGTTCGGCGTTATTTAGATGAGATATTTCCCGGACGATGGATTGGTAGACGAGTTAGAATTGAATGGCCTCCACGTTCCCCTAATTTCAATCCTAAAGATTATTTTTTTTGGGATACTTGAAAAATTCAGTTTACAAAACTAAACCAGCAAGTCTTGCAGAGCTATGGCAACGATTTATAGTGATGAATCTCGAATAATTTCTAGACAATCATGGAGAAATGTGGTAGACGCATTCTACCATCGATTAGGGTACTGCCAACTCACAAATTGAGCACATTTTGAACACTTGATAAAGAAACCATTATGTTAAAGAATGTTGTGTTCTATCAATTGTTACGTTTTAATGTAGTTGAAAATAGTTAGTATGAAAAAATTTATTGAGACCATTAGGCGTTGCCAGACTTCTGTTTTATATATTTAAGACCCTTTCGACTACATAAAATCATAAGTGTTACATATTATGGTTGAACTCGTATTGAATAGGAGATTCCAATAGTGATTGAATGGGAGTAATGAATTTGAAAAACCAAAGTTACTAATAATATAAGAGAAACGGCAAATCTGGTAACATTATGGCAATATGAAATCTCCATATCTCAAAATTAGTGTACCTCAAATTTTGTACAATTATGACTAGCAATTTATGAGATAATTGGCCGTTTCCAGACTTTTGGGTCTTTGTATATAACATATATGTTTAATAATTTATATCGTATTAAAAACCACAATAAAATAAAAATCATAAAATATTCTGATAAGATATTTTCACCAGTTAAAGATGCATATGAAGGGAAGGGGTAAGAACCAAAAGGATCTAAGTGCCGTTATGTTCGTTCGTTCGTTATGTTATGTTCGTTCATTTGGAATCAATGTTAAAGTTAATTCATCATCATTATCCTCCTCCTCCAGCCCTTTGCGTCCGCTGCTGAACATAGGCCTCCCTCATTTTTGTCCATTGTGCTCTATTTTGGGCACTTTGCATCCAATTTTTTGACATTTTCTTGAGATCGTCAGTCCAACGAGTAGGTGGTCTTCCTCTACTTCTTTTGTCCAATCTTGGCCTTCACTCAAGTAATCTCTTCGTCCTCCTCTTATAACTGATTCGGGCGACGTGTCCGGCCCAGTTCCATTTCAGGGTGGCAATTCGGGAAATTACATCGGTAACTCCTGTTCTTCGTCTTAAGTCTTCATTTCTAACTCGGCCACGAAGCGATATACTCAGCATTGACCTTTCCATTTTCCTCTGGGCTACTTGGAGCATTTTAGAAGTTGTAGCTGTCAATGTCAAAATTTCGGCACCATAAGTCATCACAGGTAACACACATTGGTCAAATGCTCTACGTTTTAAAGAAATTGGTATATCGCTTTTAAAGATGTCTTTGAGTTTTCCATAGTCTGCCCATGCTAGGTTTACTCTTCTTCGTAGTTCGAATATTTGGTTGTCTCTTGAGATCTTTATTTCGTGTCCAAGGTATATGTATTTTTCCACTAGCTCTACTTCGTTGTCTCCAATATTGATATTTCGGCTAGGTACTAGGTTTGTCATGAATTTTGTTTTGGAGATGTTTATTTTAAAACCTACACTGGCACACACTAACTAAAGTTCATGTAGCATTGTACATATCTCCTTGAGGTTGTCAGAGAATAAAACTATGTCGTCTGCGAATTTCAAATTTGTTAATCTTCTACCGTCATTATTCAGGCCTCGCTCTTCTCAGTTAAGTTTTTTACAAGCATATTCTGTACGAATAAAGAATAAAGTTAAGTAGAATAAATTTAATTGCTTATTGTAAAATCTGTAAAGATATTTCATATGAGGTTTTAGAGGAAAAAAGCACATAAATATTTAAGTGTTTAATTACGTTTCACATCTGTTGTTACATGTTTAATTTAAAAAAAGTCACTTAGACCTCTTTGGTTCTATTTTTATTTGGAATTTTTTTAAAAACGATGATTTTCCTGATCAGGAAACTATATTGCAATAGTAAACAATATAAAAAACTATTAAAAAACTCAAACATGAAGTAAAAAAAATAATAGGTTTGTTCTAGCAAACAGTCAAAATAGTCAGAAGCTGTCAGCAAACAGTTGGTCAGTGAGAGAACATAATACAGTCACCAGTGCTATCCCCTCTACTCGCGCTGGTCCACTATTATCTGATGGTTTCAAACCATTTGAAACTGATGCTAGAACAAACTTATTAATTTTGTTACCGCCGGTTTCCGAAACGTTATTCAAATTTCCGATCATCAAATCGGTTGTCAGATTTGATCAACTGTTAACCAGTGATGGGTTTCGGAAACGCCAATGATTGTAAAATTACATGATCATGGATCATGTAAATCGATGATCTGACATACGATTTGGTATCGATACTGTCACAATCGGCTGTTATATTTTAAAATTTCAATTATATTAACCTCTAAATCCAAACTTGTATCTTTAGATTTTAAAGGTGCATTCTCTCTGATGTACTTTTCACTTTTGTTTGGAGCAACAGTTGAACGAGAGCATTTTAAAAATAAGGCTAGATAATTTCAAAATGAATAAAACGCATGAAATTTATGTGAGGAGAGTTGGAGATATAAAACAGTTTATTTATGATCTGTTAGTATATTATGCAACGAGCATTTAATGATTGTCATAATGAAGCGAGTATGAGGGATAAGAAACGAGCCGTATGCGGCGAGTTGTCTAATGTAATGTAGTTGTATAATGTAATTGTATACACTATTTTTTCTATGATCATTCACAGCAAAAAATATATTCAAAATTGTTAATTTTGTAACGCAAAGAAATTAAGTAGTTTGACAGTTTGTTTACATATTGAGAACTGTCAAAGCTTATGTATTTGACTCGCCATTGGTCACTGCGCGTGTACCACATTTGTCGCGAATGCCATATCGCGATTCTATTGGTTAAAAATCTGTATCTTAATGTTCATTATGATACAGGTAGTGACATCATAATTGATATAAGTATTATAGTATGAGAATAGAAAATAGTTATTTATGATATAAGTGTTAAAAGTACACATTTAAGGCACGCATGTGAAAATTTGCAGAATGAGCGATAGCGAATTCTGCAATTTACACGAGTGCCTTAAAAATGTACTTTTTAATACGCATATCATACAATATTTTTCTACAAACGTAATTACAGGACAATATCTACAAAATCTTTTACTTGAACGTGACTGACATTCCATTTTTATATTTTTTTGACATTACCTCAAAATTGTCTATACGGTCAATACGAACTGCAGTGCCTTAAAAATATTTTAAAGCACTAGTGCCTTAAAGTAGCATTTTTAACGCACGTATGGAGTGCTAAAAATTGCATTTTTAACACGGTTGTAGAAAAAATATTTTATACTCGTATTTTTCATTTTTTGTCTATACATTTAGTTTTTGTATAAATTTTTAATTTATTTAACGGCTGTTTTATTGTCTTCTGAGCTAGATGCTATAATTTCTCACACGTTTTCCCTCTTATTTACATCCCTGTATTTATTATGTTCTGTTTTTTAGAGCTCTGGCCTCTCAAAACTTAGTTCTATGAGTCTAGCATAGTTGTTATCTTAAATTTTTAAAAGAAAAAAATATATAAATTATAAAATCAAATATAAAAAAATATCAGAGGTATGCATGTTCTGCAAGGTAAATAAATATTTGAAATGATTTCTTCCGTAAAAAAAATTATCTCTATTAAATAATATTATTTGACAATTTTTTCTCGGTATTTGTTAATTAGAGTAATTAAAAAACTAAAAAAAAACTCATAAGAGCCCGTTAATCGACGGATAATCTCAGATTAGCTGACAGACCATTTTGACCGCCGTTTGACAAGCGTAACTGGTTAATCGACATTTCGGAGGCACAACACACTTATGATCGGCTGTTAACTAACGATTAATCTTTTGTCAGGTGATCGATTGTTGTTAAAACTAGTTTGTTTGACGTTTATGGTGCATTTAGAGCCGGTTGTTCGAACGCTAATCAAGAAGTTGAATATAATTAAGTCCTCTTAACAATCATCAAATAACAAAATCCGTTGTTCTTACGCCAATCAGTTGATTGAAATATTTTATTAATTATCATTATGGTAATTAAAGTAATTGATTGATTAATTAATTATCAATTATTAATTAGCATAACAAATATTAACATAATTTATTAACTAATCGATTAATTTCATAATTGTAATCAATTATGTGTTCAGCAACCCAATCAAAGTTGATATTGAGAGTTGGTGACAGTAATTGAATATTTGATAATGATCAGTTGATTCCATTTTTGATTAGCTTTCGAACAACCGGCCCTGAATCTATCGTTAATCGTCGATTACATAATTTTTGAGACGATCATCCTGTCGGAAACCGGGCGTTAGTCACACTAGACGTCAAGATCATTATTTTTTTCTTGGACATATTTTCCTCCATTTGAGCTCCCGTCGTCGGCTTACTTTCTGTTTCATTTTTTTCTTTTTGGTTGATGGGCCATATTTTGGTATTTTCTTAAAATGTACATATAATAAACTGGTCAAATAAAAGGCGACAGCAGAATAAGATTTTCCCACTTGGCATATGGAATTTTCAAAACGGCTCTATACAGGGGTTGGTTTAAATTTTCCACAGATAAATTAGATCTAACTACGTTAAGTAAGGGACATTTCTCAGATTGGAAAGCAACAAAATTATTTGGATGGCATGTTGTATTGAACACAAAGAATAAAATGTGTTCATGTCTGTACTCGTACTCAAACCATATTATGATTTCTCGCCATTTTATTGGTCTCTTTTCCATGTCTTTTTTTTTGGATCACACATGAGCCTATGCAGATAATCAAAGTCGAGAAATTTATTTTGTTGAATGGTATAATATACTTCAAACTTTTTGGAAGTTTTTTTTATTAAATCGGTCGAATGTTCTGGCGTAAAAATGTTTAAGGATAGCTTTCTTCTTTTCTCTTCTTTTCTAGATTCTAGCAAACTAACCGTCGCATTCCATCATATACGACTGTACTGGCTCAAAAAATTATGGTGTATTATTTTTAAAGTAGTACTTTGAACGAAAACATAAAAAATTTAGGAACGTTCTCATTTCATACATACAAAAAGGATATTCCACTAATAAGATCATGGACAGAGAAGTTGTACGTCCATGACTGACGAAGATAGCAAACTATATTTTGTTGAAAGGAGCGGAGTTGGAAGAGTTTTCTGTATATCAAAACACTCTACACGAACTTTTTCTGGATTTCCCCTTCCATGTTCCATGTCTAATTCCTTGCCATTTTGTACACTTTTGACTTTGCTTTGATGGAGATCTAATTCGGCTTTGATTTTAGCCAACATTTTCAAATCGACCGAATTTGGTATTATAGTATTCAATCGGTCACATGTACGACACTTATCAGAATGGGGCTTGTGTAATTTTAGATTAAACTCTGTACAGAAAATTTTTTCTGTAATATGACTCTTTAAGGGCATAGACGCAAAATGTCGCTTGTCAAAATGTTCAATGTGTTTGAAATGTATTAATCTTTTTCGAATCCTGAGAAAACTAAAAGTATTTTTGAAAAATTTAAGGTACTAGTACATTTTAGAAGACCAAAAATAATAATTTTTTCAAGAATTTTTTCTCAGAATCTATATTAAAAATGAACATAAAACTTTTTACATATTAATATCTAACTCTTAGAGAGTACAAAAACTATATATTTTTTCATTTATGCACGTACACTAATATTGTAGAGTGCGCAAAAGTCGAGGCCTCGAAAAATGATGGCAGACAGTTAATCTCAGGATTGGGATATCTGAAACAAAAAAATCGTACAGCATTTGAAAAAGGAAAGTTTTTTACGTAACAATTTATCACAATTTAACCAAAAAATAAAGAATAAATATTTTTTAACCATGAAAAACTGAAGAAAAACGGGCGATTTTTTCACAAAATTTTTTCAAATCTTCGTAAAATCTTCCTTTTTTTGCAGAATTTTTTACTAACTTTTTTTAATTTTTTCTAATTTTTTTATTTCAGACATCCCGATCCTGAGATTAACTGTCCGCCATCGAAACTACTTTTTTTCGTGGCCTCGACTTTGGCACCCTCTACAATATTAGTGTACGCGCATAAATAAAAAAAGATATATTTTTTGTTTTTCTTAAGAGTTAGATATTAATATGTGAATAGTTTTATGTTCATTTTTAATAAAGGTTCTGAGAAAAAAAATCTTGAAAAAATGCTTATTTTTGGTCTTCTAAAGTCTACTACTACTTAAACGCAGAATTAAAGATTACATTATTGCCGAGGGTAGACAGTCTCGGAAAACTTCTATAACGTTTGTTTTAATATGTTACAGGGGTGAAAACGATGAGGAAATTTAGTGTGATTTTTAATTAATAAATATCTCATTCAAAAAACCCTTTTGTTTATTCTAAGAGACTTTCTGCCATCAGTAATAATGTAGTCTTTCATTCTGCGTTTCAATTTTTCAAGAATACTTCTTATTAGTTTCCTCAGAATTTGAAAAAAATTAATACATTTAAAATACATTGAAAATTTTGACAGGCGATATTTTGCGCCTACGCGCTTAACAAGGATTTTATTTGTTTCTTTGCACCAATCTATGTACATCAAGTGCATTTTTTTATATTTAGGTCCGCTGGAAGATAACTTGAATTATTGTTCTGAGTACTCGAATAATGGCTCTTATAGCGAGGAAATAGTTTTATGTGACTTACGACATGATTGCCAATATTCTGGCCAATTTTATTCGAGGGAGTGTGAGATCCTCGTTAGTCAGGTTCTGTAATACGTACTTTCAGAATTTTTTTGTCAAACAATTCGGAGTCTTCTGTTGAATATGTCAAATGTATGAAGAAAATACTCATTTGAGACTCTAAAATTCATAAGACGTAATATTATAGCAAAATTTTTATGTGAAACTACCCTACTATGGCGTTTGAAAATCATGTTTGTATTTTATAAAACTTGGCGAAGAGATCTATTCTCTGTGGTTCAGATATTTTCTAACACTCATATCTACAACGATGGTCATAATGGTTGTAACACTTTTTTCGTAATATTTTTTTCTTTACTAGTCACATACTCATTGCCACTTATTCTGGCCTGCCTTCTTTGCAGCTTCATCCATTTACCCATATCCTTCTTCCCTTTTCTCGTATTTTTTGGGGTAAGTGTAATAAAAAGCAAGCATTATTATTACTGTTTGTCAGAAACATCAAAATAACATACCATGAATACTACTAGTAAAGGGCATATTCTCCGTACCTCTAATTTCCGATTCAACGTATTCTCTAGATTAATCTCAAACCTCGGATGGGTTTAATTTAACCTCATCTGCATCGAATTCACACGGGGTCGTGTTCACTATTATCCGAATCTAAGCTATAGCTTACTTTTTCCGTCTTCATACTTCTTATTTCACTGGTCTGGCAGAGGGGTGAAGGGCAACATACATCGAAAGAGGGCAACATACAAAGTTTGACAATTTATAACTTTATTATTTGTGCTTCGATTTTCAATATTCTTGTACCAGTTTGTAGGTACATGTTGTATTGATATCGCTGGTACTATTCCAGCAACAAAAAAATGTTCCTTGCATGGCATTACACAGGAGGGAATGGAAGCGTTGTAGTTTCTCCTAACTAAAAAAAATTATGTGGAATTACTGTGGAAAAATGGAATAGCTGATTTTGTTTCATTATCCTCTCGTATCATCCCGAAGACATCACTAATATTTGGTTTTTTGAATTATCCTAATATCTCTTTTCTTGTAAGAGCTTTACCGTTTTTTGTGAATAAAAACACTGATTTACTCAAAAAAATAGAGGTTGGATTGATAAAATTAGAATGACCGCATTCAGCCCAGATCTCAATCTTATTCAGTATTTATGGGATGAATTAAAAAAAGCTATTCGCCGTCATCCTAGGCCTCCAGAAAATTTGGTACAGTTGTGTTGTGGCCCTGGTAGAGGAATATCGGGCTATTCCCCAGGCAAGGATAACACATCTTTATTCGATGATAAACATATTGTGATCAGTCGTTGCTGTAAGAGGTGGATATACCCGTTATTTAGTTGTTTTGTTTTGTTGTTAATTTTGTTTTGTTTTTTTTTAATATTAGTGGGTATGATATTTTTAATTAAATAAACCTTCAAAGCAGTGTTTTTATTTACAGCTTTTACAAGAAAAGATATATTTGGATAATTCAAAAAACAAAACCTTAGTGATACATCCAGGATAATACAAAAGGAGTATGAAACCTCCAATTTTTCCACGGAATTTTTTAAAATTAGGAGAAAAACAACGCTTCCATTCACCCCCGTATAATGCCATCTAAGCAAAAAAATTTTGTTATCTCCATAATAACAAACGCCATCAATATATATGTACCTACAAACTGATGCAAGAATCTTAAAAATCAGAGTACAAATAATAAAACTATAGATTGTCAAACTTAATAAAAACTTTTGCGTGGCGGAATTTTGTGCCGGTGAGTGTATATTAGCTGTATCATTTAATAAACCATGTCGGTTCCCCCGAGCACATTCACGTTTACTATTTACTTTAAAAATTAATGTTTTGCTCGGTTATGAGAAAATGCTTTCGCATTTTCTGTATCAAATAAAAGCACTTCCGTGTTGTTTCGTTCTAAACATGCGGTAACGCAACACAACTACTGCATATCTTTTTATAATTATTCGTTAAAATTATGCTGTATAATAATATTATCAATTTCAAACATAAACTATTTAGAATCACTCTAAAGCTTTTGTTTAATAATAAATATATATACCTAAACATGTCTGTGGGATTTTACTTGTTCTGTTTAGTAGTCCAGGGCGCATCTGTTTTGAGATGGACGTTGAGAGGTGACTCAAATTTTTTTTGCAGAAATTGCTTGAAAATAACTCAAATAATAATATTTGAGTTATCCTCCTACTCAAAATGGTCCGGAACATTGTTTAAATAATCAAAATATGAAGGAAAAACTCGATTTTTTTATTGGTTTTTTGATTATAACTTTAAAACTGTTCATTTCTGAGAAAAGTTGTACTAAAATTAAAGTTGCACAATTAAATTTCCTACAATATAGAATTGGTTAAAAATTTAAAAAATAGTCACGTTTGTTGCAAAATAGCAATAATTGCGAAAAAAAAACATATAAAAACAAGTATTCGCATTTTACGTATTTCAACCATTTATGCTACACCTAGGACCTTCATATTTTACACAGAAAAACGTTATGATATAGTTAAATAACACTGTAAATTTCATTAAGATCAGTTTAATAAATTTTGCAAAATAAATTTTGCAATCCAGCTTTCGCAAAAAAAAATCATTTTTTTAATGTTGCAGGACTGAAAATAAAGCAGATAGCAAGTTGAATTTTTTTGCTTATAGAAGTGTACTGTACCTTTCATTTGCAATTTGTAAAATTAAAATCGATTAATTACCACGGCGTCACGAAATTTTTTAAATAAACCTTAATTTTTGGTGCTACGCGCAGGACAGTGCTGTTCGATTCACACAAGTTGATTTCCACCAAAATTTCTTCCAATTTTTATCTAACCTATTATTATTTTCTTACTCAATATTTTGTTGTATTTTAATATTTTAATTTCACAAAAATCAAACTAATTTTATTATTGTTTGTGAAGGATAGTGTTTAAGCAATTGCATATGTTTAAAAATAATAAACTTTTATTCTCTAAGTTAAAATATATAAACAAAGAAAGTTTTTGCTAAAAAAAGTGTTATTTCAAATGATAGAGTATGTGTTTTATTTTGCAATAAACAAATTTATTTATTTATATCGAAACGTAATAAAAATTAAAATGTATCAATCATTATCAAAGGTCATTGGAATGTCCAATCAGAGCAAACTATCCGCTGTCCTGCGCGTAGCACCAATAATTAATGTTTATTGAAAAAAATCCCTGACGCTGTGGTAGTTAATAGATTTTAGTTTTTCAAATTGCAAGTGAAAGGTACAGTACACTTCTATAAGCAAAAAAAAATTCAACTTGCTATCTGCTTTATTTTCAGTCCTGTAACATTTTGAAAAAATGAATTTTTTTGCGAAAGCTGGATTGCAAAATTTATTTTGCAAAATCTATTTAACCGATCTTAATTAAATTTACAGTATTGTGTTACTGTATCATAAAGTTTTTCTGGGTGAAATATGAAGGTCCTAAGTTTAGCATAAATGTTTAAAAAACGTAAAATGCGAATACTTGTTTTTGTACGGTTTTTTCGCAATTATTGCTATTTTGCAACAAGGGTGACTATTTTTTAAATTTTTATCCAATTTTATGTTGTAGGAAATTTAATTACGCAACTTGCATGTCAGTGCAACTTTTCTCGGAAATGAATACTTTTAAAGTTAGAATCAAACAACCAAGAAAAAAATCGAATTTTTCCTTAATTTTTTGACATTTTGATTATTTAAACAATGTTACGGACCTTTTTGAGAGGGAGGATAACTCAAATATTATTATCTGAGTCCTTTTCAATCAATTTCTGCAAAAAAATTTGAGTCACCTCTCAACGTCCAAATGTACTAATATTTTTCAGAATGCGCCCTGGTCTATAGAGCGGTTCGTGAATTCTAAATCATTTTGTGCTTTTTGAAGCTTCGTAGTAAATTAATTTTAGATAACTTTATTTAGTTATGTCATTTAACCCATAACATCGAACAATAATTTTAGATCTAAAATATTCAAACATATGTTATAGTCCATGTGGTGAGACCGCTCCCGTCTGGAAAAATTTCTGATTCAGTTTCTTTGTGGATTCCTATTCAAAAATCCCTTTAAACAAATACCGGGTGTCCACTTATATTTTCCCCCATTTCAACTGCCTATAACTTCTAAACGGCCCAAGATAGAAATATGCGGTTTTCACTGAAATGTTTTATTTTAGTAAAAGTTTTGTCTGAATGGATGGAATTTTTTATATCGCTTTCAAATACGAAATAAAAAATGGCGGATTTTTGAAAAAAACTTTGTTGAGTTTTTTTTAATGGAACACCCAGTATATTCTTTTGTAAATTAAAAGAAAGATCATTCACCTATCTAGCGATATAAAATCTTTCAAAATCCTTTGTCAAATCACTGAGTAATTAACTTTTAAAATGAGAGGTGCAACGTGGATATCACATACCTAAATAACATAACTAAGCAAGTTATGTGATTTCCACATTGCATCTCTCATTTTAAAAATTAATTGCTCAGTCATTTGACAACCGATTTTAAAAATTTTTATATCGCTGGATAGATAAATGACCGTTTCTTCAAGTTTTTAGGTAAATGACCATTTTTTATATCGCTTTTAAATAAAAAATGGCGGATTTGTGAAAAAAAAAACGTTGTTGACTTTTTTTATTAAAACACCCAGTATATTTTTGTGTCTTGAAAAAACGGTCATTTACCTATTCAGCGATATAAAAATTTTTAAAATCGGTTGCCAAATGACTGAGCAATTAATTTTTAAAATGAGAGATGCAATGTGGAAATCACATAACATAATATCATTTTGCTCTGTTATGTTATTTACATAGGTATGTGATATCCACCTTGCACCCCTCATTTTAAAAATTAATTACTCAGTGATTTGACAACCAATTTTGAAAAACTTTATATCGCTGGATAGGTGAATGACCTTTTTTTTAATTTACAAAAAATATACTGGGTGTTCCATTAAAAAAAAGTCAATAAAGTTTTTTTCAAAAATCCACCATTTTTTATTTCGTATTTGAAAGCGATATAAAAAATTCAGTCCATTCAGACAAAACTTTTACTAAAATAAAACATTTCATCGAAAACCGCATATTTCTATCTTGAACCGTTTAGAAGTTATAGGCAGTTAAAATGGGGGAAAATATAAGTGGACACCCGGTATAAAGGGTGCCCGGCGGAATTTTTGGGCAGAAATTGTGTAAACGATTTTTTTAAACAAATACAAAAGATCACGGTTTTTTGCTTCGAAACATATATTTTTAACGTTATGTTATGTTATTAAATATATACTTCACGTTATGTTATTGAAAATTCCTTCTTGGAAGGTCCATGCGTATGATAATTTAATTTATCAATTTTTCATTTTTACATACCTACTTTCATTCTCTACTAATCTATCGTGTAGATATCGATAACGAGTATTCTTATCAGTATTGACACGCATATCACAAATAATGCATTACTTGTAGTCCAGAGAAATAAGATTTTTCTCGTGACACATCCCCCTCAAGGCCGAAACCAAATTTTTTTAGTATTATGGACATCTATATTAATAATCTATATGTTTCCTGCAGCCGATTATGATGATATACATAGTTATAAACAAATGAAGATCAAAAAACGGTAAATTTTCGCTTTTTTCGTGGATAACCAAAATTTAAGCATTTTGAACAAATTTGAGAGTAAGAAACTCATAAATCGTATAAAAAACTTCAATATGGCGTTCGCTGAATATGTCTATCCTTATTGGTTTCTTAGAAAATTGCAAAATAAATCATAAATTTTGAGATTTTATAAATATTCATAACTTATGTAAAAATTAACTTAGAACCTTCTTGTTACACGGAATGCTGAGACTTCTTGTGCTTAAATTATATTTTAAATTTCAAAGCAAGTGGTCAAACAGTTTAAAAGTTATTTAATTTGTTTATCCCAAATTCATTTTTTTGCAACACTATAAGTCAAAAAATGATGAGGTTACAGTAATACTTCGGACAGTATATAAAAGAAGAACATTTATACTATTAATCTAATTAAAAATAAATCACAAAAAGTAATTCTAAACAGTGTAAAATTATTTTGCAAAAACATGTCAATTTTTTGCTTACTTATAATCAATTAAAATAACTTTTTAACCGCTACCTGTAGAAAAATTATTTTTTCATATTTAGAAAGACTGAATTTTTATACACATTTAGAAACAAAATCAAATGTCCTAGGACAATTAGGGGCGAAGTTAGCCCCCCTTTTTTTAATTCACATGTTCTTGGAAAATAATTTTGCAATATTTATAATTATTTTTTGTTATTTTTTTTCATTAAATTAATACTGTAAATTTTCTTCTTTCATAGACTATCCAAAGTATGAGTGTAACTTGATCATTTTCTGACTTTAGTGTTCCAAAAAAAAATTAATTTGAAATAAACAAATTAAATAACTTTTAAACTATTAGGCAAGTTGCTTTGAAATTTAGGGTATGATTTAAGCACCATAAGTCTCAGCATTCCGTGTAATAAGAAGGTTCTAAGTTAATTTTTACATAAGTTATGAATATTTATAAAACCTCAAAATTTATGAATTATTTTGCAATTTTCTAAGCATCCAATAAGGATAGACATATTCAGCGAACGTCATATTGAAGTTTTTTACACGATTTATGAGTTTCCTACTCTCAAATTTGTTTAAAATGTTCAACTTTTTGGTAATAGACGGAAAAAGCGAAAATATATCGTTTTTTTATCTTCATTTGTTTATAATCATTATTGTATATCATCAAAATGGGCTGCAGGAAACATATAGGTTATTATTATAGATGTCCATACTACTCAAAAAATTTGGTTTCGGCCTGGAGGGGGTTGTGTCACCAACATGATATTGTTTTCCTTATTTCTCTGAACTATTGTTATTTCTGTCTAAATCTTAAAAAAAGATTTCGTATTTTCTAAGATTTTTATCATTTATAGTCCCTCTTTTTCCCATGCATCTGCTACTACTCAGCCCTATATAATATGCCTTTCAAGATGCTCTAGGAATATTATGCTTTGATGTGTCTCTGATTGCACCAAGAAACCTCTTGTAGTTTTTCTTTTTCGGAGGTAATTCATCCTCAAGTGTGTTTGTGGAGATGCATGTGAATGTGCACCAATGAGCCCTTTGAATATACCATCGTATGCGAAGCTATTAGTCAGACACTAGAGACAACTTACATAAGTGGTTAATTGGTTAATTTGTTGCAGTTTGTATTCGAAAAGTCAAATACATTTTTACAAAAGAACCTAGATAGGGTAATAACAGCACGCTAACCTTTGTACGAGTTATATATTTTTAAATAATAAATTATAATATGATCGTCATAAATAGAAAGGATTAAAATAATTTTGACTGAATTTTTTTCAGTAAGACAATAGAACATTTGAAATACTCGAACATTCGATACTTTTGGTGATTATTGCACACGGTGAGCTTGAAGCACGTTATTATCTAATTTAATATAGCTTCAACTTTTTTGTCGGAATATCTTCTACAACTCACAAATAGATAATACAAGACAAAATTTAAATCCGCCAAGCGTCCCTTTTTGAAAAAATCGATTTTTTCTAAAAAAATATAAATTTCTGAAAAGTAACATTTTACATAAATATTTTGCAATAACTATCGTTGTGATCGTTGGAAATATGAAAGAAACGTTTATTCAAACTTCTATATTAATAGTACATGAACACAGCAATGTATAAATACAGGATGGGCCAAAGAAAAGAGTCCACCTCGATATTTGGCAGTAGTTATTCGATTTAAAAAAAATGCCGAAACAGGTCGACTTTTATTTTTCTATTGCAATTTTTTCGCATATATTTCATACTAGTGACGTCATCCTCCAGAGCGTGATGACGTAATCGATGATTTTTTTAAATGGAAATAGGGGTCGTGTGGCAGCTCATTTGAAAGGGTGTTCTATTCTTTATTCAGTAATAAAATCATTGATATGATTATTTATGCAGGGTGACCAAAAAAATATTGTTTGAATTAATTAATTGACGCAAAAAGAATAATGTACTTTTAATTTATTTAACTCAAAATTCATTGTACTGCTGTCAGAAAATAGAAAAAAATGTTTATTTCACAAATAAACATTTTTTTTTCGCTTAAATTAAATCACAAACAGCCTCCCACCTACTTCTTTTGACAGTTTTAACATTTAATTTAAGCGAACAGCAATATTAATTTGCCCAATAAACATCTTTTTATTATTTTCCGACAGCAATATAATGTATTTTGAGGTAAATAAATTACATACATTCTTCTTTTTGCGTTAATTAATTTAATTCAAAAAAAAATTTTTAGCCACCATGTGTAAATAATGACATTATTGTTTACATTACTGAATAGAGAATTGAACACCCTTGCAAATGAGCTACCACATGACCCCTATTCCCATTTAAAAAATCATCGATCACGTCATCACGCCCAGATGGATGAAATATGTATTTTAGTATGAAATATGTATCAAAAAATTGTAATTTAAAAATAAAAATCTACCTGTTTCGGCATTTCCTTAAAATCTAATAACTACTGCCAAATGTCGAAGTGAACTGTTTTCTTTAGCCCACTTTGTATATTACTAGCAAATCAAAAATATAAATATTAATAAACACATCGGTTACTTGTATTTATTTTTAAAAAATATTTCAAAACAATGAAATTATTCTTATCTTTTAGCTGATATAGTAATACATACTATTGTATTAGAAGGAAACAAAATTTAGATTATAAAATAAAAAAGACGTAGTTTCTTTCTGTGTGTATGTATGTATATATTTTTATAAAATCCTTCAAAACAACGCAATGGTTCTTAACTTTTATCTGATAGATGTTTTCCAGCTACAATTTTCAATTACTGTTCCAATTTCTCGGCTGTCCTAGGGGTATAGAAGCTCAGTCACCCCTCTATTAATTCGGTCTCCGAAATGCAGTTTTGTGACAGAATACACCCTAGTAAATCAGAAGTGGGATTCCGAACACACACGATCTATATCCCTCTTTACAAAAGGGTATGTTTTTCCCTAAAGTACGATTGGTTGTTTTTTACACATGCTTACACTTTTGTAAGGGATTGGCAATACAAAGATTATAGAAATGTTTACATGAGGGAATCAAAGTTTTTAAAGGGTAAATATTTTTGAAAACAAAAATTTCATTTTCAAACCAAAAGAGCTACTATTACAATAGCTAAACTACTACAATAGCTAAACTATCTAAAACCATGTTTTATTTATAGAAAGTAATTAGAAAAGTATTGACTTGTGAAAAAAACTCTAGAAAAAAATTGTTGATAATTATTCAGAATCAGTAGAATAACTGCTTATTTTCAATTATAACGATGTTTAGATAATATAAAACAAACGTTTTGAAAATTGTTTTGAAAACATAATATAAAACAAACCAACTTTCATGTCATATTAATTTTAAAATAAAACAAAAGACAGTAAGACCTGAACATCTTATTATACGTGCGTCTCAAAGTATAAGACTAAATAAGTACGTTAATCAAATTATACTACAGCATACTGTGGAATGTGCACCGAATGTTGTTTAATTTAGTAAAATGAGTAGGTACAGAGTTATGTTATCCCCTTTTTACTAACTTGTTGCTTCAATAATATTGAGGGATTTTTCATTCCATTTTATACTGTGTGAGATTGAAAATGAAAATAAACAACAAAATGTTATCACACATTTTAGTAAATAAAAGATCAATATTTTAAATAGACAAATTCTTAAAAAACAATTATAACTGGAAATTAAGAAATAGAAAATGCATGATTATCCATAAAAAATACTACAGTCGGAGTAAAAAAGAAGAACTTATATCGAAACCTCGGATGCAGATTTTGTAAGAAGACAAATAAAAGAAAAATGTCACTGGAATACAACAAACCAGCATAGATGTGCCTGATAGATTTGAAGAAAGCGTTTGATAGAGCGAGAATTCGGGACGCGATACATTTATTATATGAAAAGGAAATATTACTGGATTTAGTAAAAACAACTATGAGAATATAAATATATAAATATAACGTAGCTATGGTAACATCTAAAGGAAAACTATAGCAGCCTATCAAGTATGAAACTGGCATTAGACATGGAGATTCGGTGAGCCCATTAATATTTAATCTGATAATAGATTAAATCATAAAGAAAGTTAAAAAAGAAGACGATACAGAATGGGAGAAAAGGAAATAAAGATAATAAGCTGCGCCGACGATGCCATAATAACAGCCGAAAATAAAGATAACCTACAAAGGTTAAATAAAGAATTCGAAGACATCGCGCTCATATACAACATGGTAATCTCAACAGACAAAACTAAATCAATACTGATATCAGCGCAACCGAGACGATGTAAACTGCTCATAAATAACTTTATTTCTTTCTCCCCTTCCTTATACCCGTTCAGGTGTCGGATTTGGGTTTAGTTTAGCTACATATTAACCCATCTCTTCCATTCTTTTCTGTCTTGTGCTATTAGTTTCATTTCTTCTAGCGTTTTCTGTTTAATTTTTCCTGCTTCTACTATTTGCTGTATCCATTTTTTCCTCGGTCTGCCTTTTTTCTTTTTTGTAATATTCTTTGTTTCGTAAATTTTCCTTGTTAGTCTACTAGGTTTCATTCTCATCAGATGTCCATAACAGTTTAACTATCTCTTTATTATTTTATTCATTATTGGTTCCTGTTTAGTTATCCCTCTAATAACCTCATTTCTTATTCTGTCCCATTTGGTCTTTCCGGCTATAGCTCGTAGATGTCTCATCTCAATTGCATTTATCCTACTATTATGCTTTTTCTGTAAAGTCCAATTTTCGCTCGTATACAGTATCGTCGGTATCACAATCGTATTACAGTAGAGCGTCGATAATCCGAACCCTGGTAATCCGAACGATCGCTAATCCGAACGCAAAAAAAATTATAAAATTAAAAAATATGATCACGGACCGAATTTTTGGATTTCATATGGGCAAAATATGACCGCGGATTTTTGTGTTGTCTATGCAGAAATACATACAATATATTTGTTTATTATGCAGGTGTTTTATTCCTTGTAACTAAAACGTATGCACATAATACATACTATGTTTATGAGCTTTGTATGTATTTTGAACATAATATGTTCGATGATCCGAACAATTTGATAATCCGAACTACCCCTGTACCAATTAGTTCGGATTATCGACGCTCTACTGTATATATTTTAATTTTTGTTTCGTGGGACAATTCTTTTTTCCTCAGAACTGGCGCTAGTGCGTACTACAGTTTGTTTAATTTTTTAGTTCTGTTTGTTATTTCGAGGTCTATTTTCCCATTATTGGTAATTATATTTCCAAGATAATCATATGCGGTAACTATTTCCAGTTTAGTAGTTTTGCACTTTACATATATTTATTTCATTTTCTTCCTTTTCGCCGATGGCCATTATTTTACTTTTCTCGATGTTTATTTCCATTTTTAATTTCTCTATTTCTTCTGTCCATATGTTTATAAGTTTTTGCATTTTTGTCACGGAATCTGCTATAAGGACTATGTCATCCGCATACAATAAGGCTTCTATTTTTATTTGCTGTAATCTTTGGTATCCTATTGTTGTCTGTATTTGGTTCGTTCTTTCTCCAGTATTTCTAGTCAATTCATTCATGCCTATTCTGAATAGTAGCGGACTAAAACTGTCTCCTTGTTTGATACCTCTTTCCCAATTGAATTCTTCAGACCTTTCTCCTACTATCTGTACACGTCCTTTTACTACTCTGTATATACTTTCAATTATTTTTATCAGTGTAATTGGTACTTTCATGTTCTGCAAGCATTTCCATATAATTTTTCTTTTTTTAGAAAATAATGCTGCCCTTAAATCTATGAACCTAGAATGAGCTTTCCCCCCGAATCAATACTTCTTTCTATTATATTTCTAATGATGTAAATGTTATCGTTTGTCTGTCTTTCTGGTCTACAGTTCTTTTTTTACCTCTTGTCTTAGCCTCTTCTCTACTATTTTCGTGTATATTTTAAAACATACCGATGATAAACATATTGCTCTATAATTTTCGCAGTTGACGTGTTTCCCCTTTTTGTATATTGGCACTATAAGGTCACTTTGCCAGTCTTTTGGGATTTGCTGCTTTTCCCATGCCTCTTTGTATATTTTCAACAACCAGTTTATCCCTTATTCTCCCATGTACTTGACCATTTCCGGGTCTATGTCATCATCTCCTCCAGCTTTAGCTATTTTTACGTTTGATACTTCCTGTATTACTTCTTCTCTACTTATTTGCTCTAATTCTTTGTTCTCGTTATCTTGATAAGTATCATTTCTATCATCTGTTGCTTCATTTCTAAATTTGTTTTCCATATTTCCTAGTATTCTTTCCATACTTTAGCTATCTGTTCTGGATTTGTTTGGATTTGTTTGGATTTGGTTTGTTGTTTTTGTTTTCCTTTCTTCATATGTCTGATTGTTGTCCAGAAGCTTCTATTGTTTATTATATAGTTTTCCTGTAATTCTTCTCCAAACTCTTCCCACGTCTTTGTTTTTGCTTGTCTTATGGTGTTTTTCGCTAATCGTCTCAGCCTTTTGTATTCTTCTTTACCTTCTTCCAGCTTGGTTTCTATGTATTTTATTCTTTTATTAGTCAAATACTAAATAAGTAAGTTAATCAAATTATACTACATTATACTGTGGAATCTGCACCGAATGTTGTTTAATTTAGTAAAATGAGTAAGTGCAGAGTTATATTTTTCCCTTTTTACTAACTTGTTGCTTCAATAATATTGAGGGATTTTTCATTCCATTTTACACTGTGTGAGATTGAAAATGAAAATAAACAACAAAATGTTATCACACATTTTTAATAATAAAAGGTCAATATTGTAAATAGACAAATTCTTAAAAAACAATTATAACTGGAAATTAAGAAATAAAAAATGCATGGTTGTCCATAAATAATACTACAGTTGGAGTAAAAAAGAAGAACTTATATCGAAAGCATATGAAATGAGACTTTACCGCAAATATCATTGACACAACGCACAACGAATCGAACAGTTTTAAACACCATAAACAGATTTTTTAAGATTTTAGATCTTTTAGATTCGAAAGACGAAAAGAGACACTTCGTACCTACCCCAAATATGTTTTTGTCATTTCTCATAAATAATGAGAAATGACAAAAATATGTTCTAATACGAATCATAACTAAAGGAAAGAGAGAAGCCGAAGATAAGTAGGTAGAAGAGCTTCATGGCTTCGCAATATCAGAGCTTGGACGGGTATTTTGATGTAGTGATCGCAAACCTATTATAGTAATGGAGTAAGCCAAATGATGAAGAAAAAGTTTTATTAATTTTCTTAGCTTTGGTTGATATTTTACATCCATATTGCCATCCTCTGATATGTTTTCTTTTATATATTGTTTATTTTCTTTCCATTATTTTCATATTTTTTTTGTTTCTGTTTTCTTAAAATTTAAATCCAACAAGTCAAAACATCACAGCCAAATAAATATGCAGACGACACAGCAATCCTTGCGGCTTACTCAAACCCGTACATCGCCTCTAACTGCTCCAGACCAATCTCGATAAAATAAAGATTTGGTTACCAACATGGCGAATTAAAGTAAACGAAAACAACTCACTAGGTAGAACTACGGTATAACGTTCAATAATCGAAAAGTTACATGCCTTACCGTTTCATTAAATAAGTACTACAACAAAGGGATGCTGTAAAATAAATAGGAATGCACTTGGTCCTCAGGAATTCAACTGTATGTGGACGCCAATATCGATAACCTGAAGAGATTCATATCGAAGTTTTCCGCATTATCAAAAATGCACCGTGGTACATGCCCAATGAATATACAAATCGCGATCTTCAAATGAAGACTCTTAAAGTTGAAATTGCCAGTTACTCCCAAAAATACGACAGACGACTGCAAAACCACCCCAACACGCTAGCGAAGAACCTTATGAGGCCCCAGGCAAACGGAAGGCTAAACCGCCACACTCCAAGCGACCTACCAACACGATTTTGAATTTTGAATTTTTTTTAAATTCAATATACTCATTTCAAAGTCTAAATTTTGTTACTAAAATTATAATTTAATAGGTTTTGTCACTGGGCAGTCTCCTGCAAGTCTGTTGTAATTTAATTAAACAATTTACTAATTAATCAATTATTTTAAATACAATTACCTTTTCCCTTTTCCTCGTTCGCCTTCTTTTTGTTCTGACGTTGTATACATATTGTTTGCAAAATTTTAAATTTTTTAATGTGTACTTAATAACTATAAAATTATATTAAGTAGTATAACTCACGCCATTTACTTGGTGTCTGTTTCTGTTTTTGTTTTGTTTGTAGTTTTTTATTATTTTTTGTTTTTTATTGTATTTTTTTATTTTGTATAAGCTTTGTCCACAAATTGGTAAAATTTTTTGACAATAAAGCATACCTTACTTACTTACAACACTCACATTGACAACAAGAGTAATAGCGACAAAAATAAACGAACGAATGACTCTGCAAGAGGAACAGCAAGGATTTCGAACAGGAAGATCATGCTCGGATGCAGTTTTTGTAAGAAGACAAATAAAAGAAAAGTCGCTGGAATACAACAAACCAGTATAAATGTGCCTGATAGATTTGAAGAAAGCGTTTGATAGAGTGAAAATTTGGGAGGCGATACATTTATTATATGAAAAGGAAATATCACTGGGTTTAGTAAAAACCCTTGTGAGAATATAAATATACTGGTCGTCCCGAAAAGATTGGTCATAAATTATAGCACACATTCTGGGGCCCAAAATAGTTTGATTGGACCTAACTTACCTTAGTACAAATGTGATCATAACAAAGTTACAGCCCTTTGAAATTACAAAATGAAAATCGATTTTTTTCAGTATATCGAAACTATTAGGGTTTTTTTTATTGAAAATGGACATGTGGCATGCTTATGGCAGGAACATCTTAAAACAAAATTATAGCGAAATTTGTCCACCCCATAAAATGTAATGGGGTTTTGTTCCCTTAAACCCCCCAAACTTTTGTGTATGTTCCAATTAATTTATTATTGTGGTACCTTTAATTAAACACAACGTTTTTAAAACTTTTTTGCCTCCTAGTATTTTTTCGATAAGCTAGTTTTTATCCAGATCCGGCTTTTTTTTTAAATGTTTACATAAAAATTTTATGGGGGTTTTGTTCCTTCAAACCCACCAGATGTTTGGGTACGTTACAATTAAACTATTATTGCGGTACCATTAGTTAAACACAGGGTTTTTAAAACGTTTTTGCCTCCTAGTCTTTTCTTGATAAGTCATCTTATATCAAGATGTGGCTTCTTTTTCAAAATATACCTAATAATGTAAATTGTAATAGTTATTTTCCTAACAAGTGCAGAAAGTCATTCTTTTCCGCACGCGACTGCAGTTTGCCGAACGACGCGAAGCGGGAGTTCGGCAAGCAGTCGAGTGCGGAAAAGAGACTTTCTGCAAGAGTTAGGAACAATATTTTTTCTAAGAGTCTTTAAAAATTACCAAAATTAATTTAATTAATATGATTATTTCATTCATAGGAGATTCTGACCAATAGTAAGCTACAGACATGCAAATTAAGGTGATAATTTTTGATAATCTCCCGTCGTTAAGCATATTACGTAAGATGCCCTTCGTTGCTACGAAAAAATACATTCAGTGACATTAATGACAAATGTTTTAAAAATTATAAAAGTGATGACTTTCAACCGTCAAATACATATTTATAACAACTGTGTGTTTAATTTCACTAATTGGTACTTACATATATAAATTACAATAAAATTTTGGTTTTGAACAGTTTTATTCATGAAATAATCGCAAAAAATTGCACTCGAACTCTAAAATTAATATAGAATTTTAGAGCTCTTTTGCAATTACTACTGAAAATACATACACAAATTAATTCTTTGACAAGGTTGTCAAAACCAAACTTTCAATATAATTAGTTAGCATGAGGACGATCTTGGTTTCCATGACGATGATTCAAAACGACTGTTATTGTCTACCGATTTGACTTTCGAATATTATGTCAAAATAATTTTATTTCATCGAATTGTCGCGTTAATTTCATTAAAACAGGAACACAATAAGATATGTTTGAAATAAATTAGTAAATAACACCTAAATATTAGTTTATTGCACGTATTATAATTACTTTAAGGCTAAGGCCATATTAACATATCTAAATTAACACGCGTGCGGAAAAGTAAAAACCGCGTGCGGAAAAGTAACACGCGTGCGGAAAAGTGAAACTTTCTAAACTAAAATGCGTGCGCGAAAGTAGACATTTTTGCAAGCTCGTAGAAAAATAAATTTTCAGATTATTAATAGGGGAGTGCAATTAGAACGAAAATATGCATTGTATAGGAAAAATTCAAACAAGCTTATATTTTTCTAAAACTTTTTTTGTCAGTTTATGTACTCGTTAAATTAAAAAGTTCTACTCGCAGATTTGGCCGCTAATTGTTTATTAATTGTTTAAACGATAACAATTTTTTTGTATAAATAATTTTAAAAATATCGTTAAATTCATCATTTTACTTTGATCAAATATGTTTTTATTTTATTTTTGAGTATGCTGAATCCGAATATGGCATTGCAATTTGAAAATTCTTATACAGTATGTATGCGTAGCTAGGAACCACATGGAAAACTTTTTTATTATCGATTTTACGAAAAAAATTATTCTTCATAAAATGCTCTGGATAGTCAAAAATGTAAAACTTAACCATCAGATATCAATTTTTATCAATTTTATAAGAGTTAAGTCAAAAATATGAATTACGTTAAAGAGTAAAGTACCTTTATATTCCAGAATATCAAAAAATGATATTATGAAAATTTGTTTGAAATTAAAAACTCTGTTTAAATATACAATTACATCATTCTAATTAAAAAAAAAAAATTAAATTTTATTACGCAGACATACTGTATAAGAGCTAAAAAAAATTTTTTACTGAACATTTATTATTGTTGAATCTTATTACTAAATGTATTTTAGGTAAGTTATACAGAAAATTCCACACCTGTAATTTTGAACCAATCAAAATACGTTATTTTGACAGATCACCATGGCAACGGAGGTATTTTATCGGAAATTTTTTGCTCGTGGGATACCCAACAGCGAATTATATTGGAAATTTTTTGACGTTTACAATAACAGAACATTTTTGACATACTGGTTTTTATTTGTTTACATAATTTAGTTTTGATTAATTTTCTATCACTTGTAGTTACTCAAAACTTATGTAAAATTGAAGAATATACTATTTTCTATCTTGAAATGGTATTCCCATGCAACTACAATGAGTAGAAATTACGAATTTGAAAGCCTAACTAATTGCTGACAAAGCTATGGCGCGCTATTAATCTGTTCATGCAGCTTTGGATTTTCAAATGCAAATTTGGTGTGGAATTTTCTTACCGAATACCACGCGAAGTCAAATTAATATCCGGAAATTTTTTTTTGATCATGAATATTTTTAGAAAATTTCCCTCGTCTGCGACTCGGGAAATTTTCAAAATATTCATGATTTCAAAAAAATTTCCGGAAATAATTTGACCTCTAGTGGTATTACTAGTGAAAATAATTTTGATCACTTTGTTCAACATTTCTTTAGCTGGTAATTTTCGGTTTTTGTATTACATTTTTGTTATCTTTCTTAATTTTCTCAAAACAAAATAGTTTATTTCATTTATAAAGTAAAATAATTCTGTGCATTTTAAAGAGCATAGCCTAATCTTTAAAAAAGTACTTATAAAACTGTAATAGATCTTAACAAATTGAAGAGTCTCAGATGCAGAATCCACCAATTTAATAAAAATTAAAATGGTAAATAGTAATTTAAAACTGAGACTTTTCGTGTTGAAAGTTCTTTCTGGTACATCCTTAATCTGCGACTTTTTCAATTAATAAGACCGCAGACGACGAATATAGAAAACGAAAAGGAAATCATCACATTCCGTTTTAATTCATCTAGGAAAAAAGGACAGAAGAGGAACTTTCAGTACTCAAATCCGAGTAAAGATAGAAAAATAATAAATGATGGTTTTGCTTGTTTTCGATTCAGAGGGTTGCACACCCGCTGGACAGGCTGTTTCTACCATTTCAGGCGTCCTCAGCAGCGTTCGTTAGCGTGCACTCCTCTGAATCGAAAAATAGCTGGACCATCAATTTAAAGGGAATCTGAAAGATAATTCAAATTCCCCATTAGGACGCGATACAGCGACATCTCAATTAGAGTCTAACAGTTTATAACAAAAACTGAGACTTTTCGTGTTGAAAGTTTTAAATTACTATTTACCATTTTAATTTTTATTAAATTGGTGGATTCTGCATCTGAGACTCTTCAATTTGTTATGAGATGTCGCTGTATCGCGTCCTAATGGGGAATTTGAATTATCTTTCAGATTCCCTTTAAATTGATGGTCCAGCTATTTTTCGATTCAGAGGAGTGCACGCTAACGAACGCTGCTGAGGACGCCTGAAATGGTAGAAACAGCCAGTCCAGCGGGTGTGCAACCCTCTGAATCGAAAACAAGCAAAACCATCATTTATTATTTTTCTATCTTTACTCGGATTTGAGTACTGAAAGTTCCTCTTCTGTCCTTTTTTCCTAGACGAATGAAAACGGAATGTGATGGTTTCCTTTTTGTTTTCTATATTCGTCGTCTGCGGTCCTATTAATTGAAAAAGTCGCAGATTAAGGATGTACCAGAAAGAACTTTCAACACGAAAAGTCTCAGTTTTAAATTACTATTTACCATTTTAATTTTTATTAAATTGGCGGATTCTGCATCTGAGACTCTTCAATTTTTTATGAGATGTCGCTGTATCGCGTCCTAATGAGGAATTTGAATTATCTTTCAGATTCCCTTTAAATTGATGGTCCAGGTATTTTTCGATTCAGAGGAGTGCACGCTAACGAACGCTGCTGAGGACGCCTGAAATGGTAGAAACAGTCTGTCCAGCGGGTGTGCAACCCTCTGAATCGAAGACAGGTAAAACCATCATTTATTATTGTAATACATCTGTTCAAACTTTAGTAACACCGTCTTAAAATGGTGCTAATTATATAAAACTACGAAGATTTCAAAAATTACATTTTTGAGACGTCATATCATTTGAATTAAATTTTTGAAATTTTTTTTGAATATAGCTTCATTTAGTAAGATGCTTGAAAGGTAAGTTGTTCAAAATTGAGAGTTTTATAAGAAAATTTGTATTAGTTACACATTTTTAAATCATTTTTAAACAAAATTCATGTAAGGCTCATTTTCCGCCCACACCGTACTTATGGCCATACATTTTATTTCTTTCTATTATAACCATAACATAGCTTGGTCATTCTTCTTTCATGTTAAATTTGTAAAATTTGATTTGATCCATTAGTTAAATAATTACATTAAAATAACTCAACCATGCACTTCGCCGTACGCTAGTTTACAGTGCGCCAATGTTTGTGAGAAGGGTGACTTTAGCGTTATAAATAAAAAATTATAGAAGATACAGATTTAATTTTAGAAAATTATTTATATAAGTTTTTTTTTTGTAAAATTTTCTGAATTTTTCAATGGTCAACTCAGTTTTTTTGTAGAATTTATATTTTCGGAGTTATTTAAAAAAACATCTTTATACAATTTCGTAGTTCATTTGATTAATAAAAAATGAAGCACCCACTTCTCAAGTAGAACTTTTTGATATGTTATTTATTAAACATTTCTTAATGAAATTACAAAAAGTTCTACCTTGTTTGATTTTTTCCGAAGTGGAAATCTATATGCACTCACCTATAACAGGTCTCTGTTATAATCGTACTTAACCACATACAAATATATGGTGGATTCGACAAATATTCAAAGTATATCAATAAACACTGGCTTATCGAAAAAGTAGTAAGAAGCAAACAAATTATAAAAATATTGTGTTTAACTAATGGTGCTACAATAATAATTTAATTGGAACGTACACAAAAGTTTGGGGGGGTTCAAGGAACAAAACCCCCATAAAACTTTTATGGGATGCTCAAATTTTACTTTAATTTTTTTTAAGATGTTGCTGCCATAAAATTGTCACATGTCCATTTTCAATAAAAAATCTCTAAGAGTTTTCGATATATGAAAAAAATCGATTTTCATTTTGTAACTTCAAAGGGCTGTAACTTTTTTTGTGTGCACTATTGTATATAGGTCAGTGAGGTTAAATCAACCTGTTTTTGACCCCAGAATCTGTGGTATAACTTATGACCAATCTTTTCGGGACACCCTGTATAAAGATAACGTAGCTATGGTATAACATGTTAAGGAAAACTATAGCAGCCTATCAAGTATGAAACTGGCATTAGACATGGAGATTCGCTGAGCTCATCAATATTTAATTTGATAAGGAATGAAATCATGAAGAAAGTTAAAAAAGAAGAGGATACAGAATAGGAGGAAAGGAAATAAAAATAATAAGCTGCGCCGACGACGCCATAATAACAGCCGAAAATAGAGATAACCTACAAAGATTAATTAAAGAATTCGAAGACATGGCGCTCATATACAACATGGTGATCTCAACAGACAAAACTAAATCAATACTAATATCAGGAGAACCGAGGCGATGTAAAATGGTCATAAATAACAAAATAGAACAAGTGATTGAAACGGAATACTTGGGAATAAAACTGTCAATCTATGGAAAAGTGGAAGAAGAAGTAAAAAAACAAGTGAACATGGCGAACAGAGCAGTAGGATGTCTCAACACAAACTCGAGAAACAAACGCCTCACAACTGAAACAAAAACAGAATATATAAATTAAGAATAAGACCGACATACAGCGGAAACAAGAGCAGATACGGCGAAAGCACAAATACTGCCGGAAACAGCAAAAATGAAAGTCTTACGAAAAATAACAAACCAAACTCTAAAAAGTAAGAAGAGAGTAAATACGAGTGGGATGTCATCATCATCACCATCATCAGCCCATAGTCGTCAACTGCTGAACATAGGACTCCTCGAAAAACTTCCATTCAGATCTATCCTGCGCTGCTGCAATCCAGTTGGTACAAATCCTCTTTATGTCGTCAGTCCACCTTATGGGTGGTCTTCCCAGGTTTCATCTATCCGCTCTCGGTCTCCACTCCACGATATTTTTGGTCCACCTTTCATCTCTCGATCTATCGACGTGTCCTACCCATTTACATTTAATTTTGGCTTTTTGTTTTATAATGTCTTCTACACCACTTCTACGAATTTCTTCGTTTATTACCCTATCTTTTAACGTTATGCCCAACAATGGTCTTTCCATTCTACGAGCGATATGTGGTAGAGAAAAAATAAACATGTGGACCAAAAGAAGAAAAATAAAATGGAATCAGCACATAGAAATAATGACATATAGTACAAGTAGCAAGATACAAATCGCCAAATGGAAGATCATTGGGATGACCGAGGAAAAAATGGTCACACAACGTCAATTGGGGGTAACAACCGAAGTAAAGCAGGCATGAGCCTATTTATAAAGTAAGAAGAAGAAGAAGAATTTACTTATTGTAATAATTATTACAGATTCTAAACAAATTAGATGTGAAAAAAAAGATCTTAAAGTTAAAAAAATAACTATTACTTCAAATTATGTCAAGCAAATAATTTCAAAGAAAACCGGTCCTGCATCGATAACCATAATGTTATATTCAATGTGGGCTCCGAATATTTTTAATATTAACAAAGTTTAATATAAGTTATAAATTGTGAATATCAGTGATATATTGAAATAAACTCTAAGTGTTCAAACTCTTTACATAATATCCAGTTAAATTAGCATTAAACTTAGCAAATTCCAATTATTTGTTATTGTTGTCAATAAACAAATCCAGTTTTACCAGCAAAATAACCGCTTTTAGTAAAGACCTATATACCTGTTTTAGCAGGTGTACAGGGTTGGACTTACTTTTCACTTAACGTTTATCGAAATAAATTCAAACATGGAATCACACAACAGTTCTACAATACAAGACCATCAAAGTCAAATAAACGCATCACAGTCATACTCTTTGGCAGCGTCGAGAGTCCAATTTCCTTTAAGGTCCCAAGCAATTATCTTTAGTGCCTTAGAAAACACCAAACTTCAAGACTACCTTCTCCCACTTGGAAATATAATTCAACCGAAAAATATAATCTTCTCTTCTAGATTATCTAATAATCGCATATGTATATATTTATCCAATAAACAAATAGTGCATGATTTTATAAATAATCATGGTCAAATAGAAATACAAGGTGAAATTGTCAGAGCAAGAAGGTTAGTTACACCAGCGGAACGACTTGTGCTCTCCGGCGTATGTCCTTCAATACCGCACGACTTGCTAATCAATGAGTTACAAAAAATCGGCATAGATCCTGTCTCCCCCATGACATTCCTCAAAATTAGTGCTTCTATGCCTGAGTACAATCACATCCTTAGTTTTCGAAGACAAATCTATATCAGTCCTCACAGTCTAACACTACCAGAGTCATTTACTCTTGTTTTTGACAACACGATATATAGGATATTCATTTCTCAAGACAGTTTAGTTGCAAGAAGCCAGGTCACATTGCATCACAGTGCTCCCAACCACTAGCTCAACTAAACCCTAGTCAAAATAATGAAGCATCGGTATCCAGCGCAACAAATATATCTTCACAAGCACCCAATGATACAAACCTTTCTCAGTGTGAACAAATGTATATTTCTAATGTCCCGGAGATACCGAACAAAGTAGATGAATCAAATAAAGACAGTTACATAATTAATCAACCAAAACGTAATTTTGATGAAATTATTTCACCTGAAGCAGATCCATCTTCAAAAGAACGTATCATTTTTCCACCACCTAAAGTCCAAGCAAAATCTAAAAAAGCTAAACTTAGTTCATCAGGCACTTCTGAACGCTCATATTCTCTCTTACTTGACCCTGCCAAAAACTTCATAGAAAATCACCCTCTACCTTTCCCTCTAAACTTTGATCAACTTAGCATGCTCCTAACGAATATCACGAAATCAACAGATCTTATAGCCACCATTCAAGAATATACCACAGACCTACCAGCCTTGACCGGTATGCTCACTGAAGTTTACCCCCATTTAAAGGAAAGATCTATAAAACGCAAATTCACGTCCTTAAGGAAAAACCTTTATAAACACCTTGGTAGTGAGGCATCGGACTGGGAAAGTGACACATCTCAATTAAGTCAACATTAAGATTCAAGTTTCTACTTCAAAAGAATATTGATGGATTTTTCCATCGCCTTGCTATGCTCCAACATCTTTCTCTAAATTCCAGCATCTATACTGCAGAGCTCTTTGGTTTGTTTAAAGCCATCAAACGTGTAAATATTAAAAACCTCCCTTGTTGTCTAGTCCTTTCCGACTCTCTTAGCATAGTCAAAGCTATGCAAAATATATACCATAAACACCCCATTGAGAAAAGGATCAACGCCGAACTAATGGAAGCTCAAGAAAGTTTCAGAAGAATCCACTTCGTGTGGATACCATCCCACATAGGCATAGAAGGAAATATGAACAAGCAGAATATTAGTGCGCGTAAGGCTATCACTAATGACGTATCCGAAAGAGAGTGTCGGCGTGTCGCTAGCGATCAGAAAGTTCATTTCAAAAATAAAGTGTTAGTGCGTGGAATCCAATTATTACTCCAAAGGTTTAATTGTTTACAAATTGTAATTAGTTTTTACCAATTTTTGATTTAATATTGTTGCAAATAATACAGAAATGTCGCTAATAACCTTCGGGTGGATGGGACTTTGTTTTTTCTAAATAAAAAAAAATAATTTCAAATATTTATTGCGCTAAAGTTCGTGATCAAAATAGATACATTGTCGCAAAACAAATAATGTTTCAATACGTACCTCAAATTCCTCCAGAAACGATGTTTTATTCATTCCCGTCGTCGAGAAACAATCAGGAAAGTTGCATGCCATGCAACACTTTCAATCCCTACAGACGCTAGCTGTCTGCCTGTCCACACCCTTTTCCTTATTCAAGACTTCCTCTTATTCCTTTATGATGTTCATGTTTTAAGAATACACTTTCAAATGTTACACTTTAAATATCTAATACTTCATAACTTTGCTTTACAATTTTAAAAAGCTATTTTTATATCGAAGAAGGCGAATATAATAATTTTCGCCTTTTTAAGGAACACAGTTGGTGACAAATTTGAAATATGAAAAGACTGTTGCAAAATTCCCAATTAAAAATTAAACATAATAAACTTCACTTCATAGAAAACCGGTCACCCAGAAAATTTAGAAAATGTTATATTATTTTCTCCTGGTCAAAAAACCGGGACACCTTAAAAATGGGTAATTTTTGATTTCTCGGATCTCCTAAACCTGTTGTCCGATTTTAGTGATTTTTTTAATATGTTATAGCTTTATTCTCTAAGAATATCGATGTGGTGATAGTGTTGCTGAAGAGGCAAATGTCATTGTATACCGGGTGAAACAATAATACTGTGTTTTTTACTGAAAGTTCGTAACAACCTGTGGAATATTCAAGCATTTAAAAAATATTGAAATTAAAACTCAATTGTAGCCTTATAGGTCTGGATCCCACGTATGAAAAAAAAGTAGATTAATGAGCCCAATTTGAAAAATATATTAATATGTGGAAATTACTCTGTAATTAAATGCAATATTAAAAAAACGAGCCTGTACCGCCATTAAGAAGAACAAAAAAATACACTTTCTTCAAATAAACTTTTTTATCCGATGCCTAGATTTTGTGTCATTTTGGAACTACTAAAATTTTTTATTTCATTAGTAGTTCCAAAATGACATAAAATCTAGGCAACAGATAAAAAAGTTTATTTGAAGAAAGTGTATTTTTTTGTTCTTCTTAATGGCGGTACAGGTTTGTTTTTTTAATATTGTGTTTAATTACAGAGTAATTTCCACATATTAATATATTTTTCAAATTGGGCTCTGTACCGCCATTCTTTATTATATTACGAATACGTGTGTCAAATATCTCGAAAAAAATATTCAAAATTACAGCCGCAATCTTGGAACGCGTTTTCGCTACCTGTTGATCGCTACTGTTTCACCTTAAGTTTTTATTTCAATATTTTTTAAAAGCTAGAATATTCCACAGGGTGTTACGAACTTTCAGGAAAAACACAGTATGTATTATTGTTACACCCGGTATACAATGACATTTATCTGTTCAGCAACACTATTACAACATCCACATTTTTAGAGAATAAGGCTATAACATATTTATATAAATCACTAAAATCGGACAACAGGTTTAGGAGATTGGATAAATCAAAAATGGAGTGTATACAGGAGTGTATATTTCCCATTTTCTTTTAATTTGTGTTATGTTTATTATAGTCCGTAGTCTAGAAAGTATCCGGAATTTTATATTTTTCCTAATTTTAATAGATTTCCTTTTTGTAACATTTTAAGACAAAAGTAATGCATCAAGTATGTTGTTCTGATAGTAGGTTATGGACAAAATCGCATGACAACACCATCTGTCAAATGTTGTTGTTTGTAAACAGACTTAAGATTTCTGAAATAATGTCGCAAGTAGAAAAAAGAAAAATGGTGGAATATTTGCATAGAAAGGGTATCCGAAACGTTAAAAAATTAGTGCAATTGACTGAACTCGGAAAAAGTGCAGTGTATGAGACAATAAAGAGGATAAAAAAACACATGGCACAACAAACAATGGAACAATTTAAATGCTTTAGTGGCTTTAGGACGACAAAATCCGCGCCTACGGTTTTGAAAATTAGCGAACAGATTTGGAAATCAACGAAGAATAAAAGTGTGCCCAGAAACTGTCCGCATGTCACTGAAGAAGCAAGGCTACATATCAAGGAATCCAAAAAAAAATCCCTACAATGATACCTCTGCAAAGGCAACGAAGAATAGATTTTTGTCTACGAGAAGATAATTTTAATAATGTCTTTATATCTGATGAAAGTTGTTTCCAGCTTGGTGCAAATCATCTAAAAGTCCTATCAAGAGAAAATGATATAGGTCTGGATCCCGTGTATGAAAAAAAGTTGATTAATAGCAAGCTGAAAATTTGTTAATAGCTTAAGGGTGTCTAGTCGGACAAACTTTGATATATGGGAACACTGGAACAGGGGAAGTTTTAATTGTGGAACAGGTTAAAAATTTGGAACGGATAGACCACGAAAACGGCACATTTATTTTGTCAGACAGAATAGACTTAAGGCTATGGGTACATAATTCGCAAATATTTTACGTGTATCCCTACTCTTTCTGTCTTTACACGGCAAATTACGTGTAGTAAAATTCACACTGGTATGAATATGTAAACATTACTAGAATGTCATTCTACTTGAAAATGTCATCATTAATTTAAAGAGATGGCTTTTGAATGTTCTTGGATAACTGTTATTTTTATAATTGTTATATATATATATATATATATATATATATATATATAATTGTTATATTTATATATATATATATATATATATATATATATGTATTCAGTGATTGTAATAATTTATTTGTACAACAAAGACTAATACTCAATCGAGAAAAGAGGAAAAGTGTTAAAGTGATTTTTTAATAATATATTGTTATGGAACGCTTACAATTTTGAACATCTTTAACAACAAAATACTTGGATCACAGAATATATTATCCTGATGTATTCTCTGCTTGGATCTTCCACAAATAATACACAATAAATAACTTTTTATTAAATTCACGTCTTAAATCAATTATTTATCAAATACACTATATTTCAATAATATTTAATCAATAACTCAACATATTCCCGATGCAATGTCAAATATTGAAAATTGTCACTGATTTTCAGTGTCTGACTCACAATATATGCTGACAATATTATATTCGGCTGAGTGCGTTGTAAGACAAAGATAGATTTGGAAAATATTACCACGGCATTGTGTTTATTTTTTTCGAATCCTGAAAAAACAAATAAATATTTTTGAAAAATTTAAACGCAGAATGAAAGACTAAATTATTACCGAGGGCCGAAAGTCCCTTAGAATAAATAAAAAGTTTATTTTGAATGATATATTTGAAATTAAAAATCACACTAAATTTTCTCTTAGTTTTTCACCCCTGTAACTTATTAAAATAAACATTGTAGAAGTTCTCAGGGACTTTCGGCCCTCGCTAATAACGTGATCTTTCATTCTGCGTTTAAATTTTTCAAAAATACTTATTAGTTTTCTCAGGATTCGAAAAAAATGAATCCCCATTTGAATAGCATTGCAGCCGAAAATACGTACCGATCCTCTTAAACTCTCTGAACAGAGATTAAACCCTCATGCAAAAGTCAGAGTGCTATTTATCACCTGTCATAATTCCTGTCATTTGACATATTCTGCATGTTCCACTCATTAAAACGCCCATTTGGTGATAAATAGCAGTCTGATTTTTGCATGAGAGTTTAATCTCTGTTCGGAGAGTTTAAGTCTGTTCTGTCGGACAAAATACATGTGCCGTTTTCGTGGTCTGACCGTTCCAAATTTTTAACCTGTTCCACAATTAAAACTTCCCCTGTTGCAGTGTTCTCATATATCAAAGTTTGTCCGACTAGATACCCTTAAGCTATGACCAAATTTTCAGCTTGCTATTAATCAACTTTTTTTTCATATGCGGGATCCCGACCTATTACCGTTCAAATTTCCAAATTTGCCACTAAAATAATGGTTTGGGGAGCAATATCTCAGCGTGGTGCTACACCTCTCTGTATAGTTAGTCCAGGGTAATAAATACGAATAGCTATGATGATTGCCGGCCTCCGCCGCGGAGATGGCACTTAAAGAAGAAGAATAAGGTTTTTTCCATGACACTCGAGCAGCCAGGTTACTGAAGCGTTTTTTCGACAGGTAATACTTATAAGAGCAAATTGTAACTATTTCCTGCGTAGGATCTGGCGGCCATTTTTATTTATAAACAATTAAGTGTCAAAAAATGGCATTTTCCCTTTTTTTCAAATCAATGGAAAACAGTGAAACTGATGGTTTTTTTAGTACAAATATCTTTGAGATTATGGAAAAAGCTTTAAAATGACGTATTACACAGTTTGATATACTCATTTATTCTTAATATAATTGCGAAAAAAGATCGGAATTGCAAAAAAAAAATAATTTCGCAATATCTATTGTAAAATTAGTGTACAGCTTTGAAATTTTTGTCATATAAGGGTTCTTTGGTGCTTAATATGTGATAAAAATTTCAATACGATTCATTTAATTGTTTAAATTTTATTCAAATTGTTTATCCCAGAGAGCATTTTTTTTGAAATAACGTAAGTCAGAAAAAAATGACGTTAGAACCATTCTACAGGTGTCAAATGAAAGAGCATGAGCTATATTTTTAACTTGGTTTAAAAATTGCGAATAAAAAATGCATTTATTAGTAATAAATAATTATGCAAAAGTATCGTAAATCTTTCCTTATAAACTTTTTATTTTGTTATATAAAAAATTGTATATATTTATTACAATTTTTACCCTTCTGACTTTAATTTTTGGCAAATTCGTCAACCAGATGTAGTCTAAAGTAGCAGCCAAGGAGGACTCTATTGAAATGAGTGCTAATTCTTTTAGTTTTGTTTGTCTTATGGAGCTTCGTAAACCGTTTTTAATAATTTTTAATTTTGAAAAACTTCTTTCTCCACTAACTACTTAGACAGGGAGTGTTAATAAAATTCTTAGCGATACAACTACAGAAATAGTTCAAAACTTCTAAAGGTTTCATGGACTATGTTATCATTTGGGATATATCACACAATTCTTCTAAAAGATCATTTGCCTGTATATCCGATTATTTTTCTATTGAAAATATTGAATGAAGATTCATACAATATTTTTTTAGTGTTTTATCAATTATGATATCAATAACATTACTTAGTAGTTGTGCACTTAAAACAGGGTAAAAAAGTTAATTTTTTTGGAAAAAGTTATTCAAAAAGTTTATAAGGAAAGATTTACGATACTTTTGCATAATTATTTATTACTAATAAATGCATTTTTTATTCACTTTCCTTAAACCACGTTGAAAATATAGCTCATGCTCTTCTATTTGACACATGTGGAATGGTTCTAACGTCATTTTTTTCTGACTTATGTTATTGCAAAAAAAATGCTCTCTGAGATAAACAATTCGAATAAAATTTAAACAATTGAATGAATCGCTTTGAAATTTTTATCTCATATTAAGCACCAAAGAACCTTCCTTTGACAAAAATTTCAAACCTGTACACTAATTTTTACAGCAGTTATTGTGAAAATATTTTTTTTTTGCAATTCCGACTTTTTTGGCAATTATATTAACAATAAATGAGTATATCAAACTTTGTAATATATCATTTTAAAGCTTTTTCCATAATCTCAAAGATATTTGTACTAAAAAAATCATAAGTTTCACTGTTTTCCATTGATTTGAAAAAAAAAACGGAAAAATGCCATTTTTTGACAGTTAATTGCTTATAAATAAAAAGGGCCGCCAGATCCTACGCAGGAAATAGTTACAATTTGTTCCTATAGGTATTACTTGTCGAAAAAACGCTTCAGTACCCTGGCTGCTAAAGTGTCACGAACAGGGTATATTTTTGTCTTATTACCCTGGCCTAATTAATGGTACTGTTTATCAGAGCCGTGCGGTACATTTTTTCAATATGATGCAAGTCTTCGAAATGCCGCCCCTTAGATATTCTATAAATGCAACTGCACAAATGAACATACTTTTATTTTAAAAACAAAACATAATTTAAATTAAATGAAATACGTATTAACATTAAATAACATTTACAAAAACTACAATTTTACCCTTCTGACTTTAATTTTTGGAAAATTCGTCAACCAGATGTAGTCTAAAGTAGCAGCCAAGGAGGACTCTATTGAAATGAGTGCTAATTCTTTTAGTTTTGTTTGTCTTATGGAGCTTCGTAAACCGTTTTTAATAATTTTTAATTTTGAAAAACTTCTTTCTCCACTAACTACTTAGACAGGGAGTGTTAATAAAATTCTTAGCGATACAACTACAGAAATAGTTCAAAACTTCTAAAGGTTTCATGGACTATGTTATCATTTGGGATATATCACACAATTCTTCTAGAAGATCATTTGCCTGTATATCCGATTATTTTTCTATTGAAAATATTGAATGAAGATTCATACAATATTTTTTTAGTGTTTTATCATTTATTTCCCCCAATTTAAAAATATCATCAAAAATTTATTTATTTATGAATTTCTAGAAGCGAAAATCGAACATCCAAAGAATTAATGACAATGTCTAAAATATAGATGAAAAAAATTATTTTAAATTTATCTTCTTGTTTTAAGAGCTCATCCATAGATTTTTCGTTATCAAATTGACGCTTTTTTCTCCTGGCTCGAATTTCATTCTCCGCTGGAAATTCGGAGCTTATATCAATATTTTCTGCAATTTCATTAGCAGTAATTTTCGTTTGGTCATAGCCAGATTGTCTGTAACTTTTTTTTTAATGTTTCTGACAACCTTTTTGCACAATCTGGCAAATTTATAGTTACATGTTGCAACATCTTCGACTTCGAGACTGAGACCGAATTTATATGAAATAAAATATCATTCTAAAGAACTACACACCGCATATAAATTTATAATTTTTAACATTTTTTGCTAATCCTCGTGCTTTGACTTTAGTTTCTGTATCTTTATTGACTTCTTCTATTATTTCGAATACGGCATCATATATTTCACAAAATTGAAATCTTAAAGGTTTCAATGCATCTATTCGACTTGACCATCTACTAGTGTCGCTTAACGGTTTTAAAGTTAGTTGTGAAACATGTTTTTTCAGAGCTTCCCAACGCTTTGTAGAACCAGAAAAAAAATGTAGAGCTCTTGTATAATACAAAAAAGGTTATTGTTTCTGTAGAAGAAGGCGATTTCACTTTTACACGCTCACTATACTACTCACGAAGTCGATCGAAGTTCAACAAGGACGAGAGTGTAGGTAGGCACTTTATGCGAAATCTCTTCGCTTCGGCCTACTTCCATTCTCTGGCGGTTTTTGGACCGAGTCAAAGGGATCGAAGTAGGTATCGCACCGCGTGAATGTGTTCCTCGCGAAGTTGAACGAGTGTGTAGTGACGGTACTTCGGTCAACTTTCCCGAAGTAACTTCGCGAGTGTGTGGTGCTCGCTTTTTAAAACTAAGTTTACGGAGTGGCATGTGCCATTCTTTAGCCTAAGGTCAGACAAGAGATAATTTACGGCGCCGTAAGAGCAGTAAAATGAAGCGCGAAAATTGGCCACTCTTAGAGTAGTGGATGGCCAGACGAGCTGTAAAATATCGCGCAGCAACATAGGTTAGCGAACGGCTCCACGGGCGAGAAATTGACGCTAGCAGTAGCCGTAAAACTAACTTAAGGTTCCGCGGAACGGAATAGGAATAGCCGAACTGTACCGACTACAGGACTTGTGCGTAGTCGGTTCAGTTCGGCTATTCCTATTTCGTTCCGTGGAACCTTAAGTTCGTTTTACGGCTACTGCTAGCGTCAATTTCTCGCCCGTGGAGCCTTTCGCTTTAGGACCCATTTCTCGCGCTTCATTTTACTGCTCTTACGGCGACGTAAATTATCGCTTGTCTGGCCTTAGCCTTAAACTCGAGTGACACACACCATCGGATATTTTTCAAATATTCTATTTTGCCCTTTCTTATTCCTATTATTATTTTGATGTATTTTCATTTTACTAATTATGCCGCCCCCTTGTGATGCCGCCTGATGCGACCGCCTCACCGCATCATAGCACCGCACGGCCCTGCTGTTGATAGTGCGAAATATTGTGACATCCTAAATGGTTTTCTTCTTGAAACAGCTAATGTTTTGTATCCAGAGGGGTGGCGTTTTCAGCAAGATAATGCAAGAGGCCATACTTCTGATTATACTCAATCTGGGATGCAAGAACACGATTTGGCAACAATTCCGTGGCCAGCAGCATCTCCAGATCTTAGCCCCATTGAAAACATATGGGGACTGATAAAGATTGAAGTGGAACGAGCAGCGCCACGAGATAAAGAAGGTTTGATTCGGTCAGTTTTACAGGCCTGGAACACCATTACCGAAAATTATGGCTTTGACTTAGTTTCGGGTGTACCTGGACGTTTAGTTAAGTGTTTAGATTTAAATGGAGGTTGTATAAGTAAATGAGATGAATTATTTCTTGACATTTTACATTTCAAGTGATAGAAATAAATACCGTAAAATTATAATTCTGCTTTCTTTTTTCCGGATACTTTCTAGACGGACTATATATTTAATGAATTATCACGTGTTCTGAGACGCTAGACTGCACCTGTAAAAAGAATAAATACATTCTCAAAACCTGTTAAATCATAAAATTCTCAGATCTCATCATTTACAAATAAACGAATCTGCGCGAAAATTATGGTTGAACTATTGTAGTGTTCTACTTAATAACCGTGTAAAAATATCAGAAGCCTTTTCAGATTGTTACATTGCGGGAAACTGGAGCAAGCTAAAGGGATGTGGCAAGACAATTGAATGTTAGCCGTTCAAATGTGCACAGAACTTACCAACGATTTCTTGACACCCAGCGACCCAATACGGGCGCCAAAAGGAGGACAAAAGTCAGAGAAGATCGCTTTCTCACTATTGCGGCATTACGAAACCCGACGCAAACTGCTAGAATGCTCCAAAGGTATGTTAAGCAAGCCCAAGGACCTGTAATCAACATTTCTACTATTTGACGAAGCTTAAGAGAACAGTGTTTGACAGCCATTAATTACTGCTGCTCACAAAAGACGCAGACTTGCATCTGTTCTTGAACAAGTCAATCGATGATTAGTGATTTGTGGCTCTTGTGCTTGAGCTACTCTGCATCTGAAAATACTCAAATAAGGGATAACTTTAATGTAATAAAAGCGTTTTGGTAAAATTTTGTATTGTGGGTTAGGCCATTATTGCTCTGAGCGCCTCAAATTATAGTTAAAGAAAAACGGCTGGTTAAACATAAAGGGTGGGTAACTTCGGATTTAAGGACAGTCAAATAACATCTTCTACAAGCTCTAAAGTTAACAAAGAACAGAAAAGCAATGCAGCTAGGGTTTCACATAAAAATCTAGTAATGTTATGACGTAATTACGACTAATCTTTAGAAAAAGCTTAGGAATAAAAGAAGTTTTGTTTGCCTTTAACATGCTAACGCAGAGATGCTTAAATGTAAATCAGGATGTAAAAAAATTACACTTAGAAGGAATGTTAGGCAGGGATGTGCTTTATTATCAATCTTGTTTAATGTATGCTCCGAAAATATATTCAGAAAATCACTTTTAGACGAAACGGCTATATGAGATAGGCTGATGACATAACACTGATAGCAGAGAACATCACTTATCTTAGTGGAGTTTTAGATAAGTGTTGGATTTTTGCAACACCAAGGAAATAATTTTACACTGGTTTTACACTTCTGAAGCTAGGAATAACTAAAGACACTTTTCACAACTAATATTTTATTACAATAACACAAACTTTTGGTATTAAAGTAATTTTTGTGTGGGATCGGACACACGCCCTACTTTCCCGTTTTTTATTATCTTATTATTCTATATAACAACACCTTGGCAACGAACTTTTTTTTTGAATATTGCGCCTTTGTGTACACTTTGAATTATAGAACATAAAAACATAGAAACATCTTTGTGAAGTGTACACAAGGCGCCAACCACTAAATAAAATATTGAAACAAAATATAGTTTTACTAAATATTAATGTTGGGAATTTATTTCTCCAACATGCTGGGGGGCCTTGGTTTTGATACCAAAACAATATATTCCACCCCTTTTTTTTACACATTTTTTAAAGAATTTATTGCTTATATAAGTATAAAACTTTTACAAAGTTTTAAATTTAAATAGAAATAGTTATAAAGTTAAATTTTATTTATTATTATAAATTGAAAAAAAAAAAAAAATAATTTAAATTTGTTCATCGTTAATTGGAAGAACAGGAATTTTTGTGACAGAACGTAAGTATGTTCCCTTTTTAGTTTTTACTTCCACCACTCTTACCTTTCCGTCTTTACCAGGAATAACTTTATTAATCCTTGCTATAGGCCACCCAAAAGAAGAAACATTGTCCTCCTTTACAAGCACAAGCATGCCTTCTTGTAAATTTGGCAACGATTTTCTCCATTTAGGTCTGTTTTGAAGTTGTGTTAGATAATCTTGGTACCACCTTTGCCAAAAATGCTGCTGCATTTGAACACACAACCTCCAAAATTTTAATCTACTTTCAGGAATCTCAGTTAAATTAGTTTCAGGGAAAGTTGTCAAAGGAGCACCTATTAGAAAATGACCTGGGGTCAAATATTCTAAGTCAGAGGAATCATTATTAATTGCCATAAGAGGCCTTGAATTTAATATTCCTTCAACTTGAGTAATCAAAGTATTAAACTCCTCATATGTTAAAATATTATTTCCCATCACCCTTTTTATATGATATTTAGCACTCTTCACCCCGGCCTCCCATAGACCCCCAAATACTGGAGAATAACTTGGGATGAAGCAAAATTCAATTTTATCATCAAGGCAAAAGTTGTTTAACTTAATGTTTTCGTTTAGAAGTTTTTGAAGTTGATTATTTGCTCCCTTGAATGTGGCACCATTGTCACAAAAGATCTTGGATGGTTTACCCCTTCTAGAAATGAATCTTTTTAATGAAGCTAAAAAAGTATCTGTTGTTAGATCAGAGAGTAACTCCATATGAATTGCCTTCACAGAAAAGCAAACAAACAATGCTATATATGCCTTTGTCGTTATAGACTTTCTAATCCGTGACTGTTTAATTTGGAAGGGACCACAGAAGTCTATACCAACATTCTGAAAGACCCTCGATGAACGTACCCTTTGTTCAGGAAGAGATCCCATTAACTGTTCACTGCACTTGGCCTTACATTTAAAACAGGTTACGCATTTGTGCAAAATCCTTTTAATTTCTTTAGTGGCACTAATAATCCAAAAATTTTGATTTAATGAACTTAAAACTTGTTTCGGACCTGCATGTAAAAGTCTTAAGTGCTCTCTGTGAATCAAAAGATCAGTGATATGATTGTTTTTGGGAACGATCAAAGGATGTTTTTTATTAAAAGAAATATCTGAGTTCTCCAGTCTACCACCAACTCTTAACAGTCCCTGAGAGTCCAAGAAAGGATATAAAGAATTTAAATTAGACTTAATTGCTGTGTTGTTGGTTAGACATTTTATTTCCTCAGAAAAATGAAAACTTTGTTCATACTTAATAATGGTTTTAAGGCTATTTTCTAGTTCTACAACTGTTAAACTTCCAGTAATCTTTTTATTTTTATTTTTTATATTATTTACAAATCGTAGGCAATAAGCCACTATTTTTTGAAGTTTTGTTAAGCTAGAGAATTTTATGAAGAAAGATTCTGGTTTGACCTTAGCTAAAGTGACAACTTTATATTCAGGCAAATGGTCTGGAGTAGAAAATGGAATTTCAAAGTGCAAGAATTCAATATTTGAAAGAATTTCAGGACCATTAAACCAAAGATTGTTTGAATTAATTTCATGAGGTTCAAGTCCACGAGAAAGACAATCTGCTGGATTTTCCTTAGTGTTTATATACAACCATTTAAATTCGGATGTCATTTCTTGAATTTTAATAATTCTATTGGCAACATAGGGATTCAATTTCAAAGGTTCGGATTTTATCCAAGCTAAGACAATGTTTGAATCTGAATATAAAAATACCTTACTGACTTTATCTTTTAACAGTTCAAAAACCTTGTGAGATAGTTTTGAAAGCAACAAAGCACTGTTCAGTTCAAGTCTTGGCATAGTTAGCTTTTTTGTTTATAGGAACAATCCTAGATTTGGAACAAATCAAATTTACATGTACTTTATTTTCAAAAATAGTCCTCGCATAAATAACAGCTCCATATGCAATCAAGGAGGAGTCACAAAAGCCAACTATTTCAATATGAAGAGCACCAGTAAAGTTTAAATTTCTTTGGACAGTCACTGTGGGCATGCTCATTAAGCTTTCAACAAAATTTTTCCAAGTGTCAAGTAACTCACTGGAAATTATAGCATCCCATTTGACCTTACTTAACCAAAGTTTTTGCATAATTACCTTAGCAGCTACTAAAACTGGGCCCACTAATCCCAAAGGATCATAAAATTTGGAAACAAAACTGAGAATCTGTCTTTTAGTTACACATTCATTTATATCAACTTTTGGACAACTAAATTTAAAATTATCTGTTTTTGTATCATAAGTCAATCCCAGAGTCTTTACCGTTAAATCGTTTTTGCTGATGTTAATTTCATCAAAATTTTGTTTATTTTTAGGAATATCATTTAAAATTTGTAAATTATTTGAGCACCATTTGTGCAACTCGAAGGACCTTAATTTGAGCAGCGAGATAAGTTCATTTTTTAGTTTTATCGTTTCTTCGATTGTGTCACACCCACACAAAATATCATCAACGTAGGTGTTATTAAGAAGAGCTTTAGAAGCCAAAGGATAGCGTTTACCTTCAGTTCGGGCTAATTCTACCAAACATCTGGTAGCTAAAAAGGAAGAACTTCTTAAACCATATGTTACAGTTTGAAGTTGAATACATTGTAAACTGCCATTTTTCTCTCGCCACAAAATATTTTGTAACTGGCAATGGTCTGGATGTACCAAAACCATTCTATACATTTGTGTAATATCTGTCAAAAGGACGTAATTATATTTTCTAAAAAGAACAAGAATATCGGAGAGCTCATTTTGAACTACAGCACCATTATAGAGATAATCATTGATGCATTTTTTCTTTTTTGATTTCATGCTGCCATCAAAGACTACTCTTAATTTTGTTGTTTTTTTGTCTTCACGTATCACTGGATGGTGAGCCATGAAGTATAAAGAACCACTATTTAAGTCATATGTACTAAGACTTACTATTTTTGCATGCTTTAGAGCTAAATATTCATCAATAAAACTTTTGTATTGAGAGTACAGCTCAGGATTGACTTTAAATCTTTTTTCTAGATTTTCAAAGCGTTTTAATGCTACAGAAAATGAATCTCCTAAATCCAAATCAGGTAGATTTTGTTTTAATGGTAATTTAACTTGGTATTTATTATTTATTACTTGCAAAGAATTTTCAAAATTAATCTCACAAGCTTCCTGCTCTGTCGAATATTCCGGAAAAATTTCTGGAACCTTCTCGGTTTCCCAAAATTGAGAAACAATATTTTCTAAATTATTTTTCATGCTTAAATGAAAAGCAGAAAAATTACAAATTTGTAGTGATGGAGCAGAACCACTAACTATGAACCCAAATAGAGTATTTTGTAATATAATCTGGTCTACTTGTATTTTATCGGAGAGCAAAATATGAAATGAAATATTTGCCCCAAACAATATATCAATTGTGCCAGATTTATTGAAGTCATCATCAGACAATTTAATATTTTTAGGAATATTTAAATTTGAAACATTGAAATTTGTTTGTGGTATATCACTAGTAATTTTATCAACCACAGAACATTTTATATTTGTGCTATAATCAAACACACATGACTCAATTTTTAAATTTACAGCCTTTTGCACATTGGTAATATTCTCAGAATTACCTAAGATATTGACATTATTATTAAATGTTTTTAAGTTTAATTTACTTACCAATCTACTTGTTACTAATGATATTTGAGATCCTGTATCCAGGAGACCTCTGGCAGTGATATAATCACCCCTTTTTGTTCTAATTTTTACCTTCACTGTTGGTAACAGAACATTATTAATGTTTTCATTTATTGAACCAAATGTAGTCACCCTATCGTCTGCATTACCACTGTTACCCTGTCCAGTGCTGTCTAATGGAGTTTGTCTGTCCACATGCAGAAGAGAATTATGTTCTTTTCGACAAACTGAACACCTGAAACTCATTTTACACCTACCAGGATGATTATTCAAACAAATTCGACAAGCCTTATGACTGTCTATAAAAGACACTCTATCATTTACTGAAACAGATTTGAAACTGGAACAATTATAAATTTTATGGCCTGAGGATGAACAAAAGCTACACCTGGTTTCTAATTTGACTTTACTTGTAGCCAAGTGAGTTTTTTGATACCTTTCTTTGTTAGTGCTACATTTTTTATCTGGAGTGGTTACAGTTTCTAAAGCTGTAGCCCTATTTTCAATATAAGATAAGAAATCTTTTAAATTTGGCAATTTTGAGTTGTCCCTATCAATTTGAAATGATCTATTAGTATAGTGATCTAGTTTTTTAGTTAAAATGCAAATAAGGATCATATCCCAACTTTCTACGGGTTGCTTTAAGTTTTTTAGTGCACCTAACTGCTGTCTCACTTTACTAATGAACTCACGTAAGGCGGTGGAAGTTCCTTTTTGAATGGAGGGAATGTCAAGTAGTGAATAAATGTGAGAATTTATTAATATTGTTTCATTGTTATAACGGTTATCTAACATTCTCAATGCATCATTATAAGAGTCATTTGTTAAAAGTAGATCATTTATTAGGCTTCTTGCCTCTCCTTCCAAATGATTCTTTAAATGAAAAAGTTTTTCAACATTTTGCAGTGACTTATTTCTATCAAAAACAGCTAGAAATAAATCTATAAAAGGTCTATAACTTGTTAAATCTTTGCCGTCATAACAAGGAATTTCTATTCGTGGAATATTTGAAGAATAAAAAGAATTATTTACATCTTGTGGATTAGTACTTACGCTCTGTATTACTGTTTTTGAGAGTTGACTATTAATTTTAGCTAATGTGTCAAAGTATTCCTCTCTAATATTATCAATGGAATCTGCATACCCCTGTTCACAACATAAAATTTCACAATGAAGATCTTGAAGTTTATTAAAATTTTCTATTAGTAAGTCTTTCCTAGTTTGTAATTGATTAATTATTAATTCAGAAATTTCTTTGTCCAAATGTTTTTCAACAAACCTTGTAATAGTTTCAATAGACTGAATTTCTTGAGATTTTTTAGTTTTTAGCATTTCAATATCCTTTTTAGCGGGCATTTTTTTTTTATATGAATCTACCTAAAACTTAAAAGGTAAAAAAAACTATTTTAAATATCAAAATAACAAAAATGTTGACGATTATTTACAAACCAAAACACAAACAGTCAATTTATTTAATTTTGTATTCACTGTCAATGTCAGTTTTCTGTCACTTCATATATGATCGATTTCATAAAACATCGATTATTTCTCTCGATCGCTTGATAACCATTCGACGTCGGTCGTTCGCCCTCTTTTACATAGATGGCGCTATTGTATGAGCTTGACGTTTTACAAAATTAATTTTTTAATGATTTTTCTTTTTTGTAATTTCTTTTCTAATAATTTTTTTTTGTTCAATAATTTCTTCTTTTTTTTTATTAGGTGTGTTTCTTACCTTCTGGAAATTGAGTAATTCCTAGCTTCTTTTTATTTCCGGCTCGACTGGATCAAACTTGATGTTGGATTTTTGCAACACCAAGGAAATAATTTTACACTGGTTTTACACTTCTGAAGCTAGGAATAACTAAAGACACTTTTCACAACTAATATTTTATTACAATAACACAAACTTTTGGTATTAAAGTAATTTTTGTGTGGGATCGGACACACGCCCTACTTTCCCGTTTTTTATTATCTTATTATTCTATATAACAACACCTTGGCAACGAACTTTTTTTTTGAATATTGCGCCTTTGTGTACACTTTGAATTATAGAACATAAAAACATAGAAACATCTTTGTGAAGTGTACACAAGGCGCAAACCACTAAATAAAATATTGAAACAAAATATAGTTTTACTAAATATTAATGTTGGGAATTTATTTCTCCAACAATAAGGTTAGTGTAACAAGTGAGGAATTCGGTTTTTGAGTGAATATCAAGAAAACTCATTAAATAAGGATAAGGATCGAAAAGCAAGAAGCGCATTCAAACACACAAAATAAATATTATGTAGCAGAAAGCTACAAAGCTACAAAGCTAGAAAGCTAAGCCTGAAATTAAGAGAACGAATACTGTGGCGTAATGTCTTTTCAGTTCTGTTATGTATGGTGAATAGTTATGAACTCTCAAGAAACTTCGCCTGAATAAATTAAAAGTTTTTTATTATGGTCATATAGAACATCAAACAGAGTAGGTCAAGGCGAAGGTGACTGAAGATGATAAAAAAGAGAAAACTTGAATATCTGGGGCATATAATGAGAGGTAGCAGATACAGGATGCTGCAGTTAATACTCAATGGAAAGATCGACGGAAAAAGAGGAATTGGTCGAAAGAAATATTCATGGCTCCGAAACCTTCGTCAATGGACTGGCTTATCAGCAGATCAATTGTTACATACCTCACAAGATCGAGAACGATATCGGCAAATTGTTATGGAAGCTACCCACGCCTAAAAATTTGGGCACGGTACTTAAAGAAGAAGAAGAAGAACATCTTGGACAGCTAAAGTGACCAATGGAGAAGTTATGAGCAAAATAAACGAAAAGCGATGACATACTGGTAAAGTAAGAAAACTTCAATATTTTAGAAATATAAGGCTGGTCGTCCATTGGAAGAGTAGTCGCGCGATTTGTGGGTAGCACGTATACGTCTGTATGTGCGATCATGAGACTGAGCGACTGGTATCATCCTCTGCAGGTGACTCTATACGTCTGAGTTGGCGACTGTCATCATTGAAAGTGTGCTTTGTGAATAGCGGGTAAAATGAATTTAAAAATATTTACCTTTTGGAGCAACCTTACATAATAAGGCGTTTGCAAGCTCGTCGTGATGAGGAAAGACGTTTGTGTTGTATAAATTAAATATGTACATACTTAGTAGAATGAAATTTACTGAGAGAATTCTATCTTCTTCATGACGATTTGGAAAATAATCCGCAAAAATACTTTAATTGTTATCGGATGAGTCAAAAGTAACAAAAGCAACCCATCATGAAAAGGAAATAAAAAAAGTACCCACTCAAAAGTACAGAGGACATGCAAAATTTTTTTTAATGTTTATTGCGCCTAATTGGTATTCTACATAACACAGTTCTGGGTATCTGAAAAGTTTCCAAAATCTAACAATAAAACACTGAAAACGTTTGTTTTCTATACTTCCACAAAATTTATTACAACTAAGTGACTACAGCTGTTTCGGCAGAGTGCATTTCTCAAGTGATATAGTTTACAATGTGTTTGCCTTTTTAAGTCTTTAACTGAAGAGGTTGAGGAGTGGGGAGCTGTTTTTCTCGAGTTGGTCATTCAGAATTATATCTGTATTTTTCTGAAAATATAATTCTGAATGGCCAGCTCGAGAAAAACAGCTCCCCACACCTCAACCTCTTCAGTTAAAGACTTAAAAAGGCAAACACATTGTAAACTATATCACTTGAGAAAGGCACTCTGCCGAAACAGCTGTAGTCACTTAGTTGTAATAAATTTTGTGGAATTATAGAAAACAAACGTTTTCAGTGTTTTATTATTAGATAAAATGAACTTCCATCAAGTAACGGTCGAATCCATCAATTAGTTTCCGAAATATTGTGCCAAACCAGAGTTGGACGTTTCAATTGTCCATGAGGTTCCACTTGTTTTGCTGATCCAACGCGACAGTGCTGGTGTTGTTGTGTAGAGAATTGGGTCATCCGAGGATCTGTTGAGTAACTTTTCTTCATCAATAAGAACCTGCTGAAATGTATGCCTTGCATTCAATTTGCGGTATCCTGGAACATTTTTTCCTCTTCCTCCGGTGCTTTACCTATCTCCTGATTTATGAACATTTTTATATTCTCTTCTAAATACATCGCGCAGTCCATTTCACTTTTCCTTTACTTCGCGCACGAACAGCGCTAATAAATTTTTTGTTATCAAGTTCTATATCAAAAATTAACACAATACCTGCACAGATAAACGCAAACCAGTTGTAGCATCACATGCGATTACAAGCGACTAACCCCATTCAAGGGTGATCGGTCGTCAGCGTCAGTCGCTTGTGGTCGGTCGAGCCCGGTTGCTCAAGGTAGTTTGCAATGGACGTTGTTTAGTTACATTTCGTTTTTTAGGATTAGTTGCTTGTATAAGGGTGTATACGCGCTACCTGCGAGTTGCGCGACTACGCTTCCAATGGATGACCAGCCTAATCCGTAGAGACATATATAATCCATAGTAAAACATACAACACTGTACATTTGATAATGCTGGACAAGATTGGAACTTTAGAATGGACCATCTTAACCACGGTCAGCATTTGACAGAAATTATCTTTTAGAATTAATTGTAACGAATGGTCCTTTGGTATCACAATAAAGATATTCAAATAAAATTAGTTATTATTTTCATTGTTTTTTCTTTTTGAATAAAGTACCTCTAAATGAATCACCCTTTACTATAAACATTAAACTGGTTTTGCAAGAAACCGGTGTTTTATGTTACATAATAATGTAGCAAAGTCTTAAATTTATTCGTTGCACTTTACTTACCACAAAAACTACATTTTCGTAGTGAACCTCAATTTACAGTAATATCACACATAGCAATTTACATGAAAAATTTCATCTCCGTGACATTTTAACCGTGTACCTCTCGTCATTTGATCCTTAGCAGGAAAATAGTCTCAACATTTACGGGCACGTCTGCTCTACGTTTGGTTTGGTGTCCTACGAGAGCTATGATTACACTTGCAAGTAACCTTGTCCTGACACGTCCTGTCCTCCAATTTCCTGCAATTCCAGCTTCCAAACAGCGTTAGTGAGGAAGTGGGTAGGAGGCAGAGCGTAAAACTAACCCTCCGTTCATGTTAATTTGTTTGTTTTCGTACGATTAATCGAAAGTATGAAGACAGTTCAAAAATTATTTCTCCTTATTATACAGTGCGGCGGAATAAGTGTTCCCCCCCCCCCTGTTAACTTGTTTATATTAAGAATATGTATAAGCAAAACGCTCGATTAGGTCGATTTTTAAACTAACCATAGTATATTATAGCATCAAAGTTTCGAACTTTACGCGATCCCTCTTCAGGTGACAGCCATAAGTTTGATTTTTTTAAATGAGAAAGTACATCATGTGACACCTCATTTACAAGCTCTTAAAATACTGATTTCAAAAATGTATAATACTTTAATCCTGTTTGAGAGCGTAGGCGCAAAATTTCCGTCGAATTCTTTCTAAATGCAATCATTTTTTTTTGAATCCTGAAAAAACTAATAATATTTGGTTTTGTCTCTCTAATTTCACGTTTCTTGTGTTTTGAGAATTATGCATCTATTGAAGGGTCTTTAATTTAATTCTGAGCAGTAGTTTTTTTTAGTACGTGTAATGGTACGTTGAGTGGTTTGATGTGTTTTGTTTGAACTATCCAGCTAAATATTCAACTTTTTGAAATAGTTCATGAATTAAAATAGGAAACCATGAAATATAAAAGGATTAAAATATTAAACAAAAAAAGATACTCTAAAAGTCGAAATTAGTATGTGTGTTTTGTGTTTTATTGGCACTGGTTTCACAACCAACTGGCCAGTCAATTTCATAATGATTTTTTAGACTATAACTTATCACTAACTCAGGGGAGTAATATGTAATGTGTGTGTTGAGTAAGTGTCTTGTTACTTTGCAAAGTCGACGTCATTGTCTTTGCAAAGAGACGCTAATTGTATCCGAATGTCTGCAGTCCCTCCGGTGAGTATCGATCCCACAAGGACAGAAACTATTTTCATTTATTAATTTATAATAAACGAAAAATTTCTGACCCTGGTGAGATTCGAACCCACGACTATTCGGACCTTTCGATCCAAAGGTAGGCGCTCTTACCACTGAGCCACAGAGGGGTATTAAATTAGTATCAAATTGATAAAGCTGCCGCGAATTTGTCATTATTTTTTTATTTTCTGATTATATTTTTCATTGATGTATACAATGTATACATACAGTCTGTTCCAACGAAAATTTGACCCCCCAGAAACTCAGAAACCAACAGCTTCTTCAAAATAAAAAATACGTCAATTTTTAATGTAAGAGGGACGAATTTTCATGCCAAATTCATGCACTCAAATATAACCCCCTACTGCCCCGCATCGACCCCACTTTTTTTTAAATAGCAAGTGTGGTCGAGTGGCACATCATTTGAAAGGTTATTTTTCCTCTAAACGACGCTCTATTTTTTTTAATTTGCTTAATAAGTTCGAAGGTAATTTTGGACTTAACAAATCTGTTATAAATTAGTTAAATCCAAGATTACCTTTAAAGTTATTTCGCAAATTAAAAAAAGAATGTGTGTGTAATTTGTACGCACGTAAGAAGTTATACTTATAACAGAATAAAACACACACAAACACATTGAAAAATGCCACAAATGATTTCTGAACAATAATTGTTGGAAAAATTTTAATTAAATAGGTATTTTCTTAAAAAAATTATATAATAATATTCTTACAATCATAAAATATATAAAAGAAAATGAAAAAATAAAAGTTTGTACCCACGGGTACCGTGGGTGGGGGAAAAGTAAGTGGGGGATTGAACCCACGTACATTGTGTTTAAATTCCAGCACCTTTAGATATCGGCTACGGGGGACATAATATGCATCTTACTGGAAGATAGAGCAACTGAACAACTTGACAGTTCCGAATTTAACCACATTAGTTTGATGTCTACGGAATTCAAATATTACAACACAACAAAACAGAGCAAGAAAACAATATTAGATGAATATTTTTAGAAATTTTGTTGGTCAGGTAGGTTTATTTTACATACATACTAGGTAGGTTATTTAAATTTTCCAAATAGTTTATGTAATTTTTTATTACGATACTAAAATATTTACAATTATTATTACGTACCTGTTGCTTTTAAAGACTATTTAAAAAGTCACTACAATTATAAACTTTTTTGTTTCTGTCCTCACAACAATAAAACTAATATATTATACAACATTTGTTTACCTACGTATTGAACAATTATTATTGACAGATCATTTCAACACCCAATCAGAGCCCGTATAATGACTAATACCATACTGTCGGTGTGCGCATGCGCGCAGATTAATAATAAATATACACCCTCAATCGCGCCTAAAGAAGTATAACTTCAAAAAAAATACAGGGTTCTGTACATAAAAAACTACCTTTCTAACGATGTGCCACTCGACCACACTTGCTTTAAAAAAAAAAACTGAGGGTTGATGCGGGGCAGAGAAAGGGGGACGAATTTTGCATGAAAACTCATCCCCCTTTCGATAAAAATTGACATTTTTTTTAATTCTGAAGAAACTCTTGGTTTCTGAGTTACTGGGGGCGTGGTCAAATTTTCTTTGGAACCCTCTGTATATATTATATGTCTGTGCTAAGAACATTGATTCGTAGTTCTGGTGTACTGTTTCTTTCTGAATACCTATACTATACGATAATAAATTAACTTTTTTGTTTCAGATTCGTGTGGTGGATTTGTTAATTTGGCCATAGACCGGTAAGTGCATGTCTTACCTCCATTTAAAAAGCGTGTAAATACAAAGTATAATAAACAAAAATATTAAAAACCGAATGAGAGTAAACAGAGCAAATGAACACGAAATAATTTTGGATAGAATGGAGATCAGAGAATTAACGCAATTTTGTTAACAGCATTAAGTTGAAATAAATATGATAAAAATGCAAGAGGTTTTCACGTTCTTGAAATTCTACTCAATTCTCTAGGTACTAAAACTTCTTTGAAATAATTTTTAGTCTTTAGGCTTTATACTGTAAATTTACATTCGTATTATTTTCTGTTTAAATTTTTTTATCAATTTCCAGTTTTGCTTCTGTTTCCTCCTAGATAAATAAAGGTAGTAGAGTAGTAGTAGTATTCTATGGTAGTCTCTTTTACAAGCCTTGTTCTTCTTAGGATATGTCTTCATATGTCTGCTTTTTTATTGCTGTGAATAAATTATTACGTGCGGTAAAGCTCAATATATACCAGACCAATAAGACCGGTTTGGATATATGGGGCTGAAACGTGGACCTTATCTCAAAATGATGAAAGACTTCTTGGTATTTTTAGAGAAAAATTCTTAGAAAAATTTTTGGGGCCGTAAATGAAAATGGGCTATGGCGTCGAAGATACAACTTTGAACTGTATTTCACCGATTATACACCGATCCAGATCGTAAAGTGTAGAGACTTAGATGGGCTGGACACATTGCTAGAATGCCAGATCACGAATACACTAAGGAATTAACTTTTTCAAAACCAGAGGACACAAGAAGTAGAGGATGACCACGAAGAAGATGGATTGATGATGTGGAAGAGACCACCAGAGATTCTGGTGGTTAGAAGATGGAGGGAAGTTGCTAGGAATGGCCACTTATGATGATGAAATCATTCTTTAATTGATTAATATTCTAATAATTAACAACGGATAGGCGACTTTTTTACTTCTTTTTGGTTTTTTTTTTTCAGAGTAGATATATAAACAAATTTGTCACCTTTTACATTTTACATATTTTAATAATTATAATATATGTCGAAACAATCCAATTACAGTTTAAAGTAAATAAGTTTAAATATTGTGAAATTAATATAAAATAATTAGTAAATAATTAACATTATGTTCAGTCAAATTTCAGACACTAACCAAATATAGTTTTAATATTGAGCTAATTAATTTTTAAAATTACTTATTTTTTTTTTATTTAGCTAATGCCTCGACAACTAACGACCATTGGCATGGTAGCTACGGTAATTTTGAACAGTTAGGTACCTAGTGTCATGTGTAGTGTGTGTGTTGAGTAAGTGTCTTGTTACTTTGCAAAGTCGACGTCATTGTCTTTGCAAAGAGACGCTAATTGTATCCGAACGTCTGCGGTCCCTCCGGTGAGTACCGATCATCCCACAAGGACAGAAACTATATTCATTTATTAATTTATAATAAATGAAAAATTTCTGACCCTGGCGAGATTCGAACCCAAAACCTTTCGGATTTTTTCGATCCAAAGGCAGGCGCTCTTACCACTGAGCCACGGAGGGGGTAATTACTTAAATTACTTAATTCATAAATTAAAAATAAAAATGAATCGTAGCCAGATTCGCAACAAAAAATAGCGGTCTACATGCTACAGTTATTTTCCAAGTGCACTATTTATTCACTGTTACCATAAACTTAATATACAGGGTGTAACAAAAAGACAGGTCATAAATTAAATCACATATTATGGAATAAAAAATAGTTCGATTGAACCTATTACCTTAGTAAAAATGTGCACATAAAAAAGTTACAGCCCTTTAAAGTTATAAACTGAAAAGCGATTTTCTCCAATATATAAAAAATTTTTATTAATATTTTTTTACTGAAAATAGACATGTGGCATTCTTATGATGGGATCATCTTAAAAAAAAAATGAAGGTGAAATTTGTGAACCTCATAAAATTTTTATGGGAGTTTGGTTCCCTGAAACCTGACCAAATATTTGTGTGCGTTCCCATTAAATTTTTCTTGTGGTACCATTAGTTGACATGTTTTTTTTTCAAAATTTTTTTGCCTCTTGGTATTTTTGCGAGAAGACGGTTTTTATCGAGATATCTTGAACATTTCTAAAATCCAACAGATATTTTTAAATGGTAAAGTAAGATTATAAAGACCTAGTAATAATATTATAAAAATAATATTCTATAATATTAACTTACCATTTAAAAATATGTATTGGATTTTACAAACGTTCAAAATATCTTGATAAAAACTGGCTTATTGAAAAATGACTAAAAGTCTAAAAAGTTTTAAAAATATTGTGTTTATCTAATGATACCACAATAATAATTTAATCAGAATGTGCACAAATATTTGGGAAGCTTTAAGGTACTAGTACACTTTAGAAGACCAAAAATAAGCATTTTTTCAAGATTTTTCTTCTCAGAACCTTTATTAAAAGTGAACATAAAGCTTTTTGCATATTAATGTCTAATTCTTAGAGAATACAAAAAAATATATTTTTTCCATGTATATTCATTTCACGTACACTAATATTAAGAGGGTGTCAAACTCGAGGCCTCAAAATAAAATTGTGGTTCCGATGGCGGACAGTTAATTTCAGGATTGGGATCTCTGAAACAAAAAACTCGTACGGCATTTTAAAAAGGAAGGTTTCTTACGTGAAAAAGATTTCACGGCAATTTGAAAAATTTTTGTGAAAATATCGCCTGTTTTTCTTCAGTTTTTCATGGCTAAAAAATATTTATTTTTTATTTTTTGGTCAATTTGTGGTAAATTGCAAACGTAAGAAACCTTCCGTTTTCAAATGCAGTACGATTTTTTTATTTCAGATATCCAAATCCTGAGATTAACTGTCCGCCATCATTTTTCGAGGCCTCGACTTTTGCGCCCTCTACAGTATTAGTGTACGTGCATAAATGAAAAAAGATATATATTTTTTGTACTCTCTAAGAGTTATGTATTAGTATGTAAAAAGTTTTATATTCAGTTTCAATAAAGATTCTGAGAAAAAAATCTAAAAAAACTTATTATTTTTGGTCTTTTTAAGTGTACTAAGTACCTTAAGGGCATGGGCGCCAAAATGTAGCCTGTCAAAATGTTCAATGTGTTTTAAATGTATTAATTTTTTTTCAAGTCCTGAGAAAACTAATAAATATTTTTGAAAAATTTAAACGCAGAATAAAAACTGCATTGTTACCGAGGGCCGAAAATTCCTTAGAAAGACCAAAAAGTTTCTTTTGAATGAGACATTTGAAATTAAACGTCACCCTAAATTTTCTGTTTTTGTTTTCACCCCTGTAACTTATTAATAAACACTAGAGAAGTTTTCAGGGACTTTTGACCCTCGGTAATAGCGTAATCTTTTTCATTCTGCGTTTAAATTTTTGAAAAATACTTATTAGTTTTCTCAGGATTAAAAAAATGAATACATTTAAAACACATGGAAAATTTTGAAAGGCGACATTTTGCGACTATCCCCTTAAGGGAACAAAAGTCCCATAATTTTTTATGGGGTGCACTAATTTCACTTTTATTAAATCAGTTTTGCAGTAATGCAGTTTTAATCAAATCTGCTTGTTTCATTAAAGAAAATTTTTTCACTATTTTCTAAACCTTTTTTGCATCTTTTTACAAAGTCGACCAAACGTGCACATGTCTTGGATGTGCCCGTGGAAAACAGAATTCCTTTCCTTACTGCAACTTTCAAAGTAGGATCGCGCAAACACTGAGAGAACACAAGGAAGATTTATCAGCCCTTTTTCAGGCATGTGTTGAAAATGAAAATCATGATTGGACCAAGAAATTGTTATTTGTGTTCGCGGTATTTACTGAGTTCTCTGCAATATGTCCACATTCTTGGAGTATTTTTGAAGTCATCCAAAGAAACTTTCAGACATCATTTTGTCCTACCGAAAAAGCTCATTTTAAATAATTTACTAAACAAAACAAAAAATTCATATATTGATTTACTTACTGAGGAAGTAAAACTTCTCTTGTAGGTAGATGGTATATAAATTTATTATTATTTTTTTAATAAATTTATATACCATCTACCTACAAGAGAAGTTTTACTTCCTTAGTAAATTTTTATTATGGTATACAGCCAATGAGAGGAATTTCTTCCTTTTTATAATATATTGATATTTTAAAATTCTACGGCTTAATTAAATTCGTTATAAAGATAAGAAAAATACCTGCTTAATAATATACAGGGTGTAAAAATACCTGAGCTTAAAAAAGGCCGATTTAAACTACTAACTTACCTTAGTACGAAAGTTGATAATAACCGAAATAGAGGATGGCAAAGTTAAACTTTTATTTTATTTATTCTTGAATATTTCCTGACAGACATGGGATAACAACACGAAATTTGGTAGGTAAGCGGGGTTTTTTGGGATTAGAAATCTAAATTTGCCACCAAAAATGATCTATTACCCAGAGGGCGCTACATACGTCTTTCAGCGCTCATTTAATACGTTCAATTTTTTTATCGCCCCCTTTACATACTTTTAAACCCAAACTTTTATTTTCTTCATATTTTTGCTTAAAAAAGGTATACTACATTAATTTCGCTAAACTCAAATGTTTTCGAGATAAACGCATTTTTAATCTGCGATACAACATAATTTTTTGCATGTCATGTAATAAACAAAAAATATAGGACAAAGTGAAAAAAACATTTTGGATAAAAGTTGACAAAACAAATATTGAATTAAAAACTAAAGAAAAAAAAGTGAGGTATGACCCTGAAAATGAAGAAATATTCAATGAAGAAAGGGAAGGAAGAGCACCACATCTTTCGAAGGCAAATCGTTGGTATTTAATATAGTATAGAATAGAAATATGGGAGAAAATGGAAATGAAATGCTCAGAAAAGTTTGCAATAAAGCATGGAATGAGAGTAAGGTCCCAAAAGACTGGGAAGTGGGGATTATTTTACCCATTTTCAAAAAAGGAGACAGACGAGACTGCAGTAATTATAGAGGTATAACCCTCCTGAGTATTCCTTCCAAAGTCTACGAACGAGTACTAGAGAAAAAATTATTACAAGAAGTGGACCACAAACTGGAACAGTCACAAAGCGGATTCAGGAAGGGAAGAAGCATTCATGACCATATTTTCACACTCAAGCAGCTAATACAAAATACGCGAAATACAAGCACAGAACTACACCAAGCTTTTATAGATCTAGAAAAAGCATTTGACAGAACACCAAGGATAGAAATCGACAAAAGCCTAATGAACAGGGAAGTAGACACTAAACTCAGAAAAGCTATTATGAGCCTATACAAAAACACAAGAAATAGAGTAAGAACAGATAATATGGAATCGGACGAGTTTATAGTTAATGATGGCTTAAGACAAGGAGGTGTACTAGGCCCCATATTGTTCAATATTGTTCTAGATGATGTAATGAAGGAAACCAGAGAAGAAACATCGAAAATATATGTTGGACATAGAAATCTCGAAATGATACAGATAGCAGAATGTGCATTTGCAGATGATCTCGTTGTGTTTGGAAGAGATGAGGCCGCACTACAGAGAAACCTCCAAATATGGAGGGATAAACTTGAAAAACGTAATCTGAGGATTAACGAAAGTAAAACTAAGGTCATGATATGTGGGAAAACAGATAAACGTACAAAAATTAAAATCAATAACGACACCCTAGAACAAGTTGAAACTTTCAAATACCTGGGAGTTCAAATAGAGAGTAGGGGTGCACACGATACTGAGATAAACAACAGAATAGCAAGCGCAGCCCGCATATACCATGCAATTAAGAGCACATTTCTATCGAAAAAAGAAGTATCCCAAAAAGCCAAGATAACAATCTACAACACAGTTTTCGTACCTATCCTAACATTTGGATGTGAAAGCTGGACGCTCACCACCAGACTAAAGAAGAAACTGCAAAGCATGGAAATGAAGTATTTAAGAAGAGTACTAGGTGTGACCAGGATGGACAGGATACGGAATGAGGAAATAAGAGAACGCCTTAAAGTCCAACCAATAGAGAAGAAAATCGAAGCAGCCCAGTTAAGATGGTACGGCCACATGGTTAGGATGGATAAAGGAAGGCCAGTAAAACAAGTTTGGGAAGCGAGAAGAAACCTGAAAAGACCGAGGGGCAGGCCCATGAAGACCTGGGACGATGAAATCGCTGCCATCCTAGACAAAAGAGGAGTCACTAAAGAACAAGCGAAGAAAATGGCAAGAAATAAGAAGGATTGGAGAAAGTTTGTGTACGAAGCATAAAAACAGACTTTATTTTAGACTTTATGCCCAACACCTTAGGGTAGAAGGGTTATCGATTATATATATATATATATATATATATATATATATATATATATATATATATATATATATATATATATATATATATATAGAATAGAAATATACTTTATTGTCATGGACAATTGTGCAATTTTATCGACAAAGCTTATAAAAAGTTAAGAAAACAAAACAATAACAATCCAATTTACTAAAATTACATAAATCTTCAATATACAGTACCACCCTGTACCTTAATATTAGCCAATCTTATAGCCCAATATTAGCCATTATCGAGTGCTTTATTAAAAAAATTAACTTATAAGCTTCATTAAAAACTGTCTGACCCTTCAGTTTTTAATTAAGCGAAAATAATAGAAAGTTCATTAAATCTTAAGCAAAAAAGTTTACAAAACACTTACTTAAAAAGTTTCTTATTCGAAATTATATTTCATTTTAAAATTCTGTTGCCGAAAGATCGGAATAAAAGAAACGGACGATTTTTTTTTATTTTGCTAGCAATTTTTAATTACCCAACTCTAGATTAAAAAGAGACTATATTGAGCTAAAGGTGTGTTTATTCGTAACATGTTATTTAGTAAAAAATAAATAGTAAAACAATAAAAAGCACTATAGTCTAAGATCCGAATCTATGTAGGTCGACCTTTACCCAACTGTATACCGGATGAAACATTTTTTTATTAAATTTATTTCATACATAAACAAAAATGAAGTGACACAGCGTGTGAAAAATATGAATTTATTGGCTCTAAGGACACAAAATTAAACAGTAAAATATAAAATAAACCCCTTTACACTTTAAACTGTCTAAGCTTGATAAACGCGATACAGAGAACCACTTAAAATGTTTATAAGAGATTGTTTCACTCTATGACTTGGCGACGTCTTGATGACAACTGCTCCTTTTTTCGTATGAGAATATGTCGTAGATATTGTAATAAAAATACCACTTTGCCACGTGATTAGAAAAGGCAATAAAATTAAAATAAAAATTTATGTTTGAAATCAACATTTCAAGCACATTTTTGTGAACTTTTTTTTAAGTATGGAACAATAATTTTAATTTTAAAATAACTAAGTCATTAAATAATAGTACCATACCTACTATTAACATATTAATATTGAAAAAACAACGGTGACAAATTTTCACATTTTTACACAATATGTATTTTGTATTTAGGTAATAACCTCCGAAGTGAAAGTCGAAACGTCTATAATAGTTATTTATGATATAAGTGTTAAAAGTACAATTTTAAGGCACGCATGTGAAAGGCACATGAGTGCCTTAAAAATGTACTTTTTACCACATATATCATACAATATTTTTTCTACAAACGTTATAAATTTATAAAATACAATATTTTTTTAATTGCTGAAACCACAAAACCTATGACCCGTAAAAGGTAGACCTGGTTGTCTACACTCGAGGGGAATGTCTAAAAATTCTTAGCGAAAATATTATACGGTTACATAAACTTGTTTTTCTACAAACGTGTTAAAAATGCAATTTACATGCAAATTGCAAAAATGCAAATACAGTTTAAATTAAATCTTAAAAAACCTTTTAAACCACCTTTTTCAAATTGCGCAAGTTGTACTATAAATATAGTCGGAAAAATGAAAGAATAGGGCTTTTCATCGATTGTCATTTGTTTCGAGCTTCTGTCATGTGTCACATAATATTAATATATCTACGTCATACGTCTTTGGTTTGTAGCATTGGCAATACCAATAACGTATGACGTAGATATATTAATATTATGTGACACATGACAGAAGCTTGAAACAAATGACTGTGAATGAAAAGCCCTATACCCATGAACGATCACATCAATCACTTATTTTGTATTTGCTATCTTTTTGTTATAGAAAAAGATAGCAAATACAAAATAAGTGATTGATGTGATCGTTCATGGGTATAGGGCTTTTCATCGATTGTCATTTGTTTCGAGCTTCTGTCATAATATGTTGTATAATCTGTGTATAATAAAAATATACACGGATTATACGACATATGATAGAAGCTCTAAACAAATGACTGTGAATGAAAAGCCCCATTCTTTCATTTTTCCGACTGTATTAATGTTAATAAATGAAATATAAATATTTTGACGTTTCACAATTTGACAATTCACTTTTAACTGCAGTGCCTTAAAATTTTTAAAGCACTAGTTCTTTAAAGTAGCATTTTTAACGCTCCTATAGAGTGCTAAAAATTGCATTTTTAGCACGTTTGTAGAAAAAATCATTTTTAAGCTAAAATGTGGCTTATTTTCCAATTGGAATAGTAAATTACGTAAATGCCATAAATAAATAGTTTCAGAATAACATTAAAAAATAATAAAATCAAATAAGTCCAAAATATTATGGTTTTGAACCTTCAAATCCCCATCTTTCGTTATTTTTCAGTTTTATATTGTTACTCGATACAACCAATAATTTTGAACGTACGATGGTTAAAATCTACATAGTGGCTCGAGCAATCATATGGAATCTTTCTCCCTTCACCAAATGGTTCTAGCGGTGCAGGGAAAAAGATTCCATATGATTGCTCGAACCACTATCTAGATTTTAACCATCGCACGGTCAAAATTCTTAGTGTGTGAAACAAGTGTAATAATTATTATTTTGATGAGTCACTCTCTCAAGGAATTGTTCAAAATAAGGTTGGTGTCGGACAGTAAATTTTTATTGTATTATTTTAATTCAATAAGACATATCCTTTAATTAAATTATTCTGGAAACTGACCTGAATATTTCGTAAATATTTCGGTGTGTACGCAATATTGATAAGAGAAAACTTTACGCTTGGGGGTTAGGTCCTTAGACGGTTTACATATCTTCAAAATTGTCTCTATCAGTCCTCTTTTAGTATATACGTCTATATCATTATTGTTTTTTAGTATATAATTATTGTTTTCTCCTAATAGGTTTCCGTAAAAACTGGATACTTTGTCGTCAATTAAATCACCGTTTTCTGTCATAATACCAAGTTTGGTATATGCACAGAGTAGAACGTCTCCTATGAGATCCTTGTGTTCCTCTTTTATCTTTTTATATCCTTTGGTATAAACGTAAGTCCATATCCCACCCAAATTCTGCTCACACGTTTTTAAATAGTCTGCCCCCTTTTGTATCGTATCGAATCTCTTTTTGTCTTCTGTGGTGTCAGCCTGCAACATTTTATTAACATTATGAGTAAAATCGGTGAAGATAATTTTGATAGTCTAGAAAAATAGGGATTTTGTCGGGACACTTAACGAGCCAGGTTGCAAATATTTTTTTTTGTACTATATACCTAATAAATTACAAATACAGAAATGCCCGTCACAGTTTGGATGAGAATTTTAGTTATTAACAAATGAGAGTCAAAAATGGCAGTTTTTTCGTTTAAATCCCTACAGGTAAAAATAGGGCAATTAAATATCTTATTTAGAGTGTTCGTTTTTAGTAGATGAGCAGAGGTTTAAAATGGCAGTTTTTAATTTTAGTCCCATCATTAGTTGCTTCGAAAATTGCCAAAGAAAACTCGAAAAAATTTTGAAAATCACAAATTTGCTATAACTTGCAAAAATCAACTTAAGCATTTGATATAGCATAAGAATTCAAGATATTCAAGACGATTCGTCGATTAGCTTAAATTTTAGTGAATTTGTTTATCCCACAGAGTTTTTTTTGCAATGTTATTGCAAAGAAAATAATAATAAAAATGAATAAAATCCTTTATAAAAGGTATATTTGTTAAAATCCCTAAAAAGGGCTACATAACAGAACTAGTTTTCGATCGGATGACCGATCATCATCAGTGCTTACGTGATTCTAACAATGTGCTAACCACCAAAATACAAATATATATGGGTAAAAGCTCTTTACAATTGATTCGTCATGAAAACATAGATAAAATATGTGAACTTAAACATGGATGTATAAAATATCCAATGTATTATGCTTCAGGTAGCATTGAGCAGTGAGCTCGAAATTGACTTGTTCACATGTTGACTATATGGTGACAAGTCACAAAATAATAATGATAATAATGAATATCACTTTGGTTCTGCCTAGCAAAGAATCCACTATATCAGCTACTGAATTCCACTGACTCAGGCTTTAGCATCAAAAATAACAATACTGTTGTAGCGAAGCTTAATCATTTGTTGTATATAAATGATTTAAAATTAATAGCTTCAACTCCAAAACATCTAGATCATATGCTAAAAAGTGTAGAAACCTTCTCTAATGATATTAGTATGCACTTCGGTCTAGACAAGTACCGCATCTTAAATATAGTCAGAGAACAGGTTCAGCCCGGTGGTTTCGATATGCAAAATTGCCAGAACATCGAGGCCATGGGTGAAAATGACATGTATAAATATCTCGGTGTAAAGCAAGCACGGAAAATTGACCATAAACAAATGAAAACCGAACTAACTTCTGAATTTGTACGAAGGGTAAGACAGCTTAATCGGTCATATCTCAGTAGTAAAAATTGCTTTAAGGCATTAAATACGTACGCCTTTTCCGCGCTTAGCTACTCATTTGGTATTATCAAATGGTCAAAAACCAATATAGAAAGTCTTCAGCGGAAAGCAAGAGCACTTCTCACAAAGGCACACAACCATCATCCTCGCAGTGCAGTAGAGAGAACAACATTACCGCGGTATCTAGGAGGAAGAGGACTCATGGACATAGGTGAGCAATTGGCTAACTAGGATAAACAAGTGGCTAACTTAAGAACTTATTTTCAGGCACAGGCTGAATCATCTACTTTACATTGTGCAATCTGCTCAATAGATGACTCAACGCCGCTTAAACTGAGTGAACAAGAAATGCGCATAAACCACCTATCTAAGGACAAAAACTGGATGGGTAAACCACTGCATGGACGGCATCTCAATGAAGTCAACCAAGAATATGTCGACAGTAGAGCGTCGAACTATTGGTTGGTATCAGGAAAGACGTTTCCCGATACAGAAGGTTTCCTACTTGCCATTCAGGATCAGGTTATTCCAACTAGAAATTACCTGAAGTACATTGTAAAAGATCCTCAGGTCCAAAACGACAAATGCCGATATGGATGTCAAGCCCAAGAATCCATCCAACATCTTACCGGGGGCTGCCAGGCGTTTGTCGGAACTGATTATAAAGAACGCCACGACTCAGTAGGAAAGATTCTTCATTAAGAACTAGCTAACAAACTTGGACTTCTCCAAACCGACCATCTTCCTTATTATCAATACGTCCCTGATAGAATGCTTAAAAACGACAATTACAAGCTATACTGGGATCGCACTGTGCTCACAGATCAACAGTAGCACACAATAGACCGGATCTCATACTAGTTAATAAACTTACTAGGCAAACAACATTAATAGAGGTGGCGATACCTAACAACAATAATCTGCGTGTTAAGCACAACGAAAAGATCGTCAAGTATAGAGATCTCGAAATACAAATAAGGGGACAATGAAGAATGGAAAGTACCCAGACAATACCTATTATTGTTTCTACTACTGGAGTCATTCCAAAGAACCTCATAGAAAACATCAAAAATCTGGGTCTAAATGAACATCTTTACAAGACTATGCAGAAAGCTGTGCTACTTTCGACCTCCAGATGCGTGAGAAAATTTTTGGGAGATTCTCCGTCGTACCAAGTCACCTAGGTCTTGGATAACACGAAAAGAGTCCCACCAGAGCTCAATCCTTTTGATACCCTAGGTATCTGGGATGAGTGAATTTTCCCCTTAGAAGGAGTGCATGGCTAAATCTGAATAAAAAGAAAGTGGGCCAATTTCTATGAACGCACGTTTAATATAGAAATAGGTCAAAAAGATTCTTACCAAGACAGCCACAAAAACAGCAATGAAAACCATTATTAACCTCGTCATATTTGAAAAATTAACCCGGTCTATTACAAATTGGTTTTGCAATAGATGTATTGTTGGTATTTTATAGTTTAACGAAGGATTTAGATGTTTGTAATTTTCTATTAAAATTTAGTTTATGGATCGTTTATATACTTTTATATATTTCCACCCAGCTCATACAATTATATCTTTCCACATCTAATATGGACTTTTATCGATTTTTATAATTATTTTAATTAAAATGGTCTATAAATCAAAATTATCTTATATATAACAATCATTTGCTGTCCGTTAGTCTCGCTAAAACTGAGGAATGGCTGTACTCTTGTGGCAAATTTTGATGTAGAATTATTTGTAAAGGTTCAGGGACGATTTATATAGTTTTATGTTTCATTTTAGTAGACAACATAATATTTACATCTGCAGGGTGATTGATTAGCGAGGTAAAGCTTAATAGATTCGCTATAATAATAGATAGCAATAAAAGTTGATAACAAAAATTGTAGCCATCTTTGAGCTTCACATTACAAAATTAGTTAGAATGTTACAGGGTGTTCTATAACACAGTGGCAGACCAAACTTATGTTTTTTTAAATGGAATACCCTATATTTTATTTTATATTAGAAATCTTGTTAACTTCTCCATCACAAAAATATAAAGGTTTGTTATATTATACTGGGTATTTACAAAGTTATAACCAATTTTGTATGAAAATCGTAACAAGTTCAACTCCCTGTATAAATAAAAATAAGCACAACAGCAATGTTTTATTAATGCCATATTTTTTTATTTATTGTCAGAATTTTCAAGAATTATTGATATTGCTAATTTTCTTTATATCAAATACAGGGTGAGTTAAAACGCAAGTACATTATTTTCTCAGTAATGTAAAATGGAACACCCTATATTTTATATCATTACTGAAAAGTAACATTACCGTACTTTAATTTTTATATAACAATCCCTATGTCCAAATTTATTATTTTTCGAGATATTTTCATTTTTCAGAGTAAATTATTTTAGGTGTCTAAATTTATCTAAATTTTAAGTAAGCCATGACTGAATTAACAATTGACGATTACTGATTATCAATCCAGTAATAAGTGTACCAAATGTAGCAATGTAGCAAATAAAGCAAATAAAAATAATTTATAAGTAATACATTTTACAAAAAAAAAACACATCCGCAACATGAAACAATTAAAAACTACTTTTTTATGTAAATGTAACAAATAAAGAACGAAAATGAGTAATAAATTTTACCAAAAAATACACAACATACAACAGTTTGTGAAGACAATTAAATACTACTTTTGTATCCAAAGAGCGAAAAATAATTTATCAGTAATACATTTTGCAAAAAAATATGTTGGAAAAAATTAAAAGCTACTTTTAATAAAATATTTTTAATATTTAATTACATAAGGTGTTCAAAATTACCTCCTAACACATTTATGCATGCCTAAAAACGATCATTGAATGAGCTACTTACTCTACGAAGCATTTGTAAATTAACACATCGAAATACACTTTGTATTCTATTTTTCATCTCATCCCTTGTTGTTGGAGTTATTTTATAAACTTCATTATTAACGTAATCCCAAAAAGATCAGTCCAGTTTATTAAATTCTGGTGATTTGGGTGGCCACGCTACTGGTCCATTAAAAATGAAAATATCTATAAAACTAATAAATTTAGACATAGGGAATGTTATCTAAAAATTAAAGTACAGTAATGGTACTTTCCAATAGTAATATAACGTACAGGGTGTTTCATTTAAAATTACTGAGAAAATAATGTAATTGCGTTTTGACTCACCCTGTATTTGATATAAAGAAAATTAGCAATATCAATTATTCTTGAAAATTTTGACAATACGTAAAAATATGGCATTAATAAACCACTGCTGTTTTGCTTATTTTTATTCATACAGGGAGTTGAACTTGTTACGATTTTCATATAAAATTGGTTATAACTTTGTAAATACTCTGTATAATATGTCAAACCTTTGTATTTTTGTGATGGAGAAGGTAACAGGATTTCGAATTTAAAATAAAATATAGGGTGTTCCGTTTAAAAAAACATATGTTTGGTCTGCCACTGTGTTATCGAACACCCTGTAACATTCTAACTAATTTTGTAATGTGAAGCTCAAAGGTGGCTAAAATTTTTGTTATTAACTTTTATTGCTATCTATTACTACAGCGGTTTTATTGAGCTTTGCCCCACTAATCAATCACCCTGTATATGTATAAAATCCTCTGGTCGCAGTGTTAGTTGCCATATTCCTCCGAAACGGTTTGACCGATTTTTATGAAATTTTACACGTTCATTCGGCAGGCCTAAAATTTTTCATACCCGTAGGTCATAAGGGGGTTTACCCATGACACCGTAACTCTCACAATAATGGCGTGAAAAATACGAAATTAAGCAGGTATACTCCCAGCTGAATTGCAAACAGGACCTACTAAAATTTTTTCTCTAGCGCAGTCGGCTTCAGAAATAACGAACCGTAAGCCGTAGAAGAAGTCTGAGCACATGAGAAGAACGAGAGGAAAATTTCATAGAAAAAAATATAACCGTTTAACTTTGGGACTCAAACTGATCAAAATATGAATTTTTTAATTTTGCGAAATTTTCAAACAATGGAAGAGTACAGGGGAAAACAAGGAATGTCACATTTTATACATATTGAGATAAACACCAATAAAGGTTTAATTCTTACGATATCTAAAAACTACTTAGGAGATCCTTAGCAGAATTCTAGCAAATCTTATTCTATAATCTTAATATAATATTAATCTATATTATGTTTTTTATTTAATAATGCACCAAAAAACTGCTAACAGTCCTTATTTTTGTTCAGTGGCGTGCGGGTAATCCTGGTCCTTTGCCTGGATACAATTTCTTAGAAAATTTATATAGACTGATCTATCTGGTTATTGTTCTGAATCGATAGTCTAGTCCTAGTCGATAGTACTCAGTTTTTGCTACCACATGGCGAGAAAAGGCAAAATTCATGAAAAAGTGACATTCCTTGTTTTTCCCCTGTACTCTTCAATTGGTCTCTACAAACAAAATTTTTTCTCACGAATCCTGAGCTTCATAAAAATTATGAGCACATTTGTAGAACTAGCGGTGAATTTCGTGAAAGAAAAGTGCAACATTTTAACTAATACACTCAACCAAAGTTATTTGGAGTCACTATGCATTTGAAACCTGCAGCTTTTGCAAGCAATAAGTGTAAGGGTCATTCCATTTCAAATCACTCAATTTGGGAGCAAAAAAAATTTTGGACCTCCGATTTGTTTGAAAATTGGTATATAGCTTCTGCGGGACGTAAAAATAAGATATTTAAGGTCAAAAAATCTTCTTCTTCTTTTTTTCTCAAATTGTTGTTTTATGCGATTTTACAGTGATTTGGTGTTTATTTATACAAATTTGCATTTTCTATCGTAAAGTATCAATGGAAAACATAATATTTTAATAGAAGGGGCTCAAAAATGTCATTATATGGCATTATAACAAGTTACTTTGATTCAAAACAAGCTTTTGATCAAATTTTATAGTGTAGAAAACGTTACACACATTCGTGTGTACAAAACGTTTTACATTTTTTTCCATTCCCAAAATACATCATAATCGATTTGGCTGAAAATTTGCCCACAGATAGCCAAAACATAGGACTTCAAGTGGTGAGAAGGATTTGAATTATACTATAATACCAAAAAAGTTACATGCAATATTATAGTCAAAAATATAGGCGTCTACTTTAAGTACAATTAACTCGAAAATATCGACCTCACGGCAAAAATTGTTAAAAAGAAATTGTAATAATTGTAAATACGTTTTATTTGGAACAATTTCAGTTCCTACCATTTTTGTCGAAAAGTTAAAAATGGCGGAGATATTGAGCAAAACAGGTTCTCCTTTAAAATCAAGATGGCAGCTAACGTAACGGAGGAATTCATTCGTGATTTTAAATTTAGGCTACTGTTGATTCCCCTAAAGATCAGAAAAATAAAATTTTGGGCAGCTCGGCATTCAAGGTCAAATGCTTTCCCGATTGGACTAATATATACTTTTGAGTCTGATATTACTGCATGTAACTTTTTTGGTATTGTAATATAATTCAAATCCTTCTAACCACTTAAAGTCCTATCTATTGGCTATCTGTGGGCAAATTTTCAGCCAAATCGATGATGATGTATTTTGGGAATGGAGGAAAATGTAAAAAACGGTATTTTAACGTTTTTTACACTATAAAATTTGATCAAAAACTTGTTTTGATTCAAAATAACTTGTTATAATGCCATATAATGATATTTGTGAGTCCTTTCTATTAAAATATTTTTTTTTTCATTGATACTTTACGACAGAAAATGCAAATTTGTTTAAATAGACACCAAATCACTGTAAATTCGCATAAAATAACATTTTGAGAAAAAAAGAAGAAGAAGATTTTTTGACCTTAAATATCTTATTTTTAAGTCCCGCAGAAGCTATATACCAATTTTCAGACAAATCGGAGATCCAAAATTTTTTGCCTGAGTGATTTGATATGGAATGTATGTACCGTAAATATTTTAGTTGAAACCATAAGAAGAATAGTTACCGTGACCAAGGACTATATAGCAAGAAGAAGTTACAGGAAGTTACAGGATGTCGAGTTAACCAGGCAGCACAATATTTATCACGTAAATTGGTGTCTTCAACACTAAAAGTGGAACATTGGAAATTGGAAAAGTGTGTAATTTTCAAACGAAAGTTGGATGTGTAAAATCAGATGATTAACAAATTCGTGTACTTAGAGGGCGAGGAAGCCAAGTAAGAACGGGAACTGCCAGATTTGTTTATAAATATAAAAAAGGAAGGGTCATGTTCTGGGGACGAATTATTAATCGTTAAAAAAATTTTTGCTTTTCATCCAACCAATTTTAATAGCTCGCAGGTATGTTGATTTGGTACTATAACCGGTAGTTAGGCTGATGAAAGATGCGATGAAAAAAAAATTATTTAGCATTAGTTAGCTTAAAATAATAAAAAATATCAGACGATTCCATATAAGTTTGATGAAGTGTACATTGTAAATCCCGAATCACGATTTACAAAGTTTATACATTGTAAATCATTGTAAATTTGTGACAACATAGTCCATCTTCAACAACTTGTCACTATAATCGGAGAATACAGTAAGCGAATGTGATTAGAGATTAATACCAAAAGACCAAATTCATCATCATCTCCAGAAACCTGGATGCACTTGAAAACTCCACCATAACACTGAATACTAAGTCTATTGAAAGAATGAGCAAAGGGTTAAGATACCTAGGCAAAATGCCCTCACTCTCAGAATTCATTTTTTTTTTAATTTTTTTACGTTCTGTGCAATTAAAAATGAGATAACGCGGATTTTTAGCTCGCCACCCCCCCTTACCCCTCCCCCCACAGCCAAAAACGTAGATTTTTAGATTTAATTTTTTTTAGTTGGGTTGCAATTGATTTAAAAATTTCAAAAAATTCACACGTGCAGCCGAGGCTTTTACAAAACATGTCCATTTTTTATGGACCCTTAGGTCGAGTGTACATAACCTCAAATTTTTTTTTAACTTTCTTAAAACCTATACCTTTTTTTTGGAGGGGGCTGCAGGTCCAATTTTTTTTGCATTTTGTGTATTTTATCAAAAGCTATCTCTCTGATTTTTTTCAGATTTTTCCGTCAGGTGCGCCATCTTGAAAAATCCCGAAAACTTTAGGTTTTTTAGGGGGTTTTTAGGGATTTTCTTCATTTTATAGACTGCAACATAGATCAACTGAAGGTTTTGTTAATAGATTATGTATAATTTGAAATAAATGAGTATTTAAGGATTATCAAAAATTGGGCATAACACCTTTAAACCCCCCAAAAAACATGTTTTTTTAAGTTATGTAAGGGTTTTTGTGGGCTTAATGATATTTTTTGAGATCGATACAGCCTGAATATTTTTTTTTTTTTCATTTTTTTACGTTATATGGGATTAAAAAAGAAGACTAATCGCATTTTTAGCCCACCACCCCCTCCCCCTGTCCCCACAAAAAACGTCAATTTTTTTATTTTTTTTTTGTTTAAAGTTGCAATTGATTTAAAATTTTTATGAGGCTTCTACAAAAAATATCTATTTTTTATAGACCCGTGTAGTTCGAGTGTACAATACATATAACCTCAAAATTCCTTTTTTATTTTTTTAAAACGTATTTTTGACTTCCAATCGATATTTTTTTAAAACGCCCAATGAATATTGTACATCTCTCTCTCGCGGACGGCCGCTCCAATACATGCTTAGCGCTCATTTTTAATTATTAAAAATAATAGTTAGTAATAAAATAATGACAATAATTTCTTTAGGCTATTGCAGGTGGAGCTTTAAACTTTGAGTTGGTCACTTTATGACTTTCATAATAATAATTTTTAATCGAGTTATTAAGCCTTGAAAATGGCCATTTTCGCGTTTTTCAAATTTAAAATTGCATGTAACTCGACAACAATCAATTTTATAGAAAAATCATAAGATACGTTTTTTGCTCAGCTTGATCCAGAGAATCAATCTAAAATAAATTTGTCCGAAGTGAAAAAATTTATTTTTTGAATTCGTTTAAAAAAATGTTTAAAAAATTTTCCTACCGCGGTATTGCCTGGCACCTTGTGGATTTGTTATAAGGACCTGTTTTTGAGTAAGTTTGTGCAAAAAAATTAATCGGAATAATTTACCTAACGGGACAAGCATACAGCGGGGACTATTTGCATTATGAAATTATTAGCAGCCATTGCCAAAAAAAGTTATACGTACCTATTAAAAAACAAAAAAATGAGGTTATAATATGTACACTCGACCTTCGGGTCCATAAAAATAGATGTTCTCTAAAAGCCTCAGCTATGCGTGTGAATTTTTTATAATTTATAATTTAATAATTACTAACTATTCTAAATGCGAAATAAGCCACAATTTAACTAAAAAATGATTTAATTAACGTTTCGATGTCCGCCATGGACATCGTTGTCAAAATACAAAATATTAATAAATTAAACAAAAATGTTGCTTGGTAAAAAAATCTTCTAATAAATTAATTTAATCTGACTTATTTATATAGATCGTCCCAAACCATTTTTTAAGTGCGTCACAGATTATCGAATTCTCTCTATCGCAGTGGTTTTCAATGTTTTTGAGCCATGTACCACCAAAATTCTTATAATTATTTTTGGTACCACCTAACTGAATTATCTATGGAGGTAGATAATCTAATTAACTACAAATATGCTCAATTTTGGCTGTGGTTTTGCGTTTTGTGTACCACCGCACCTAATGAAATGTACCACCAGTGGTACATGTACCACAGATTGAGAACCCCTGCTCTATCGCATTACAGATGGAAAATAAAATCATTTTTTAGTTAAATTGTGGCTTATTTCCCATTTAGAATAGTTAATTACAAAAATGCCACAAAGAAATAGCTTCAGAACAACATTTATAATTTAATTGCAAACCAACTTAAAAAAGAATAAAATCGAAAAATTGACATTTTTGGCTGTGGGGGAGGGGGAATAGGGGAAGTGGGCTAAAATTGCGTTGAGTCCTAATTTTTTAAAATTATATAGAACGTAAAAAAATAAAAAGAAATATTCAGGCTGTATCGACCTCAAAAAAAAATAATTAGACCCTCAAAAATCCTTACAAAACTTTAAACAAACATGATTTTTGGGGGGTTTAAAAGTGTTTCGCCCAATTTTTGAATATCCTAATATATCAGTTATTTCAAATTATATATAATCTATTAACAAAACCTTGAGTTGATCTATGTTGCAGTCTATAAAATGGAGAAAATCCCAAAAAACCCCCTAAAAAAACAGTTTTCCGGATTTTTCAAGATGGCGCACCTGACGGAAAAATCTGAAAAAAATCTGGGAGATAGCTTTTGATAAAATACAGAAAATTTAAAAAAAAGTTGGACCTGCAGGCCCCTCCAAAAAAAAAAGTTATAGGTTTTAAAAAAGTTAAAAAAAATTTAAGGTTATGTACACTCGACCTAAGGGTCCATAAAAAATGGACATGTTTTGTAAAAGCCTCAGCTATACGTGTGAATTTTTTGAAATTGGGTAAGGGGGGTGGCGAGCTAAAAATCCGCGTTATCTCATTTTTTAATTGCACAGAACGTAAAAAAATCAAAAAAATTGAATTCTGAGAGTGAGGGCATTTTGCCTATCTTAACGGGGGGTACTCTTTAAATACCTGGGAACATGGCTTTTTGAAGACTGGGCATCGGACAGGGAAGTAAAATGTCGCATTCAGCACGCTCGACAAACTTTCGTAAAATTCAAAAAGGTACTGACCTGTTCAGAATTCGATCTTCAACTCAACTGAGATTTTATTAAATTCTACGTATGGTCGGTGCTGATATATGGAGTAGAGGGCTGGACACTCAAAACGACGATATAAACAAATTGGAAGCCTTTGAAATGTGGCTTTATTGCCTTGTCCAAAAATACCATGGACGGCGAAAGTCACAAATGTAGATCCTTAAAAGAAACAACCAAGAACGCCAACTTTTCGAAACCATCAAGAAAAGGAAGACGGCGTATCTGGGTCACATCATAAGAAACGAAAAGTTACCATATCATACTAGACCAGGGCGCAAATGTAAAAATATGTTTGGACGTTGAGAGGTGACATATTTTTTTACAGAAATTGCTTAAAAATAACTCATATAGTAATATTTGAGTTATCTTCCCACTCAAAAAGGTGTCAAAAAATGAAGAAAAAATTCGATTTTTTTCTTCGTTTTTTGATTATAACTTTGAAAGTATTCATTTCTGAGAAGTTGTACTGACATATAAGTTGCTCAATTAAATTTTCTACAATATAAAATTTGTTAAAAATTGTCACCCTTGTTGCAAAATAGCAATAATTGCGAGAAAACGACAAAAAAACAAGTATTCGCATTTTACGTTTTTCAACCATTTATGCTACACTTAGGACCTTCATTCTACCATGAAAAACTTTATGATATAAGAAATCCAGCGGAATCCAGCTTTCGCAAAAAAAAATAATTTTTTTCAAAATCTTGCAGGACTGAATATAAAGCAGACAAGTTTATTTTTTTTACATACAGAACAATACCGTACCTTTCATTTGCAATTTGCAAAATTAAAATCGGTTAACCACTACGGCGTCAGGATTTTTTTTAAATACACATTTTTTTTGGTGCTACGCGCAGGACGGCATATAGTTTTCTCTGATTGGGCATTCCAATGACCTTTGATAATGATTGAACTATTTTAATTTTTAGTACATTTCGATATAAATAAATAAATTTATTTTTTGAAAGATAAAAACACATGCTCTGTCCCTTGAAATAACACTTTTTTTGGCAAAATCTTTCTTTGTTCATATATTTTAAGTTTGAGAATAAAAGTTTATTATTTTTAATTAATATTTAAAAAAAACCTGACGCCGTGGTAGTTAATGGATTTTAATTTTAAAAATTGCAAATAAAAGGTACGGTATTCTTCTATAGGTAAAAAAAATGCTTGCTATCTGCTTTATTTTTAGTCCTGCAACATTAAAAAAAAAAGAATTTGTGTGTACTTTGTACGCACGTAAGAAGATATTCTTCTATTATATAGGTAATTTAAACGAAGTAAATATACTTAACAGGTTATTTGTATTTTATTTAAAAATTAAACGAACTTTCTTATCTACCACTTTCAAAAAAATTTTTATTAAAACAACCAAAAATAAAAAAAAAATATGAATTGCCCAGGATTAGAACCCGCGTCCTTCCAATCTCGGAGCTAACGCCCTACCAACTACTCCAGCGAGGTCCTTGTAATTGACGTGTAAGTTTCGGATATAATTACACAACACCGCGACAATAATTAGTGTAAAAATGTTATGTCTACATAATATTTTATTATTTTACTACAGAGAAACACAAATCCAAAAACACAAGAATTATAATAAATAATACATTTACTAAAAACACTAATATATTCTTTTAATGACTTATTTGCACGGTTACAGATACATACATACCTATCTTGAAAGATTAGCAATAAACTACATGCTGTCTGTGTGCGCAGGCGCGCAGATTTATGTACAATTTTACCCTGAATCGAATCGCCGCTAAAGAAGACTATCTTCAAAAATAATTTTTTTTTGCGAAAGCTGGGTTGCAAAATTTATTTTAAAATTTATTTTGCAAAATCTATTGCACCGATAATAATGAAATTGGCAGTATTGTTTTACTATATTATATAGTTTTTCTGGGTAAAATATGAAGGTCCTAATTGTAGCACAATACTTGTTTTTTATGTTTTTTCGCAATTATTGCTATTTTGCAAGAATGGTGACAATTTTTAAAATTTGTTACCAATCTTATATTGTAGGAAATTTAATTACGCAACTTTTATATTAGTACAACTTTTCTCGAAAGTGAATACTTTGAAAGTTATAATCAAAAAACGAAGAAAATAATCGAATTTTTCCTTTATTTCTTGACATTTTGATTATTTAAACAATGTTCCGGACATTTTTGAGTGGGAGGATAACTCAAATATTATTATTTGAGTTATTTTCAAGCAATTTCTGCAAAAAAATCTGAGTCACCTCTAAACGTCCATCTCAAAACAGATGCGCCCTGGACTATACCAGTTCCTTCAACTTATAAAGGTTGGGCCACACATGTCCGCACCGAGCCCGCACCACGTCCAAGTCAGCATGGCTGGCCGATGGCCATACTGATACTGGCTCGGACGCGGTGCGGGTTCGGTGCAGATATGTGTTGTCCAACCTTAATCGAGGGTAAAATTGAAGGCAAGAGAGGAATAGGACGCAAGAAAATGTCCTGGCTCCGACACATAAGGCAATAGACAGGGATTAACGACATTCAGTCTCTGATACACATTTACTCCAAGTAATGAAGCTTAAAATAGGAAAATCTTCGCAATTTTTATAGAATAGATTGATTTCCTTGAAAATTTGAGAATAAGTAATGGATACCGTGAAATGGGGTGAGATTGATCAATTTTAACTTTATTTTATTTATATTTTAAACGTTTTTGTTACTGTTCTATATTTAATCACTTCACGTGTTATATTAATATTTAAAGAGTAGTGATTTAACACTAGTTTTGTTTTAACTATTAAGAAAATCCATTTATCTCATAAAAAAGGGTGATCAATCTTAGACCCGTGACTGGGGTGAGATTGATTATGATGATTTTATAGCATGAAACAGTAGTGCTTTTAGATAGGATATGATCAATCTTAACCCTGACTAATTCGGTCAGTTTTTCGAATTTTTACAAAGGGGTGAGTTTGATCATGCGGGGTGAGAATGATCACACTATTTTTATTGTACTATTCTTTATTTATACAAAAAAACATATTTTAACAACTAAAAATGTAATTCAGAACAATTTATAAAAAAAAGAAAATTTGATTTAATTCTTTTATATTAATTTCCCCGAAAATGATATTTTTCTATCCTATCAGAAATAGTCTCAAGTGTTGGATCTGTGTAGTAAGGCAACTACTTCCTTGAAGGGAACAGTGGATAAGTCATTTTTAATTATTTTGAAAATCTTCCTCGATTCTACTGATTTAAGGCCTTGAACTTCGATTTCTTCTCCTTCTAAAACTCCTTTTACCTGACAGACATAGGTAGACACTCTTCGGTAGATGCACAATTTTTTTCCGGGGTCATCTGAGACGTTGGACTCGTTGTAATTAAAAATATTTTCACTAGTAATACCACTAGAGGTCAAATTATTTCCGGAAATTTTTTTGAGATCATGAATATTTTGAAAATTTCCCGAGTCGCAGACGAGGGAAATTTTTTAAAAATATTCATGATCAAAAAAAAATTTCCGGATATTAATTTGACTTCGCGTGGTATTCGGTAAGAAAATTCCACACCAAATTTGCATTTGAAAATCCAAAGCTGCATGAACAGATTAATAGCGCGCCATAGCTTTGTCAGCAATTATTTAGGCTTTCAAATTCGTAATTTCTACTCATTGTAGTTGCATGGGAATACCATTTCAAGATAGAAAATAGTATATTCTTCAATTTTACATAAGTTTTGAGTAACTACAAGTGATAGAAAATGAATTAAAACTAAATTATGTAAACACATAAAAACCAGTCTGTCAAAAATGTTCTGTTATTGTAAACGTCAAAAAATTTCCACTATAATTCGCTGTTGGGTACGCTGTTGCACGAGCAAAAAATTTCCGATAAAATACCTCCGTTGCCATGGTGATCTGTCAAAAATAACGTATTTTGATTGGTTCAAAATTACAGGTGTGGAATTTTCAACTGGAACATTTTCAATCGTTTGTTGTAAATTGTCAAAGTATTTTTTAATCAGGTCCGGAGATACTTCTGCTCGGCTTTTTTTAATATTAATTGCTAATTTTTACCAGCAATACCTCCGTGTCTCTTCAACAAGCTATTTACCCAGTCCATTCCAGGGATATTCTCCTTAAATCTAGATACACTTCTACCAGTTTTGTCCAAAAAACTTTTGACGCACATTCTCAAATCCATTGCACTTAGAGGATATCCCTAATCTGCACTCGTTAAAATGGCTACTTCTATAATGGCTATAATGGCTACTTCTTCTTCATATTATGTGAATACAGATTGTCCACCTGTTTTCTTAATCTTCCTTCCATGGTACTTGTTATTTAAAGTTCCGTAGGACAATTTGTATTTTTTTGCGGCTTTTCTTAGCGATAATCCATTTTCCAATACATCGTGCAGCGACTGATTAACTTGTTCTTCATTAAAATTGCCATACGTTCTACTGCCTAATTGTCTTTTGTACGTTCTTCCCATTGTGATTGATATTCTTAAATCTGTGACAAAAATTATAAATTAGTTTCTGGAACGTACGTAACGTGGGGTTAGATTGATCACTTGATCAATGTCACCCCATTCAATATTATCCGCCATCTTAAAAAAGCTGGCGTTATTTAAAATGCTAGATACTTAAAATTATTATTACAGAACCATACAAAATAATTTTATAACACTAGAAATAGCGAACTTACCTCTGTTCTTTCTCTACCATCAAAAGTACACAAACTATAAAAATAGGGCAAAAATTACGGTTAATTTCAAAGCCACATAACGTCTTCCCAATGCCAATTGCAAACTAACAACGACGTGAACTGATCATTGTCAAGATCCAAGAAATGAATAGTGCCACGCCCAGAAACAATTTTACATTGTTGCCGGTTGTATCTACATATATGTGATACAACGACAAATGATCAATGTCACCCCGGGAGATCAATCTCACCCCATTTTACGGTAGTCCAAGGATCAAAGTCTATATGATGCCGAAAGGCGCTTTTACCATGGGGGTGGTTGCCACCCCATCTCGGGGATGGAAATTTTTTATTATATTTTGACCACAAAAGTTGATAAAAACATTAATTCTAAGCAAAAAACGTTCCATAGATTTTTTTGATAAAATTATAATTTTAGATTTATTCGCTATCGAAAGTGTAAGTTTTGTATCGAAAAAATCAATGTTTTTAATAAGTTTTCTGCTAATAACTAAAAAAGTTTTCGTTTTATCTAAACAACTTTTTCTACAACCGTGTTAAAAATGCAATTTTTAGCATTCCATACGAGCGTTAAAAATGCTACTTTAAGGCACTAGCGCTTTAAAAATTTTATGGCACTGCAATTCGTATTGACCGTATAGGCAATTTTGATGTATGTAATGTCAAAAAAATATAAAAATGAAATGTCAGTCAAGTTCAAGTAAAAGGTTTTGTAGGTATTGTCCTGTAATTACGTTTGTAGAAAAAATATTGTATGATATGCGTGTTAAAAAGTACATTTTTAAGGCACTCGCGTGAATTGCAGAACTAGCTATCGCTCATTCTGCAAACTTTCACATGCGTGCCTTAAACGTGTACTTTTAACACTTATATCATAAATAACTATTACTTAACAAAAATGTAGCTTTTAAATAAATAAACAAAACCGTTTTTTTTTAATTTTCTTTAAGACCAATAGTAATCGAGTTACACTTTATTATATGTTAGCTCTTCTTCGTCAAATGCTAAATATTGGAGTTTCAAAGTCAAAAGACGGGAATACTATGCATTTTTCGAGGATAACTTGTTTAATAGTTATTTATGATATGTGTTAAAAGTACACGCTTAAGGCACGCATGTGAAAGTTTGCAGAATGAGCGATAGCGAATTCTGCAATTCACATGAGTGCCTTAAAAATGTACTTTTTAACACGCATGTCATACAATATTTTTTCTACAAACGTAATTACAGGACAATATCTACAAAAACTTTTACTTGAACTTGACTGACATTCCATTTTTATATTTTTTTGACATTACATCAAAATTGCCTATACGGTCAATACGAATTGCATGCCTTAAAAATATTTTTTCTACAACCACTACTCAAAGTGCACTTTTCTGCACGGTTTTATGTTAGCAAACTTGATATTTTCTCACAGTATAAGATATTTGACATTAGTGTGCAGAAAAGTGACGTTTCTGTGCCGCAAAGTGACGTTTCTGTGCCGCAAAGTTCTTTTCTGCACAGTTGACTACCTCATTCTGAGTAACGTTATATTCTGTTTACATCCGTGGACTACCGCATTCTGAGTAACGTTATATTCTGTTTACATCCGTGGTTAAACTTTAGACAAATATATAACCTATAACACAATTATTATATTTAACTATAGCATAGAAACTAAATTATGGATGTTACAACTGTTTTATTTTACAATTTTATTCTTATTAAACATTTTATAATTATCAAATAACCAATAAGGATTTAGCAACCTGTGCAAGAGACGTCGAATGAAGTAGGTTTTGTGTATATCCGTGACTGCATAAATATGATGTCAATAATGTGTAATAATTGTTTAAATTTAAACAAATTAAGGCAGTGCATTAATTTTTTAACTGATTTCTGCGCAATTTATTTAGGTATAAGGAATTTAAATTGATTAGTAGGTATTAATTAAATACAGTTTAAAATTTATCACATAGGTACTATTATAATTAATCGTCGTTTGGAAATTGTGATTTTTATTTTTAGGAAAAACTGTGCTTGTAGAAAAAGTATAGTGTGAAACACGTGCAGAAAGGTAATTTCTCACTCGTTTGAATTGCGGCACTCGCTTGCGCTCGTACCGCAACTTTTCAAACTCGTGAGAAATTAGTACCTTTCTGCACTTGTTGCACAATATACTATTAAAGCACTAGTGCCTTAAAGTAGCATTTTTACCGCACGCATGGAGTGCTAAAAATTGCATTTTTAACACGGTTGTAGAAAAACTAATTTAAAGTATTTAAAAATATCAATTTTTGGAAATAAAAAAATAGTCTCTAGCTCAAAAATTAAGTGACTTATAATGAAAAGAATGTCAGTTCCTATTTTTTTCAGCGCAAAAGTGATCGGAAACAACCTCCTAATAACCACCCTAATTAAAATTAGTCATTGATCTTATTCGGTCTTCTTTATTTATGTATTATTAATAGGTTCTAGAAGTTTGACCGGCTTAGAATGAGTAGTTAAAAAAATGAAGTTAAAAGCGAATAACGAATTTTTGTAGTTTGAAAAAAATGGCCTTTTCTTCAGAGTGGAAAGATTAGTATAAAAGTTACAAAAAAATATTTAAATATGAAACTGTAACTTATTTATTTCCCAAGAACATGGTTTGCAAAAATTTTTCCTACGGAAGAAATTGAGTGAGCTATTGACAATTAAAATCTGTAATAACATGGAAAAACCACCTTCACCAACCCTTTCATAGTCACCTCTTTTTGCAACTGAGGGTTTTATAAATATTTAATAATAATAAGCTTATAGTTCTTGTAAAAAAATAAAAAATTCTTTTTTACCAAACTTTTTAAGATAACGAATAAAAAATTACGGTTAAAAAATCAATATATTTTTTTGAAAAAAAAAGGACAAATACAGTTGGAAGCATAATAATGTAAGTTAGTGGTGTTTTTAGTCATTGACCTTATTCATTCTTCTTTATTTATGTATTATTAATAGATTCTAGAAGTTTGACTGGCTTAGAATTAGTTTTTAATAAAAAACTGGAGTTAAAAGCGAATAAAGAATTTTTGTAGTTTGGTAAAAAATGCCATTTTCTCCAGAATAGAAAGATAAGCGGGTCTAGGACATTTCGCCGTCGCCATTACGTTGTTAGCATTCGTACTTATAATTTCGGGATGATCATTACTTGTATATAAGTTTTGAATGGTTTCCGAACGATTATATACTATCACTTTTGCATAATGAAGTTTTTTATTTTTGATACAGTATAAACAATAATTGAAATTGAAATCCCTTTTCTCAATATTAAGATTAGTCCGAAACTGCAATGCCGATGGAGATATTTTAGAATATCTTAGAGGACTTGCCCATAATTATGAAATGTAACTTTTTAAATATTTCTAATGCTGTAAATATTTTATTTTTCAGACGAAAACAATGTATAGTTAAATACGAAAATATAACTTGGTTTTACGTGGTTTTACTAGCAACATCAGCATTTTATTTACACTGACATTTAGTATAAAAAAAAGTTAGTATGTTATCACGTTCTTGTAAACTTAACCAATGCCGGGATGGCGACGACGAAACCGCCGACGGCGAACTGGCTCGACGGCGAAACGGCCGACAGCGAAGTGGCTCGACGGCGAAACGGCGACGGCGAAACGGCGACGGCGAAACGTCTAAGTCCGAGATAAGCTTCAGAGATACGAAAAAATATTTAAATATGAAATTGTAGGTTATTTAATTCCCTACGGTTTGAAAAATTTTTTTCTACGGCAAAAATTGAGTGAATCGTAAATGAGTGTTATTGAAAAACATTGATTTTTTCGATAAAAAACTAACACTTTCGATGGCGAATAAATCGAAAACTATTAATTTTATCAAAAAAATGTATACAACATTTTTTGCTTAGAATGAATGTTTTTATCATTTTTTGTGGTCAAAATATATTAAAAAATTTCCACCCCCGAGATGGGGTGACAACCATCCCCATGGTAAAAGCGTCTTTCGGCATCATATAGATTTTGATCCTGAAACTATCCACTGCTTAGTCTCAAATTTTCAAGCAAATCGATCCATTCGCTAAAAATTGCGTGGTGAAATGCTTCAGATCCTGGACTAATTGAAAGGAATAGAGATTTAATGGAAAATGTGATAGCTATTAGTGGATTTGCATCTGAAGAAGAAGAAGAAGAAATCATGATTCGGCAGTGCTCCTCGTAACATTATTATACGTGTCTTGATTTGTTTATTTCTACAGTCGGAAAAATGAAAGAATACCCATGAACGAACATATAAAACACGCTGTATTTTCCTGACACCGTGTCACAAAGAAAATTGGCCAGCGCAAGTACATGTAATAATAATTATTACATGTACTTGCGCTGGCCAATTTTTTGTGTGACACGGTGACAGGAAAATACAGCGTGTTTTATATGTTCGTTCATGGGTATTCTTTCATTTTTCCTACTGTAGTGCATCTTAATAATTGTAATTTTAAAATAGTACACTTTTATTGTGGGGCACAACATTGGATTGGTTAAAGTCAACTTTTTTTACCATACCAACGAAAATAAATCCCAAAGTTTCTGAATAATAAATACAAATATTAGTTGGATGTGTCACACTCTCTCAAGGAATTGTTGAAAACAAAGTTGCTATTAGATACTAAAATTTTATTGTATTTTAATTCAATAAAATATATTCTAATTACATTGTTAAAGTTTATTAACCCGGCATCCGACAGGTGGGGTGTAGCACACCCCAACAAAACTAAAGCGCCTAAAACATAAGAAAATTTTACATGTAGTAGCCACAGCGGCTAGATAGTTTTTTATTGTTTATTCATCTATGTGATGACATATAGTTTTTAGTCGTCTGTTTAAGTTCAGCAAGTATATTTGAATTGAAAGTGCTCACACCCCAATAGTCGGATTTTGTACTTTCTGTAGAATTGTTTTTATTTTGTTTTACTCCTATAAATAAGTAAGTATAGGTAGGTGAATAGTACTTATTACAAATTTCAACATATCTCGTTATTAGTCTAATCCAAAATGAATTACGAACGAAAAAAAGTACGCCTTCAGGCCTTATGGGATGAAGACAGTGACGAATGTATTGACAAGAGTGATGTGGAAGTAAGTGAAGAAATAGACAACGTTAGTGTAAATAGTGACTATCCTGGCCAGCTTCAAAATGTTGACGTTCCAGATATCGCAGCAACTAAACGTAAGAGATTTTTTGTGATTTTTTAAGTCTTTCAGTTGCTGGGGTTTATCACACCCCACCTGTCTGTTAGTAGCAACAAAATTCACGTGTCGGATGCCGGGTTAAAGTGAAAAACGGCCCTAGCGTTTGAATATTACGGTGTGTAGGCAATATTCATAATCGAAAACTTTACGGTTGGCGGGTAGGTACGAATACGGTTTGCATGTATCCAAAAGTTTCTTTATCAATCCACTTTTAGTATACACCTCTACACTATTATTGTTTTTTAGTATATAATTATTGTTTTCTCCTAGTAGATTTCCGTAATAACTGGTTACTTTGTCGTCAATTAAATCACCGTTTTCTGTCATAATACCGATTTTGTTATATACGCAGAGCATAACGCCTCCTATGTGATCCTTGGTCTCCTGTGTTTCGATTTCTTGTACTATACTATATCCTTGCTCATAAAGGATATAAGGTATCTGATAACGCACCTCCGTCTCACACGTTTTTAGATCGTCTCCCCCCTTGTGTATCGTGTCGATTCTCTTTTGTTCGTCTGTGGTGTCACCCTGCAACAATTAACTAACATTATGATTAAAATCGGTGAAGATAATTAAACGTAATGAACATTATTATTTTAGATTATTTTAGTCGATCGAACAGCTCAGTGGACTAGCGGCTGACCGCACTTCACTTCTCCGTGATGAATGCGAGTTCAAGCCCCAGCGAGGTCATCGGAAAAACAAAAACGGTTAAGGCGTCAGTATAAAATTCTGATATGAATTTGACGCTTAGACTGGAATATGCGGGCTTCTGATCGGCCTCACGCTCGAAGCACACACTAAGAATTTTGAACGTACGATGAAATCTACATAGTGGCTCGAGCAATCATATGAAATCTTTATCCTTTCACCGAGCGTTTTAAGCGGTGAAGGGAGAAAGATTCCATATCATTGCTTGAGCCACTATGTAGATTTCAACCATCGCACGGTCAAAATTCTTAGTGTGTGAAACAAGCGTATGGGGAAGCAGTACGGCAAGGGATAAGGGCTTGCGGCTCGGTGATACTCTTCCATAGATCCCTACCGAAAGGGCGTTGACTCCTCAATATATAATGGATTTCTACGGCTGTCGACGCCTCTCCATACCCAGCTTCCAATTTTTTCTATCGTAATCCATATTTTCATCTGATTGCCTCGAATCCATTGCCTCCTGAATATTGTCCCTCCAGCTTCTCCGTGGTCGTCCTCTTTTTCTTCTCTCCGGTGGGACCCACTCTAATATTTTTCTCGGCCAGCGAGTCTCATTCATTCTTTTAACGTGACCGAACCATGTCAGCTGTCTCTTTTCAATATCGCCTATTATAGTTTTTTCCACCTTCATATGTTCTCTAATTGTTTCATTTCTTACATGTTCTAATCTTGAGACCTGACAACTTCTCCTCAAATATTCCATTTCTGTACTAAGTAGCTTCTTTTTATTTCTTGCACTTATGTCCCAAACTTCTGCACCGTAGATTGTAGCGTTCTTCATTAAACTTTCACATATTCTTCTCTTTGTTTCCTTCCTGATATCTTTGTCCCATAAAATTGAATTGAGGGATCTAGTGATATCTACCTTTATTGGTTCTGTGTTGTATTTCATCTTCACTATTTCCTCGTTTGTTAAATACAGCTCCCAAATATTTGCATTGTTTCACACCAACAATATGTCCTTGTTCCAGTGGTAGGTTTTCAATGTCTTCGTTTCCCACTATGAAGTCTTCTGACTTGTCCATATTTATTACTAATCCTGCCTGTTGGTAATGTTCATTGCTTCCGTATCATATAGCTTAAGTTACAGCTAAATGCCGGTGTATATAAACTTACGTGCATAGAAATCGGCCCACCTAAAAATTTAGTCATTTTTGAAGTCTCGTATTTCCTAAACCTGTTGGCCGATTTAAGTGATATTTTTAATATGTTATAGCCTTATTCTTCAACAATACCGCTGTAATAATATTGTTGCTAAAGAGGTAAGCGTTATTTTATACCGGGTGTATAAATGATAGTGTTTTTTTTCCTCAAAGTTCGGAACACCCTGTGGAATATTCTAGCGTATATAAAATATTGAAGTTAAAACCCAACTATAGCCTTAGGCCTTCTTAATATTTTTCTTTTTTATTCATTCGCTTATGTTGGATAATAAAAAAGTTAGGTATTTTAACAACCAGCAACGTTCTTCATCAATACAGAGTGTTTCTAAATAAGTACGACAAACTTTAAGGGGTAATTCTGCAAGAAAAAATAATGACCGTTAGGTTTATATTCATATGTTCGCAAATGCTTCGTTTCAGAAATACGGGATGTTGAATTTGTTCGTACAATCTGACGATTTATTTATTGCTCTCTAAAACCGCACGAGATATACAAATTAAATTGGGTAGGTTTTAATAAGTAATTATTGCGCATTTTTTGACATACAGCTAATATGACCGGGTAATATGACCCGTATGCACGCCAATGGTGAATATAAATTTCTTAATTATATGTCAAATATGCGCAATAACTACCTCTTAAAACCCACCAAATTTCATTTGCATATCTCAACCGGTTTTAGAGCAGTAAATAAATCGTCAGTTTGTAAAAAAAATTCAACATCCCCTATCACGAAAACGAATCATTTGCGAACATATGCTTATAAATGAAACGGTATTATTTTTATTGCAGAATTTCCCCTTAAAGTTTGTTGCACTTATTTTGAAACACCCTGTATTGATGAAGAACGTTGCTAGTTGTTAAAATACCTAACTTCTTTATTATCCAACATAAGCGAATGAATCAAAAAGCAAAATGTTAAGAAAGCCTAAGGCTACAGTCGATATTTAATTCCAATATTTTATATACGCTAGAATATTCCACAGGGTGTTCCGAACTTTGAGGAAAAAACACACTATCATTGTTCCACTTGGTATAAAATAACACTTCCCTATTTGACAAAAATATTATTACAGAAATATTGTTGAAGAATAAGGCTATAATATATTTAAAAAATCACTTAAATCGGTCAACAGGTTTAGGAAACACGAGACTTCAAAAATGACCAAATTTTAGGTGGGCCGATTTCTATGCACGTAAGTTTATATTATATTCGAATATAATTTAAATCATACACTCACTGGTAAAATTAACTGCCCACCTTGATTTTTTTTTTAATTCGCAGAAATTATTAATCTTGGACCACATTTTATGAAATAACGGTGAAATCCACCTTTGCGGAAACCAAAACCATAAATTTTTGAAAAGAAATAACGTTAATCAAGGGATGCTCAGCCAAAATCCAATGTTAAAAAGTAGTCGAACAAAATTCAAACAAACATCATTTTGAAAATCATAGTTTAATTAAAAAAATATGAGTATAATAATGGGTTTTACGCCTCTTGCCCTTAGAACTTCTTGGAGCAGGCTCAGTAATCCATTCATGATATCTTGGATATCAGATTGGGAGATATTGTGCCACTTCTCTGCCGCAGCCGTCTTTGGCTCTCCGAGGGAGTAGGTGCTGAAATATGGTACGGGATGATATCATACGATTTCGGGAGATAGACCAAGGCCAACATCGATGCACTAAAATTCGAGATGACCCTTCATTGTCAGCGACGTGTTGACAAATAGATTTTGTACTGCTCCAGAAGCTCGTACGCGTTTTTTTTTTGAGTTTAGAAATGTTAGTATGAATTATCATAGCATTAGAAGAAGACTAACAGAAAAAGATTTGGGGTCATTTCGTCCAATTCGCGCCCCACAGCTGCACCCACAACACCATATTCTATTTAAAAAAGGATAAATTTGCCACTATGTTATCGAACGCCTGTAACCTTATAATTAATTTTGAAAAGCGAAGCTCAAAGTTGGCTACACTTTTTGGTATTAACTTTTATTGCTATCTATTACTATAGCGGATCTACTGAGCTTTATCACAATTATCAATCACCCTGTATAGAAGTTGATCAAACAGATTCTTATCAAGACAGCCACGAAAACAGCAATTAAAACCATTATTAACTTCGTCATATTTGAAAAATTAACTCGATCTATTATAAATTGCTTTTGCAATAGACGTAGTTTTGGTATTTTATAGTTTAACGAAGGTTTTAGATGTTTGTAATAAAAATATTTTTTTCTATTAACATTTGGTTTATGGATCGATAATATACTTTTATACATTCCCACATAGCTCATACAATTATATCTTTCCACATCTAATATGGACTTCTAATAATTTAATTAAATTAAATTAAAACTAAATATTTTAATTAAAATAGTCTATAAATCAAAATTATTTAATTATAAAAATCCAATATAACTAACTGATCTCGTTATGTACACTGAGGACGTTTGAGTTGGAATAAATTAATTATTTTGAGAATGGGTGAATTTGGAGGGAAAGCATGAGATAGGTCGATTTTTATTTTTAAATTATGACTTTTTGGCATGTATATCATACTGGTAACGTCATCCATCTGGGCGTGATGACGTAATTGATGTTTTTTTTAAATGAGAGTACCTAGGGGTTGTGTGATGGCGCATTTGAAACGGTATTCTATTCTCTATTCAGTAATATAAACAGTAACCTAATTATTTATACAGGGTGACCAAAAAATATTCTTTTGATTAAATTAATGGGCAAAAAAGGAATGTGAACAATTTATTTTACATTTTACAAAAATACATTTTACTGCTGTCAGAAAACAGGTACAAATGTTTATTTCACAAATAAACATTGCTTTTCGCTTAAATTTAAGGCTAAAGGAACAAACTGCAAAATTTTGACGCCTGTCAAAATTTTCAATGTATTTTAAATGTAATTATTTTTTCGAATCCTGAGAAAACTATTAAGTATTTTTAAAAAATTTAAACGCAGAATGAAAGACTACTTTATTGCCAAGGGCAGAAAGTTTCTTAGAATAAATAAAAACTTTCTTTTGAATGAGATATTTGAAATTAAAAATCACACTAAATTTTCTCTTAGATTTTCACCCCCGTAACTCATTAAAATAAATATTATAAAAATTTTCAGGGACTTCCAGCCCGTGGTAATAACGTAATCTTTCATTCTGCGTTTAAATTTTTAAAAAATACTTATTAGTTTTCTCAGGATTCCGAAAAAATCATTCCCATTATTTAAATAGCATTGAAGCCGAAAGTTTATACCCATCCCCAGATGGGCGGCAGCTTTAACATTGAATTTAAGCAAAAATAATATTTGTTTGTCAAAAAACCAATTTTTTCTGTTTTCTGACAGCACTAAAATGTATTTTTAATTAAATGAATTACATACATTTTTCTTTTTGTTTCAATTAATTTAATTCAAAATTATTTTTTGGACACCCCATTTTTTTTGTATAAACAATTATGTTAACGGTTATATCACTGAATAGAGAATTAAATAACCTTTCAAATGAGCTACCACACAACCCCTACTCTTATTTAAAAAATCATCGATTACGTCATCACTCACAGATGGATGACGTAACTAGTATGATATATACCTATGCCAAAAAGTCATAATTTAAAAATAAAAATCTACCTGTCTCAGGATTTCTCTTCAAATTCGCCCATTCTCGAGAAAATGAATTTATTCGTAAATAACCCGAGAAGTATTAAAATGAAAAAATGCTATAGAATATAATTATGTAAGTTCCTTAGAATTAGTTGTTTTATCCATTTCTGGGGTTTTTTTGGACGGATATGTTTTCACAACTTATAAGGGGTGAAACTCACCCCCAGAGGAAAAGCAGACAGAGGCCCAATATCATTTTTATTCTTTGACATGTTATCTATTGATCGCCAAATTTCATGTCAATCCAAGCGGGGCTTTAAAATTCAAAGAAAAAACCATGATTCAATGTACTATAAGTGGCTAACCGTTGCTAAGGGCAACCGAGACAATAAATCACATTCGTAAAGAAAAATAAATCTCCACTACCCTTTAAAAATCATTTTTAATAATTAAACGTAATTTTCATTTAAAATAATTATTATTTTAAGATAATATAAATCTTTCTTTAGTTAATGGCTGTGAAATAATTCCTTGATTGTTATAGAATCACTACGATTTAAGAAAACAAAAACATCGTCGTTGAACATTTTTAATTTGTTTGAATCTTTATTTTGTCTTCAGCAACAATAATCTGCAAGATAGAAACTAATAGGATGTATAGGGACGGCTTTAGTTTTAAATGTTTATAACGAAATTTGACCCCTTACTTTCAAACCCGAAAAAGATGTTGAAAAATGTTTTACGCATTTATTTACATCAGAATATGAAAATATTAGACTTTAGACGGAGAGTGGATCTTGGATTAACTCTCTACGATTTTTTTTTTTTCAAAAAGTTATAGCCTTCAACCTTTGACCACTTGGGATAAACAATTTATAACATCTAAGCAACAAGTTCACCAATCGGGCTTTACGAATTTTTTTATGTTTGGTATTGAACATACACTGTGGGCCGAAATAAAGGAGTACATTTTTTAGTTGAAAATAACTTTTTTGTTTTTTGGGCAATTTAATTTCTTTTTGCAGGACTAAGAGCCTAACATGTCCTAAAAATGACTGCAAATTTGGAAGTAAAAATAAAGTGCAAGGTCGGACTTATAAAAAAATATATGTACCGGTGCATTTGAGCTCGTTGCAAATAAAAACTGTCTTAGCTAAAATTGAACTGATTGAACTCTTTTGGTAGGTTAACTATCCAGAACACTTCAGTAAAAAGGACATTTTTCAAAATTACCGGATTCGCAAAATAACATTTTTTTATTTAAATAATACTCAGAACACGCCTTCGTCATAAGATTTAAAAAAATCCCGAATTTATAAAGTATCATTTTTTACTTAAATTAAGAAATCTTATTCGAGTACCTACTTTTCTAATATGTTCACCAGAACGAAACCCTCTTAACACTAAATTACATCTTTTCCACAGTTTTTGCCTCATAGCAGTAATTTTTGTTAAATGTCCTAAGAAATTCTCAAATGCTCAAATATGTCAATTTTACTTAGTAAGGCATGGCTGCTTAGGTTGCCATGGAATTTGTTTGACATTTATAGTTAAATAAGTAAATTTGCCAGTTCATAATGCCACTTTTAAGCAAAGAGGACAGAATATTAATTATATATTACCGTGAAAATTATAATTATGGTGCAAAAAAATTATAAATGCATTTCCTGAGAAAAATTGGCATATCAGAACGATAGGAAAGTTCTTAAGACATCTAATGGAAACCCATGGGTGTATTGAACATAAAAATGGAAGAGGAAGGAAGCGAAGCTCAATAACTGAAGAAAATATTGCTAGAGTAAGGTTGTTTTAGAAAATTTGCAACCTGGCCATTCTGTTGGAACAAGAAAAATCGCAAAAGAAACTAGGATTTCCCGCACATCAGTTCGAAGAATCATTAAAGGAAGATTGCCATCTTAAAGTATTTAAAAAAGTTTACTGTCAAAGACTTACTGCCAATGTAAGAAAAACGACTAGAAAGGTGTAATTTGCTACTAAAAAGATTCCGCTCTCGTGAAGACATTAGAAAAATATGGTTTTCGGATTAAAAAATGTTTTGTTTATGGCCTCCTGAAAATACCCAAAATAATAGTGTGTATTCTAACGTACAATTTAAGAGAGAAATTCCTCTAGAGCATCTTTTAGTCGAACAAAGTCATTTCTCAAAACGTGTAATGGTCTTTGATTCAGTATTTATGTTGGGAAAATCTCGTCTGATTTTTGTTGATGCCGCGGTAAAACTTAATTCAGAAACATATCAAGAACAGATCTTGCAGCACCTATTACCTGAAATTGAATAAGTATGTTATGATTATACTTTCCAGCAGGATGGCGTTCCTTCGCACACTTCCAACAATACAAGGATATTCTTGAATGACAATTGCCCGGACTAATTCAGCCAGAGATGTGGCCACCTAACAGCCGAGAATTAAATCCGGTTGACTATTCAATTTGGGGAATTTTCGAACAAAATTTGTAGACGGACAATAATTTGAAACCATCAGACAACAACTAGAGACAACAGCTCAAAGAAAGAATGTAGTCTGTTCGGAACAATTTTGAACAGGATGTAATAAATGGGGCTATCAATTTATGGCGCAGACGACTTCAAGAAGTGGTAAACAATAATGGTGGCCACATTAATAATATTTTAGTCTAAGTTTTAAAATTATTAAATTGTTTTCATAAATGTGTTACATATAATATGTTAAAATGTTATATTTTCCTAATTTAACAAAAAAAAAATGATTTTGCGAATCCGATAATTTTAAAAAATTTCGTTTTTACTGAGGTGTTCTGGATAGTTAACCTACCAAAGAGCATATCAGTTCAATTTTAGCTTAGACAGTTTCATTTGCAACGAGCTCAAATGCATCGTTACATAAATTTTTTTATAAGTCCGACCCTGTACTTTATTTTTGCTTCCAAATTTGCAGTCATATTGAGGACATGTTATGCTATTAGCCCTGTCAAAAAGGAATTAAATAGTCCAAAAAACAAAAAAGTTATTTTCAACTAAAAAATGTACTCCTTTATTTCGGCCCACAGTGTACATATTCTTCATTTTAAAGCCTTAAAAATAAATAAAAGTTATTTAGACAATAAATAATGCAATTGCAAAAGACGGCCATTTTGGACTTTTCGCAGGCTGTTTTTCAATAACGTATTAACGAAATTAAACTTGCCGTAGCTCAATTTGTAGGTTTTTTAAATTTACTACCATTTTCTATTAAAAATTTTTTTCTCTAAAATAAAGATCCCAAGCTGCAAAATTGAAAATATTTAAAAATTTCAAATTTAAAAAATGAATAACGTCATAAATAAAGAAACGCACAAAACTTTTAGTTACATTTTAGTAGAAGTTATTTCTGGCATCGTCCTTAAAAACACCTGATTTGATTTTGGCATCGTCCTTAACAACATCGATTTTGAACATACTTTCCGACGGGCTAGAGATCTGAACTTTTCAGAATAGCTCAGAATTCGATGACAATGCAATATTCAACAGCTTTTATACAGATACATTGAGTTTTATTTGGAATTTTAAGCCATTTTAAATTTTGTGTGGTAAATTAGTTTTTACTTTTCTTAAAATATGGCGTTACTAGTTTTCTCAATATATGATTTTCACAATAGACGGCGTTACTTTCTATGTCTTGCAATATTTTCTATTCATTGGTAATAGCTAGTGAATATTTAAAATTGCCTCGCTAGTTTGTTTACATAAAGAATATTCAAAAATAGATATTTCATTAAAACTAGAAAATCTAAATTATGGTCTCAGAAGGTGCAGTTTAAATATACACAGTGGGCCAAAGAAAAGAGTCCACCTCAATATTTTGCAGTAGTTATTAGATTTTAAGGAAATGCCGAAGCACATCAATTTTTGATCTAAGGGGGACATATTTTTACGATCCTTACATCTGTCATTTGTCAACTCCCACCCTTTAACTTCTCTCACCCCTTATTTTTAAATAGAGAATCGGAGTCGTGTTCCAGCTCATTTGAAAGGCTATTTAATTCTTTATTCAGTAATATAAACAATAACATAATTATTTATACAGGGCGTCCAAGAAAAAAATATTTTACTTAAATTAATTGACAAAAAAGAAGAATGTATGTATTTTATTTAATTTAAAATATATTCTACTGTTGTCACAAAACAGAAAAAAAAATGTTTTTTAATAAATAAACGTTGCTTTTCGCTTAATTTTAATGTTTAAGCTGCCACCCATCTGCCTCTTGGTAGGTTGAATATTGAATTTAAGCAACAAAAAATTGTTATTTATCAAATAAACAGTTTTTTCTGTTTTCTTTCAGCAGAAGAATGTATTTTGAGTTAAATAAATTACATACATTTTTCTTTTTGTGTCAATTAATTTGATTCAAAATAATTTTTCTTGGACACCCTGTATAAATAATTATGTCAATGTTAATATTACTATACAGTGATGAGCGCGCTAATAACCAGCAAAATAATGCCAAAAATGGAAAACATATTAAGTTGCGATATAAAAAGGAATAAAACAAGTCGAGATTTAGCGATAAAAATTAAAAGTATACATACATTCTATTTATAGTCTGGGCTGATTATCGGAGAATAGGCCATTTTTGGGAAAAGTTATTTACCAGCAATTTTATTGCTAATCGTGTTTTTTTTAATTATTGCTCTATAACTCCGAATATTTTAACTTTACAACAAAAACACCTAAATAAAAATTCACCATGATTAAATTCTGCATAGACACGTGTTTTTCCCGATCTGCTCCGACGAAAATGCGGGTTTTCCCAACAAAATCTTTAATTTTCAAATAAAGTTTTAGATAAGTAATTATCTACCAACAATTAAATAATTTGGCGACTTAAAAGCCTTCTTGGTTTAGATTATAGTTCCAAAAGCTGGTGAAAATTAAACGAATATTTTATCAACAATTCAATTGTTAATTAATAATTTACGGTCGCAATAATAACCAAAATAATTATGATACACTGATCAAACTTTGAAATCTTATAAAGATGAGATGCCTATTTAACATTTTGTCGACAAAATATAAATTTTTTATTTTTTTGCATAATCTTTAAATGTTTAAAAAAATAGTTATAAACAAATTAACGTTTCTCAGAAAGTTTTTAATATATTATAATTTCAAAAAATAGCTAAAATGCGCATTTCAAATATCTTGAAAATGAATGCTTTAAAACTTTTTGGCAACCATTTGCAAAAAGTTATGAAACAGCAAAATAAACATACGATTACTACGGTGTTTATAATTTTTTTTCAATTCTTTCAAAGCGTAGAAGTGAGTTTAAAGTAAAAGCTAATTATTTGCAAAAAGTATCGATTATCAGTTTAACGGTTATATTTTAATTAAAGATTATAAATATATTTTTTTGTAATTTACACGCGCGAAAGTAGACTAATACAGTACTGTAGCTAAAATTTTCACTCGGAGCGACGACCGGCCGCGCGACGAAACTTTTAATAAATAATGTATGCTGCGTGTCAGTCGCTTCGAGTGAACATTTTAGCTGCGACTCTGTATCATTCCTACTTTTGCGCTAAAAATTACAAAAAAAAGTATTTTTAATCTTTGATTAAAATATAACCATTGCACTAATTTTTGACATTCTTTGCGAGTAATTAGATTGTACCATAGACTCACTTTTAAGCTTTGAAACAAATAAAACAAATTATAAACAACGGAAAAATCGTATATTTATTTTGCTGTTTCATAACTTTTTTGCAAATGGTTGGAAATTTTCAAGACCTACGAAATACGCATTGTAAGTATTTTTTAAAATTAGAATATAATAAACAATTTCTAAGAAATGTTAATTTGTTTATAACAATTTTTTAAACATTTAAAGATTATGCAAAAAAATGAAAAATTTATATTTTGTCGACAAAATATTAAAAAGACATCACACCTTTAAAATCTTTTTAAGTTTGTTTAATGTCTCATGATTATTTTGGTTGTTATTGCGACTGTAAATTGTTAATTAACAATTAAATTGTTGCTAACATATTCGTTTCATTTTCACCGGCTTCTGAATTTATAATCTATACCAAGAAATCTTTTATTTCACCAAGCTATATAATTATTGATAAATAATTACTGGCCCAAAAAATTTATTTGAAAATTCGAGATTTTGTTGGGAAAACCCACATTTTCCGAAGAAAATTTTCGTCGGAGCAAATCGAGAAAAACATGCCTCTATGTAGAATTAAATTGGGGTGAATTTTTATTTGAGTGTTTTTGGTGTAAAGTTAAAATCTTCGGAGCTATAGAGCAATAATTGAAAAAATACGACTTGTCGGCGCCATTTTGTTTATAAAAAAAGTAGCACACTATCTGCGGACTTAGCATACCTATATTAATAATAAATAGGATCTTATAATTCGATTCCAGCAATAAAATTGCTGGTAAATAACCTTTCTTTGTACTTTACTAATTAGACCAGCGTATTATAACTATTTTTTTTTCAAAATTCAAAGATTATGCAAAAAAAAGAAAAAATTATATTTTGTCGATAAAATATTAAATAAGCATCTCATCTGTATAACCTTTATAAGTTTGATCAATGTACCATGATTATTTTGGTTATTATTGCGATCGCAAATTGTTAATTAACAATTGAATTGTTGCTAAAATATTCGTTTAATTTTCACCGGCTTCTGGAATTACAATCTATACCAAGAAAGCTTTGATGTCACTAAGTTATTTGATTATTGATTAATAATTACTTACCTAAAACTTTATTTGAAAATTAGAGTTTTTGTTAGGAAAACCCGCGTTTTCAGAGGAAAAGTTTTGTCGGAGCAAATCGTGAAAAACATATCTCTATGCAGAATGGAATTGCGGTGAATTTTTATTTGAGTGTTTTTGTTGTAAAGTTAAAATCTTCGGAGTTATAGAGCAATAATTGAAAAAAAATACGATTTGTCGGCGCCATTTTGTTTATAAAAAAAGTAGCACACTATCTGCGGACTTTGCATACCTATATTATTAATATATAGGATCTTATAATTCGATTCCAGCAATAAAATTGCTGGTAAATAACTTTTCCATGAATTTTGCTAATTAACCCAGAGTATTATTGTTTCCACCTTTAGACGTATCAGAGGAGTATGTCAACTAAAACTGTCACTGTGACAGTGGCAGTTGCCAAACTCGTCCGATACTTTTAAAGGTGGGAAACAATAAATATAGTGTATATTTTTAGGTTTTTATCGCTAAATTTACCATCTCTACTAGTTTTATTTCTTTTTATCTCAAAGCTTGATATGTTTTCCATCTTTTGCGTTATTTTGCCGGTTATTAGCACGCTTATCACTGTATAGAGAATTGAATAACGTTTAACACTTATTCTCTGTTAAAAATAACGGGTGAGGGAAGTGGAAGGGAGGGGGTTGACAAATGACAGATCTATGTACCGTGGAAATGTGTCCCCCATATATAGATCAAAAATCGACCTGTTTCTTCATTTCCTTAAAACCTAAGAAATACTGACAAATATCGAGGTGGACTGTTTTCTTTAGCCCACCCTGTATAGGGTGTAAGGCACTAATGGAATAAAATTTTTGCTGTCCTTGTTTTAAAAAATTATAAATAGGTGCTGAGATCTGTCGATTTTAATATATTATAAATGTGCGAATTTAGACATCTTAAATATTCATGGTGATTCACGAAAGCATACTCCATGAGCTTTATTTTTAATGGAACATTATGTATATTTTTATATCTTGGAAAGCTATATTTTTATATCTTGGAAAGCTGCTTAACAAACAGATGTTAACAAACTACATCATGTACAGTTGAGTCCGCGAATCTTTACCCGTGCGTCATCACTTAAAGCATACGAAATAAGTCGATGATAAGTCGGAAATTGAAATTTACTAAACGCAACAGCAAGTGACAGTAAGTGACTTGCTGTTGCGTTTAGTAAATTTCAATTTCCGACTTATCATCGTAGTCCAGAAAGCCACTGCGCATCCGCTAGGAAAAATATTCTAAATCGGATTTTTTGCACAATCTTACTCAAAAAGGACTCCTTTTAACAAATTTGCATGTTGCCAGGTCCAAAAGGTGGTCAAAAATTTTTTAAACGTTTTTTTTTTGTTTTTTTCCTAAAATTATTTTTTTGCATGGAAAAAAGTTTTTTTAGATTTTTTGGATCATTCCAAACAGAAAAGGTCTTTAGTGACTTTTCTCTAAAAATGATAGTTTTTGACAAATAAGCGATTAAAAATTGAAAATTTGCGAAATCGGCCATTTTTAACCCCCAAAAACTATGTGAAAAACTGAAAATTTGAATGTTGCCAAGGTAGGTGGATATTCTCTAAACATCGATTGATGAAATTCTGAAGAGTTTTTTGCAATACAATATTCAAAACTCCTTTGTTTTTTAATTGCTAATCAAGCGTGCACGACACTATTTTCCACCGACCGTATGGTGCAAATGAAAGGAATAAATTCGTTATTTCGTAAAACGGCGACTTTAAGGAAAAATCCCGAAACAGGTCGATTTTTATTGTTAAGTTATGATATTGTGGCATATATGGTATACTAGTGACGTCATCCGTCGGGGCGTGATGACGTAATCGATGATTTTTTTAAATGAGAATAGGGGTCGTGTAATAGCTCATTTGAAAGGTTCTTCAATTCTCTATTCAGTAATGTAAACATTTACATAATTATTTATACAGGGTGTCCTTCTACTTCTTTTTTTGTCAAATAATTAAATTTGATAAAAAATTTTTGGACACCCTGTATAAATAATTAGGTAAATGTTTATATTACTAAATAGATAATTGAAGAACCTTTCAAATGAGCTAGCACACGACCCCCATTCTTATTTAAAAAAATCATCGATTACGTCATCACGTCCAGATGGATGACGTCACTAGTATACCATATATGCCACAATATCGTAACTTAAAAATAAAAATGGATAAAAATAAAAATGGACCTATTTCGGGATTTTTCCTTAAAGTCGCCGGTTTACGAAAAAACGAATTTATTCCTTTCATTTGCACCATACTGTCGGTGGAAAATATTGTCGCGCACGCTTGATTAGCAATTAAAAAACAAAGGAGTTTTGAATACTGTATTGCAAAAAACTCTTCGGGATTTCATCAATCGATGTTTAAAGAATATCACCTACCTTAGCAACATTCAAATTTTCAGTTTTTCACATAGTTTTTGGGGGTTAAAAATGGCCAATTTCGCAATTTTTAAATTTTTAATCACTTATTTGTCAAAAACTATCATTTTTAGAGAAAAGTCACTAAAGACCTTTTCTGTTTGGAATGATCCAAAAACCTAAAAAATCTTTTTTCCATGCAAAAAAAATAATTTTAGGAAGAAAACAAAAAAAACGTTTAAAAATTTTTTGACCACCTTTTGGTTCTGGCAACATGCAAATTTGTTAAAAGGAGTCCTTTTTGAGTAAGATTGTGCAGAAAATCCGAATTAGAATATTTTTCCTAGCGGATGCGCAGTGGCTTTCTGGACTATCGACTTATTTCGTATGCTTTAAATGATGACGCATGGGTAAAGATTCGGGGACTCAACTATAGGTGGTATTATGAATAATACAGACTGAAATTTTGAAATTATAATCTATGGAAACCACTTATGGAATAAAATGGTTTGTGTCTTTATTTTTAGAAAATTATAAACAACGCTAGGATACGTCAACTTTTACATTAAAATATGCACTGTTTAAACCTACATATAAATATACAGGATGATTCACGCGAGCCTAGCATAGCCATGATCTTTAATTTTAATGAAATCCCCTGTATACTGCTAAACAACCTCACCTCAAAAAAGTGAATTGTATAGGGTATATTAGGCATAATACAAGGTGAGGTATTAAAATTATGTCTAATTTTCGTTATTATACATACAATTTTGAAATTAATAATTTATCAAACTATAAATAATGGTATTATTTTTAAATTAGCTAAATAAAGACACAAATTTTTCAAACCAAGTATCAATATATTTAGTCCAGAAAGCCACTGCGCATCCGCTAGAGAAAATATTCTAATTCGTATTTTTTGCACAATCTTACTCAAAAAGGACTCCTTTTAACAAATTTGCATGTTGCCAGGACCAAAAGGTGGTCAATAATTTTTTAAACGTTTTTTTTTTGTTTTTTTCCTAAAATTATTTTTTTTGCATGGAAAAAAGTTTTTTTATGTTTTTTGGATCATTCCAAACAGAAAAGGTCTTTAGTGACTTTTCTCTAAAAATGATAGTTTTTGACATATAAGCGAATAAAAATTGAAAAATTGCGAAATCGGCCATTTTTAGTCCTCAAAAACTATGTGAAAAACTGAAAATTTGAATGTTGCCAAGGCAGGTAGATATTCTTTAAACATCGATTGATGAAATCCCTAGGAGATTTTTGCAATACAATATTCAAAACTTCTTTGTTTTTTAATTGCTAATCAAGCGTGCGCGACACTATTTTCCACCGACAGTATGGTGCAAATGAAAGGAATAAATTCGTTATTTCGTAAACCGGCGACTTTAAGGAAAAATCCCGAAACAGGTCGATTTTTATTTTTAAGTTATGATATTGTGGCATATATGATATACTAGTGACGTCATCCATCTGGACGTGATGACGTAATCGATGATTTTTTTAAATAAGAATAGGGGTCGTGTGCTAGCTCATTTGAAAGGTTCTTTAATTCTCTATTCAGTAATATATGCATTTACATCATTATTTATACAGGGTGTCCAAAAAATTTTTATTAAATTAAATTATTTGACAAAAAAAGAAGTAGAAGGACACCCTGTATAAATAATTATGTAAATGTGTACATTACTGAATAGAGAATTGAAAAACCTTTCAAATGAGCTACACACGATCCCTATTCTCATTTAAAAAAATCATCGATTACGTCATCACGCCCAGACGGATGACGTCACTAGTATACCATATATGCCACAATATCATAACTTAAAAATAAAAATCGACCTGTTTCGGGATTTTTCCTTAAAGTCGCCGGTTTACGAAATAACGAATATATTCCTTTCATTTGCACCATACTGTCGCGTCGGTGGAAAATAGTGTCGAGCACGCTTGAAAAGCAATTAAAAAAATTAGGAGTTTTGAATATTGTATTGCAAAAAACTCTTCGGGATTTCATCAATCGATGTTTAAAGCATATCTGCCTATCTTGGCAACATTCAAATTTTCAGTTTTTCACATAGTTTTTGAGGGTTAAAAATGGCCGATTTCGCAATTTTTCAATTTTTAATCGCTTATATGTCAAAAACTATCATTTTTAGAGAAAAGTCACTAAAGACCTTTTCTGTTTGGAATGATCCAAAAAACCTAAAAAGCTTTTTTCCATGCAAAAAAAAGAATTTTAGGAAAAAAACAAAAAAAAAACGTTTAAAAAATTTTTGACCACCTTTTGGTCCTGGCAACATGCAAATTTGTTAAAAGTAGTCCTTTTTGAGTAAGATTATGCAAAAAATCTGAATTAGAATATTTTTCCTAGCGGATGCGCAGTGGCTTTCTGGACTAATTAGGTTTTGTGTTTAATAACTTGACGATACTTATAAATACTTTAAAAATTTTACTTTGGTTTATTCATAATAGACTCTATATAATACCTTTTTGAATGAGGTTGTTAAGTAGCGTTTAAGAGCATAAAAATATACAGGCTAATTCATGAAAACTAAAGATCATGGACTATGATATGCTTGCGTAATCACCATGTATAGTTAAATTTATGTCTATAAGCACAAATTTGAATTCTAAAGTCGACGTGTCTCAGTAATTTTTATAATTTTATAAAATAATTACACAAAAAATTTTATTCCTTAAGTGGTTTCGATTCTTTATAATTTCAAAATTTCATCCTGTACTAGTTATAATACATCCTACATGATATAGTTCATTGAAATCGGGTTGTTAAGAAGCTTTTAAAATATAAAAATATACAGGGTGCTCCATTAAAAATAAAGCTTATGGATTCTGCTATGATTGCATGAATCATTCTATACATTTAAATTCATGCTTAAAAAGTGCACATTTGTAAATATATAACAATCGACGAGTATCATCGTTTTTTATTATTTTTTTAAGCAAGGACAGAAATAATTTTATTCCATAACTGCCTTTAGTCCTGTCGCCAGTAGGGGTACAACGGCCTCCTTAATTCAGATGGACTTACCCAAGTTTTCTTTATGTATTTTGACCCGTAGAACACGAATTTTTTGGGTAACAGTCGATCCGGATGTCGATAAGATTGTTATAAACAAAGAACTTGAGGAATCACATAACAGCGATTTTTCGCAAAACAAAATATGTTTTTGTATTTTTTGGGTCATTCTAAGCAAAAAATTATTTTATAAGTTTTTTGGTAGGATGCATACTTTTCGGCATAAACGAGGTTGAACTTTAAAAAAATCGAAAAATTGCAATTTTTGAACCCGAATAACTTTTGATTGAAAAATAAAATAGCAATTCTGCTTACCGCATTTGAAAGTTCAAGTAAAATTCTATCGGTTTTGATTATTTTCATTGCTAGAAATTAATTTTTTTATTGTTAAACAAAGGTATCAACACATAGTGATTGAATGATGTTTTCAATGCATTTCTAATTTGAAATCGAACGAGTAGGCGCGCATACAGAATTTCTACGTACATTACGTCCATTAAAACGCATGCATTGGGCCCGGGAAACACTATGTGTTTATACCTTTATTTAACAAATAAAAACTTATTCTTTAGCAATGGAAACAATCAAAACCGATAGAATTTTACTTGAATTTTCAAATGCAGTAAGCAGAATTGCTATTTTATTTTTCAATCAAAAGTTATTCCGGTTCAAAAATTGCAGTTTTTCGATTTTTTGAAAGTTTAACCGCGTTTATCTCGAAAACTACGCGTCCTACGAAAAAACTTGTAAGACCATTTTTTTCTGAGAATCACCCAAAAAATACAAAAAAATATTTTGTTTTGCGAAAAATCGCTGCTATGTAATTCCTCAAGTTCTTTGTTTATAACAATCTTATCGACATCCGGATCAACTGTTACCCAAAAAATTCGTGTTCTACGGGTCAAAATACATAAAAAAAACTTGGGTAAGTCCATCTGAATTAAGGAGGCCGTTGTACCCCCCCTGGCGACAGGACTACTTCCACATTGTATAAAAGTGATTGAAAAAGCTTAGTGTTCAGGAACAGAAAATAAAAGTAAGAAATACAGCTGGGATCCATTAATGCGACAAAAAAACAATTGCAAGCGCGTTTAAATTTGAAAACCTGGGCAACAGGTATAACACCTTACAAAATATATTTTGATGAATAAATAATTTGTAATATTTCAGGTCGATCTTTATACAGGGTGATCAACTTCTGTGACAAAGTCCAATATATCTGTTATTATAGAATATATAAAAAAAGTTGTTAATAAAAGTTATAGACACCTTGAATGTACACATTTTAAAATTAGTGAGAAATATACAGGGTCCTCCATAATACGGTGCCAAACCAAAGTTATGTTTTTTTTTAATGGAACACCCTGTATTTTATTCAAAATCTGGTTTCTCTACATTTTTCTGATTAAAAAGATATAGCACTTGTCTAGGGTTATACTGAGTGTTTCAAAGTTATGAGCACTTTTATCTAAAAATCATACTGATTTGATCGCCCTGTATGATTTTAACAGTATAATATAAACTTATTTTTTACTGCTGTTGACTGTCAATATTAAAGTAGTTTTGCAACAACGTACAATTTTTTTATCACTACACTAATTGTATACAGGGTAAGTCAAAATGCAAATAAAAGATTTTCTTCATATTTTTAAATGGAACACCCTGTATTTTATATCACCATCGAAAAGTTCTTTCATTATACTTGCATATCTTTTAAATATTCCCTATACCTAAAGTTATTAGTTTTCGAGATATTTTAGTTTTATTTTTGATAACTCATAGATACGTTTATTACAGTAAATTAATTACCCTTAATATTAGAAACCCCCAATGAGTTTGTTAATGATAATTAAAATTAGACTGCATTTCATTTATTCTTTAAGTGTATGGTAAATTCTATACAATAACGACAATTTTATATTTACTAACAAAACGATATTAATTTTTTGCGAAGAAATGGGAACTATAAATTGCTGCAAGTTCTTGTTTAAGGTTACTTTGAAATAATTGACACAAGAACTGTCAGATGTAAGATTTTAATTATGTGGATGTTTTTATTTTTGTTATTGATTATAATTGTTCGCCATATTGTTATAATTGTTACCTAACAATGAATTTTAGTCGTGAAGAAATGACAGACATTATATGGATTTTAGGAGAGTGTTTCAAAAACTCATTAGTTGCCACAAGAATTTATAAGCAACCGTGTCCATAGCGTCAACAACCAAATAAGAAAGCATTTGACAACTTTTTAGACAGGCTTAATCGTACTGGTTCTGTTTATGAAGCAAAGGAAAAAACAAAAATCATTATTACGGATGAAAATGAATTAAAGGTTTTACTGCCTGGTACAGAAAATCCTCAAAATCCTCATGCAAGTATTCAAAATATTACAAGAGAGCAAGATATAAGATATAGATGGATATATCCAAAACATACTCAAGAAAAACAACATGCACCCATATCATATACAATTACATCAGGAACTTGTTGGGGATGATTTCGAACGAAGAGTACAATTTTGCCAATGGTCACAACAACAAAGAATTATACAGAGAGATTTTTTGTTATTTTTTTTTTGGGGACGAGGCAACATTCCACAAAAATGGTAGTGTAAAGAGACACAATTTTCATTATTATTTCACAACCAATCCGTACTGTGCTCAGACACATAGTCAAACGAGATGGTCCTTAAATGTTTGGGGTGGAATCATAGGCAATTACGTTATAGGTCCTTTTTTCTTTGAGGAATCGGTAAATGGTGAGGTTTATTTAAATTTTCTAGTGAATAATTTGCCTATTCTACTTGAAAATGTAGCACTAAACATCCGCCAACATATGTGGTGCCTTCACGCCGGAGCCCCTGCTCACCACAACGCACTTGTCAACGGTGAACTCGATGAACTATTTCCTGAAAGATGGATAGGAAGAGATGGGCCAGTTCACTGGCCACCCAGATCACCAGAATTAAACGAAGTTGACTTCTTTTTCTGGGGTTATATTAAAGATGTAGTGTATAGGACACATCCAACAATAGTTGACGATATGAAAATAATGATTCAAAACGCCTTTCAAAGTGTCGCACAAAAAATGCTTACAAACATCAGCAGGTCTTTCGAAACTCGTCTCCAGGCTTGTTAGACGTTATTGGAGGACATTTTGAACACCTTTTATAATATAAGAAGTACGTTGAACATTTTTTTTATTTAATTTTTTTTTAATTTGGATAAATTAAAGTATTGTTATTAATAACTAAGTAATACATGTTGTTATAAACAATAAAACTAAAATATCTCGAAAACTAATAACTTTAGGTATAGGAAATATTTAAAAGATATGTAAGTATAGTGAAAGAACTTTTTGATAATAATATAAAATACAGGGTGTTCCATTTCAAATTATGAAGAAAACCTTGTATTTATATTTTGACTTACCCTGTATACAATTTGTGTAGTTATAAAAAAAATTGTACATTGTTGCAAAACTACTTTAATATTGACAGTCAAAAGCATTAAAAAATAAGTTTATATTACACCGTTGGAAACATACATAGGGATGGGAAAAACCTACCGGTTTAAACCTAAAACCGGTTCTTTTACTTCGCAATAACCGGTTTTACCGGTTATTTTTTTGTCCCGGTTATAACCGGTTTTTTCTTTTTAAAGAAAAAACCGGTTGTTAGGTTTTTACGGTGATTAGGATTAGGTTAGGTATTATTTGGGATCCCAATCATAATTATTATTCTCAAGTAACTATTCCAAACAAAACCATAATTCAAATTTTATTTTATTTTATAAATACAGAAGCGAACTGAAAGTACAATCTCACATCAGCCAGCAGAATCAGTTATTAAGTTTTATATAATATTTCCTTGAAAGGGTATTTGTAATCATAATATTTACATAAGAAGTGTCTGTTTGAATTAGACGCAAGCCAAACATCATCTATTTTTCACACTAAACTCTTAACTCTTGACATTGAAAGTCGGTGAATGATTTTATCTGATTACCAAAAATAATGCTCTGCCTATAGGGCCTTTCATCGATTGTCATTTGTTTCGAGCTTCTGTCATGTGTCACATAATATTAATATATCTACGTCATACGTCTTTGGTTTGTGTCATTGGCAATACCAATAACGTATGACGAAGATATATTAATATTAGGCGACACATGACAGAAGCTCGAAACAAATGACTGTGAATGAAAATCCTTGCATATCGTATTACTGATTACGAATACGAATCTCCAAGAATTTCCCTACGTTTTCAAGACGATACACCCATACAGGAAGTATTAAATGAGTTAAAATGTACCTATTCTAGAAATATATACAAACGTGTTAAAAGTAATACATGATAATTTTTTTTGATGGTAGCAAAAATAAAAGATATATTGCATTATCCAATTTATTTTTAAGTAAAATATTTATGTTGATATTATGTTTTTTTTAAATCCCATTTGAAAGAGTCTGGGAAATTTTTTATAAGTTGAAATGGTTGGGGAATTTTTTGATTTTGGGAGGAGAGGAAAATTGTAATTGTAAATGTAACTTTGTAACCTAATGGATTAAAAAAACCAAAAACCGGTTTTTCCAAAAACCGGTTATAACCGCCAGGTTAAACCGTAAGCAAAAAAACCGGTATAACCGAAAACCGGTTTTTTGTCAAAAACCGCCATTCCTACATACAGGGCGATCAAATCAGTATGATTTTTTAATAAAAGTGCTCGTAACTTTGAAACACTCAGTATAAACCTAGACAAGTGTTATATCTATAGAATCAGAAAAATGTAGAGAAACCAGATTTTGAATAAAATACAGGGTGTTCCATTTAAGAAAACATAACTTTGGTTTGGAAGCTTGTTATGGAGGACCCTGTATATTTTTCACCAATTTTAAAATATGAACATTAAAGGTGTCTATAACTTTTATTAACAACTTTTTTTCATATATTGTATAATAACAGATATATCGGACTTTGTCACAGAAGTTGATCACCCTGTATTTAAATTATAAGTTTTTGACATATTCTCATAGTAGTGACATCCGTCTGGGCGCTACTGTTATTATTAGACATACATTCTTATTCCGTGGTCATACTCACTTCGAAGATGATGCTTGCCATTCATTAAAGAACGTGAAAAAGAAGAAGAGTGCTGGTTTTCAAATCATGTCTCCCTGGGATTGGCAACAGTTAACGAGAACGGGTAACATAACTAATCCGTTTGAGGTGACTAATATGGAGAGAAGCGATTTCAAATATTTTAAGCAAATATTATACAGTGATGAGCGCGTTAATAACGGACAAAATAACGCTAAAGATGGAAAACATAATACTGTGTGAAATAAAAAGATATGAAACTAGTAGAGGTAGAAATTATCGATATAAACGTATAAATTAACATTATGTTTCATAGTTTCCACCTTTAGACGTCTGGAACATGAGTATTTGATAAAATTCTCCTATTACAGTGACATTTGTCATACTCCTACGATACGACTAAAAGTGGGAAACTATGTAACGTAATGTTAATTTATACGTCTATATCGATAATTTACACCTCTACTAGTTTTGTCTCTTTTTATTTCACAATGTATTATGTTTTCCATATTTTGCGTTATTTTGCCGGTTATTAGCTCGCTCATCACTGTATAAGTAGTAACATCAAACATATATTCTATTCTAAAAAAAAATGAGGATGGCAGGGATGTCTCAATATCAAAAATGGTATATTTAGAAATAGGGGCAGAAAAGTAGAGAACATTGTACTATAAAATTGATTTTCAAGAATAGCAATTTCAGGCAGTCTATTTAATTCTAACTGGAAGAAGAGTAGTAATTCCTGAGAAAATACAAACTATAAGGAACGATAATACTCCAATATATGAAAAAAAAATACAAGCATCTTCAGAGATTATTAAAATGGGTTCCAAAGCAGTAGCTACCTTTATCAATAAAAATTATTATTTTGTTTTGTGCTGTGTTTAAATAATAAGCATAACTTTTTTAAACTTCTTCTTCTTCTTTTACTTCTTGGAGATCTTTCGATCTGTTTAATTCTTAAGCTGCCTCTGGTCGGTTTCCTGGGAGGTAGATTGCCAACTATCCCTCCATCTTTTAGGTGGTCTTCCGGGGGGGTCTTCAGCCGGGCGAGTTGTTTTCTATGGCAATCTTTGGGAGTATGTTCTCATCCATTCGTTTGACATGGTTGTACCACATCCTCTTGCGCTGCCTTTCACAATATCTTGAATTTTGCATTTATCTCTAATGTTCGTATTTCTAACCCTGTCTCTTCTTGTTTCCCCCTATTGTTCTTAGGATTTTCATTTCGGCGATCCTTAGCATCTGTTTTGTTTTGTTGGTGTCTTCGAGCACTTTTGTGCCATATGTCACGATTGGTTTTTGTAGATTCTAATTTTACTACCTGTGCGCATATACGGATTTGACCAGACTATCTCCTGCAGACATCTTGACAATGTAGTTGCTTTGTTGATCTGACTCCTCAGGTCCTTTACTGGGTCGTGGGTACTTCATATATCTATGCCTAGATATCCGAATTGCATCATCTGTTTTATGGGGTTGTTCCAGTGGCGGCCGGTCAGGGTCGGCAGTCAAGTGCCGACCCACACATTTATAGATATAGATTTTTTTAATATTTGTATCTGTGAAGTAAAAAAAGTCTGTCAGATAATACAGACTGAATTTTATTCATGGTGTTTAAAAGGATTTGATCAATCCGAATCAATCCGAGCGTTAAGTGATCCCTGCGCATAACAGACTTCTCAAAAAATGAATGATCCTAGCCATTCATCTGACTTTTCGGCTAGCCGTACCCAACTCATCCGTCGCTTGACGACTTACACGTAAAACTCAACGAAATAACAAGTCGGTGAGCAAGCGAACTAGCTAACATACATTCTCTCCGTAGGCGTAAGCGGCAGGTACGGCACATTTTAAGTCTGCCGGTCGGTGTTTCATTTGGAATCATCGGCAGAAATTGTCAAAAATAATCACGCCGTTTTACGTCGTTTAATTGATATTCTAATTTTTTTAAGTTTTCAGGAATTATCATTTAGTGGACATGATGGATCGAAGCATTTGTTAAAAATCAAAGTAATTAAAGAGAATTAATAAAATTGTTGTAGAAATATTTACTTTTTGATTCGAAGTGTATACGTAATACAGAATGAACTAATATACATAATCAAATAGTTACATTTTGAATAACGTTATTGAATCTGAGATTTAGAAAACCATTTGTTTTCGCTGGAAGTAGATTTCGCTAGAAACTTCTGATTATCATGTAATTCACAATTATCAATTATTGTTATTCGGTACGCGTTACGTGGTAATATTTATGAGAGGTTTTTAGGTTTTAGAGACGTGAGTAAAAGCAATAAGGTATAATAGATTTTTGGTGTTTTAAAGAACAGATTAAAATTTTTTGATATCAAAAATAAATTGCAAACTGGGGTAGTCTTATGACGGCGTTGCTGTGATGTGTGTTGAATTGAATGGTCTCCAGGCAAAAGTTAAAACTATTGCATCACAAGCTTTATTCACTCACTATTATGCGCATATAATGAATTTAGTTTTGCATGATACCATCGTCTTTTCTTGCCAGTTTAGCTCCCCTAAACGGATTACTGCTTTAGAATAAATTTGTTTCGAAAAAAAGCGAACAGTTTGTCAGACGTGATGAAATTTTAAATCTCGGTTAGTTTTATCTAAGCATATTATCTCATATCTCTGGTAGTTTTAGTATCTGTAGCAGATTTTCGTGAACAGCTTTTGGAAATTTTTGATTTTAATATCGAAGGCGACGATTTTGAAAGTGGCGATACCTCGATCCGTGAAGCAATCCTTGAGAACTTTATTAAATAATTACTCTTTTAATATTCTTTTAAATATTTTTAAGACAGAGTTTGCCCAAGCTATTCATTGTTGTTCAAAATCAGTCAACTGACATTATTAATTCCAAAAATAGAATACGAAAGCTGGCGCGAAATCTCAGAGATTTTCGTAATGATAGTAGTTTTCAATATATACGCAGTGACTTTTTGGATTCGCTTGATATTTCAGAACCATCCCAAAAAAGACAACGACATGATACATATCTCGAAAAACTAGTAGTACTCTGGGCTAATTAGCAAAATACAAGGAAAAGTTATTTACCAGCAATTTTATTGCTGAAATCGAATCTTATTATTGTATGTATTAATAATATAGGTATTCAAAATCCGCAGATAGTGTGCTACTTTTTTTATAAACAAAATGGCGCCCGAAAATCGTGTTTTTTTCAATTTTTGCTCTATAACTCCAAAGATTTTAACTTTACACCAAAAACACTCAAATAAAAATTCACCGAAATTAAATTCTGCATAGAGACGTGTTTTTCCCAATTCACTTCGACGAAAACTTTCCCCGTAAAAAGCGGGTTTTTCCAACAAAATCTTTAATTTTCAATAAAATTTTAGATAAGTAATTGTTAATCAATAATTAAATAATTGGGTAATGTAAAAGCCCTTTTCGTATAGATTATAATTCCAGAAGCCGATGGAAATTGAATGAACAGTTTAGCAACAATTGAGTTGTTAATTAAAAATTTACGGTCGCTATAATAACGACAATAATTATGATGCATAAGAATAACTATGATTTTTTCATAAAAAGACACTATACCTATCTTACGTACTTTACAGAATTAAAATTGGACTATTTAAGCGGTCTCAGGAATATTTTAAGGTTATACGCAATTTTTTGGCCTATAAACAAATAAAATATCTCGGGAAATATTAAACTAAATTAAATTGTAAGAACGGTATTCGAAAAACAGCGGCAGGGAGCTTCTTCTGAAAGAAAAAATGTTTAATTGCGATAAGTAGTTCCTGAGATACAACCGCTCAAAGTTGACCGGAATTTACGGCAAATATATAAACAATAGGATCATAATTTTCAGACCATCACCTTTTTATTTTTTCCTCTTTCTTCACACCAATTTTCATATCCTTAAAATACTCATAACATATATTATTATAATAAAAACTATCGATAATATGAGGCCTACAGTTCACTGGAGGCCTAAGTTCACTTTCCCAAATCATAATTCTGGAGTGCTCCTCGTAACAATATACGTGTCTTGGTTTGTTTATTTCTAGTGCATCTTTATTGTGATTTTAGCATACTAGTACACTTTTAGTGTGGGGCACAAGATTGGATGGTTAAAATTAACTTGTGTCCTCATACCAATGAAAAAAAAAATCCCGAAGTTTCTGAATAGTAAGGACTAATCAGTTTGATGAGTCACTCTCTCAAGGAATTGTTGAAAATAAAGTTGTTGTTATTATTTGTTTTTATTTTAATTCAATACATATCCTTTAAACGATTAAGACCTATATATAAAAAACTGCATATTTTGTAAATATTTCGGTGTGTGTGCAAAATTCATAATCGAAAACTTTACGGTTGCCGGGTAGGTAAAAATACGGTTTACATGTATCCAAAATTTTCTTTATCAGTCCACTTCTACTATATACCTCTACAGTAGTATTCTTTTTTAGTATATAATTATTGTTTTCTGCTAGTATATTCTCGTAATACCTGGTTACTTTTTCTTCAATTAAATCACCATTTCCTGTCATAATACCCATTTGGTTATATACGCATAGCATAACGTCTCCTATGAGATCCTTGGTTCGTGTTTCAAGATATTTTACTTTTTTATATCCTTTGTGATAAAGGATATAAGGTATCTGAAAACCCAATTTCGTCTCACACGTTTTTAAAGAGTTTCCCCCCTTTTGTATAGTGTCGATTCTCGTTTGTTCGTCTGTGGTGTCACCCTGCAACAATTTATTAATATTATGATTAAAATCGGTGAAGATATTTTAATGTAATAGAAATTAATATTTTAGATTATTTTAGTCGATCGGACAGCTCAATGGGACTATTGGCTTACCGCACTTCACTTCGCCGTGAAGAATGCGAGTTCAAGCCCTAGCCCGTCAGTATAAAATTCTAATATGAATCTGACGCTTAGACTGGAATATGTGGGCGTCTGATCGGCCTATCAGTGGCCTATCGGCCTGTATGATTTATCAATCTTGAACTAGATTTTATTAAAGTATCGGTGAAAACCACCTTTGAGGAAAACAAAACCGTAAAAGTTTTGAAAAAAGAACGTTAATCAAGGGAAGCTTAGCAAAAATCCAATGTTAAAAAACCATCGAACAATCATCAACAACATCATTTTGAAAATCATAGTTTATTTAAAACAAATATGAGTATAATAATGTGTTTTACGCCTCTTGCTCTTAGAAGATCTTGGAGCAGGCTCTGCAAACAATTCATGATATCTTGGACATATTGGGGGATATTGTGCCACTCCTCTGCTGCTTCGGAAAGCCGTCTTTGGCTCTTACAAATGATAACGTTATAAAATGAATGATAAATACAAAATTCTTCTTTGTATGTCAAAAAAGTCGCAATTGCTACCTCTTTAAATCCACCAAATTTCATTTTCATAGCTCAACCGGTCTTAGAGCAATAGATAAATAATTGGCAGTGTGAAAGAAAAATTTCAACACCCCGTATCTCCGAAACGAAGCATTATCACATATATATTTATCAGGCAAACTGTCATTATTTGTTCATGTAGAATTACTCCTTAAAGTTTGTCATACTTATTTAGAAACACCCTGTATAACAGGGTGATTGATTAGTGGGATAAAGCACCATAGATCCGCTATAGTAATAGATAGCAATAAAAGTTAATAACAAAAATTGTAGCCAACTGTGAGCTTCACATTACAAAATTAGTTCGAATGTTACAGGGTGTTCGATAACAGTGGCAGACCAAACGTCTGTTTTTTAAAATAAAACAGCCGTTATTTTATTTTATATTCGAAATCCTGTTAACTTCTCCCTCACAAAAATATAAAGGTTTGTTATGTTATACACGGTATTCACAAAGTTATAACCAATTTTATATGAAAATCGTAAAAGTTCAACTCCCTGTATAAATAAAAAATAAGCACAGCGGCAATGGTTTATTGATGCCATAGTTTTCTTGTTGGCCGGGTAATACAGAATCCGGGAATGTGGCTTTTCCTACAAGGTATACATACTATTTTTCCGAAAATCGAACATTTAAATTATATTAAAATAAACATGTTAAAATTTTCAAATAGACATATTATTATTTTGACTCAAATATTCGTGATTCCAGCAAATACAGGTTTTTTTTTATATATGTTACAGTTCAAGTTGATTATCCAGTTGGAGTTGACTATTCCTAGTTTGAGTCAACTCAAACAGCTGGTTTTAGTAAAAGTATACTCTTCCCAATGCCATTTAGTAAGAGTTGATTCACACAAACAACCGATTGGAATAGAAATTAACTGTTACTTGATAATGTTCAAATTAGACCAGGCTGTATATTATCGTCGCCCCCGTTAGGTAAATTATTCCGATTCGATATTTTTGCAGAAATTTACTCAAAAAGAGATCCTTATAACACAGGGTGTCACGCGGTACCGTGGTCAAAAAATTGTTTCAACATTTTATTTAAACAAATTCGCAAAAATAATTTTTTTACTTCGAACAATTTTTTTAGATCGTGTGGGTCATTTTGAGCAAAAAAGGTCTCTTGTGATTTTTCTCTAAAATTGATTGTTGTCGAGTTATAGAAATAGCCATTCAAGACTTAAAAACTCGGTTAAAAATAATTATTATGAAAGTCAGAAAAACACCAAAAAGTTTATTGCCCCTCTACAAGATCGTGAAGAAATTCTTGTCATTATTTTACTACTAAGCTGTTATTTTTAATTATTAACATTGAGGGGTAAGTGCGTATTAGGAGGCTCTCAATGGTGAATGCGGAAGAGATACGCCATTCCGGCCGTCCAATGGTGAATCTCACTCACACTCACATTGACGGCCACCTCAATACACTTTTAGCCCTCATTGTTAATAATTAATGATGAATTATTATGAAGATCAGTTTCTGACTTTCATAATAATTATTTTTAACCGAGTTATTAAGCCTTTAAAATGGTTATTTTCACTTTTTTCAAATTTTAAATCGCATATAACTCGACAACAATCAATTTTAGAGAAAAAAATGAGCCAAATAATCTAAAAAACAATTTGTGCAAAGTGAAAAATTTATTTGTGCGAATTTGTTTAAAAAAAATTGTTTAAACAAATTTTCAGCCACAATACCGCCTGGCACCCTGTGGATTTATTATAAAGACGTCTTTTTGAGTAAGTACCTATGTGCAAAGAAATCGAATCGGAATAATTCACCTAACGGGGGCGACGATACAGGCTGGACTAAATCGTGATAAGTAGTTAAAACGGTTAAAACAAATAGACGCACACTCATCAATAAAGCACGTGAGATTATACTCGTATAAATCGTATAATTATCGACATTATTTACTGAATCGATTCAGGAATAGTCAACTTCAAATACTAAAAGTTGAATTAAATTTTTCAAATCAACTTTTACTGCTCGTTTTAGTTGGAGTTGACTCGAGCTAGGAATAGTCAACTCTAACTGAGAATCAACTTGAACTGTAACATATTATGTATTTAAATTAACGTGCATGTGAAATCTATGGTCATTAGCACGAGTTACAGTTTACATGGTAATATATATATATATATATATATATATATATATATATATATATATATATATATATATATATATATATATATATATATATATATCAAATGAAATAGAGAATGTGGAGAAATCCCCTTACGAATAATTCACACATCCACCATTTTGGGTTGGGAAAATTTTTTGAATAGAATTAAAAATCAGAGAGGTTGAAGAGGGCGAAACACATTTCTAAGAACTAGTGTTTGGATTTTTAATTCTATTCAAAAAAAAAATTTTCCCAACCCAAAATGGTGGATGTGTGAATTATTCGTAAGGGGATTTCTCCACATTCTCTATTTCATTTGATTGATATCGTACGAGTGGTCGTTAAACCAATAACTTCTCATCTTTTGTTTTAAATATATATATATATATATATATATATATATATATATATATATGCCAAAAAGTCCTAATTTAAAAATAAAAATCGACCTGTCTGAGGATTTCTCTTCAAATTTGCCCATTCTCGAGATAATGAATTTATGCAAACTCAAACATCATCATTTATACTACAGTGTCGCGCCCGCTTGAATAGCAATTAAAAAACAAAGGGGTTTTCGATATTGTATTGCAAAAAACTCTTCGGGATTTCATCAATCAATGTTTAAAGTATATCTACCTACCTTGGCAACATTGAAAGTTTTAGTTAAATGTCCGATTTAGGGATAAAAATAGCCGATTTCGCAATTTTCAAAATTTTTAATCGCTTATATAACAAAAACTATTAACTTAAGAGAAAAGTCACTAAAGACCTTTTCTTTTTGGAATAATTCAAAAAACCTAAAAAAACTTTGTTCGATGCAAAAAAGATAATTTTAGGAAAAACCTCTAATTTTTCCCCTCTCCTGACAAGGTCTTATGCTCTTCAGAATCGCCTGTCATTTTACACATTTATTCTAAATGACTTACTCAAACACATACTTTTTAAACTTTACAGGAGAAAGTTTATTTTACCCCCCAATTTGCACTTTTCGATTCACCTGTTAGATACATGTGCACGGCTGATGCCTGCCAGGTCATGTTTTTTAGCCTTGGTGTGCTATGAATTATCACTAGACAAATTTCTAGCCTTACAGGACGACGGTTGGTCGGAGGGTTCACTAGCTCTTAGACTATTATCCAATATCCGAAAAAAAACACAAGGATCTTCACAAATTATTAAAATGGGTTCCAAAGATATTCCATACTTGAGGCGCTCAGAGCAACGGTGGCCTATGCCACAAATTAAGCATTTTTATATTAAGATATTAACAAAAGCAGCAACATAACGAGGGTCTACACAACCTACCTTTATATTTGGCTAACTGGAGCTCATTTGTAGTGCCATCCCATAAGCATAACGGAAATTGCATTTATCTCAAAACTTCCTTTTTGGGGTTAGGTCACTGTTGCTCTGAGCTCCTTAATTTGTATGTCAATGTAACGCACAGCAGCACATATAAAAATGATGATCACACACAGTAATGTATGTTAATTTAGTTTGCTTGTTATTGTTGTTTATAACTTACATTGAATAAGTACAATATTAGTTTCTTATACAGGGTGTCCCGAAAAGATTGGTCATAAATTTTATCACACATTCTGGGGTTAAAAATAGTTCGACTGAACACAACTTACCTTAGTACAAATGTGCTCATAAAAAAAGTTACAGCCCTTTGAAGTTATAAAATGAAAATCGATTTTTTTAAATATATCGAAAACTATTAGAGATTTTTTATTGAAAACGGACGTGTATCATTGTTATAGCAGGAAAATCTTAAAACAAAATTATAGTGAAATTTGTCCACCCTATAAAAAATTTTATGGGGGTTTTTGTTTCTTTAAACCCCCGAATGTTTGTGTACGTTCCAATTAAACTATTATTGTGGTACCATTAGTTAAACACAGTGTTTTTAAAACTTTTTTGCCTCTTTTTGCCCTTTTTGATAAGTCACCTTTTATCGAGATTTGGCTTCTTTTTCCAGATATACCTAAAAATGTAAATTATAAATAAATTTTCATGTTATTAAGAGGTCTCTATAATCGTACAACCATATACAAATATGTGGTGGATTCGACAAATATTCAAAATCTCGATAAACGCTGGCTTATCGAAAAAGTACTAAGAGATAAAAGAGTTTGAAAAACAGTATGTTTAACTAATGGTGCCACAATAATAATTTAATTGGAACGTACACAAAAGTTGGGGGGGGGGGGTTTAAAGGAACAAAACCCCCATAAAATGTTTATGGGTTGCACAAATTTCACTTTAATTTTTTTTAAGATGTTGCTACCATAAGAATGTCACATGTCCATTTTCAATAAAAAATCTCTAATAGTTTTCAATATATGAACAAAAATCGATTTTCATTTTGTAATTTCAAGGGGCTGTAACTTTTTTGTGTGCACTGCGCACTGTGTATATAAGTATATTTTTGTAGATAAGTGAGGTTCAATCAACCTATTTTTGACCGCAGAATATGTGGTATAATTTATGACCAATCTTTTCGGGACACCCTGTATAATCAATACCCTTTTACCTTACGGTGTCGGGTTTAAAATTTCTACATTATAATTACTATTATCCATGCTAGTTATTTAAAAACTTTTCCCATTCTTTTCGATTTTTCGCCATATTGGTTGCCTCTCTCCATGTTGTTCTTTTCGTTTCTAGTATTCTTCTTAATACCCCATACCATGTTGTCCTGGTCGTCCTCTTTTCTTCCTTTTCTGTATTTTTGCTTTTCATACCTTCCTCACTGGTCTCATTTTGTCCATTCTTTGCAAGTGTCCCCACCAAGTAAGTTGTTTTTTTTTCAATGTATTCCAGAGCAGGTAGCTTCTATATTTAGATCTTCTCGTATATCAGTATTTCTTAATCTATCCTGTCTGGTCACACCCTTAACTCTTCTTAGATATTTCAGCTCGACTGCTTGAATTCTGATTTTTTGTCCTTCATCCAACACCCATGTTTCATACCCATAGTATAGGTCCGAATATCGTCTTGAATACGTTAATTTTTGTTTTTGTGTTATTTCGCTTTTGTTGATAAACACAATATTAACTTAATTTTTATATTTTACATTAAGGTGAAACAGTAGCGATCAACAGGTAGCGAAAACGCGTTCCAAGATTGCGGCTGTAATTTTGAATATTTTTTCGAGATATTTGGCACACGTATTCTTAATATAATAAAGAATGGCGGTACAGAGCTCAATTTGAAAAATATATTAATATGTGGAAATTACTCTGTAATTAAATACAATATTAAAAAAACGAGCCTGTACCGCCATTAAGAAGAACAAAAAAATACACGTTCTTCAAATAAACTTTTTTGTCCGATGACTAGATTTTGTGTCATTTTGGAACTACTAATGAAATAAAAAATTTTAGTAGTTCCAAAATGACACAAATTCTAGGCATCTGATAAAAAAGTATATTTGAAGAAAGTGTATTTTTTTGTTCTTCTTATTAACTGTACAGGCTCGGTTTTTTAATATTGTATTTAATTACAGAGTATTTTCCACATATTAATATATTTTTCAAATTTAGCTCTGTACCGCCATTCTTTATTATATTACGAATACGTGTGCCAAATATCTCGAAAAAATATTCAAAATTACAGCCGCAATCTTGGAACGCGTTTTTGCTACCTGTTGATCGCTACTGTTTCCCCTTAAAGCTCTCTTTATTAATAAAAGATTGGTGTCACATGCCAAGAAAATGCCAAACCTTGATAAACCTCTGAAAACTCAATATTTTGGACTTAGTAAACTTTTATTGTGGGGCACAGCATTGGATTGATTAAAATTAACTTTTGTTTCGTACAAAAGTAAACAACGTCCAAAGTTTATGAATAATAAATATTAATTATTAGTTTGATGAGTGTCACTCTCAAGAATTGTTGAAAATAAGGTTGCTGTTAGATAGTAAATTTTTATTATATTTTACTTCAATCAAGTAGTTCCTTTAGTTACATTATTAGAGTTTATCAAAGTGAAGGTACGAATGTGCCATTGCGTAGGCAAGATTCATAAATGAAAACTTTATGAGCGGGGGTTAGGCCCTGGCGCTTAGGAGGTCTACATCTTGTTATAAATTGTTCTATGTATGCTTTTCTACTATCCCGATAATCATTGGAATCTCCGTTTACATCTATGAGAAAAGCGTAAAATTTGTCATCAAGTATATCACCGTTTTCTGTCATAATTCCTAATTTTTTATATGCACAGAGGTACAATTCTCCTATGTGCTCCCTTTCTTTCTTATTTACATTTTTAAAATATTTTCCTTTTTCATTAACGTAACTCGGAAAGCGACCCAATTCCTGCACACACTCTGCTAGATCCTCCTTGGATTTTTTTACCGTCATTTGGTAAATTTCGTATGCCTTTTGTTGGTCTTCTGCGGTGTCAGCCTGCAACAATTACAACATGTAATAGAAATTATTTTAGAATATAATCTAAATTAGGGGTCACCAATTAAAGGACCGCGGTCCGCATCCGGACCGTGGGCTAATTTTGTACGGACCGCGATTACATTCAGAATATAGTGTTTTGCAATTTTGAAAATCTTTGGCCATGAAATTGTGTACTATGTTAGGCTCAACTTAGGGATGCGAAGCCGTATTTTCATGAATGAACTTTATTAAGAATCAGCACAACTCTCAGCTAACAGATGAATATCTTAACTCCCTAATGAAAATCAGTTGCACTAAACTCATTCCAAACTTCATACAGGTACAGTTGAGTCCGCGAGTCTTTACCCGTGCGTCATTAATACCTGGAGAGATAAAACACATACTTTTTATCTAGCATCATTCTCTTCCACGCATGAAACTCATGACAAACCAGCTGCCGTTTGTTATTAAGTAAAAACACATGTTATTTTTATGAACCATGTAGACTCAGTGCATTGAAAAGAGATAGGTACAAAAAAAGACGATTCGGTATGTTTTCATATTTTAAGCACAATTTGTTTGACGTTTCTGCTTTGTTTACTTTTGTGGCTGTTAGTCAGTTGAATGTTTTGCGGTTTTTGTCGAATTTTTGCGTTTTGAAAAATTCTTTATATTACACAAACAGTTCTTTTCACAACTAATTTTATATTGGGTTTTGAAATTTTAAGGTAAATAATTATATTTTGGCAATTAATATTTAAAACATACAAAGCTAACGTCATTCACACAGTAAAGAAATGATTGTGTTTAGATTTCCATCAAAGTGAATAAAATAACAAAAATAAAATATGGTATTGAGTTTTTTTATAAATTGTTTATTTATTTATTAAGCAATAATAATAAAATAATTTATTAAGCTACTTCAAATGTAGCTGTAATTCTGCACAAAAATTTTGAAGCAAAACTTACATTTGACATTCTATATATTTTATAACGTCAAATTTTATAATAAAACTCGTAATCGGAGCAGTACCCACTTTCTGTCAGTTGTTGTTACGTGAAATAGATTTCCGACTTATTTCGTATGCTTTAAATGATGACGCACGGGTAAAGACTCGCGGACTCAACTGTACTTAATACATTTTTTTTACATAGGGAACAATTTTTTTAAAACAAATTAAAAATTATATTTTTGCCCCGAAAAATGTATTTTTAGGTTTTTTTTTGTGGCGATTTTGAACAAAAAAAGGTCTTTTGTAATTTTTCTCAAAAGTTGATAGTTTTCGAGTTATGAGCGACTTAAAATCTAAAAAATGCGAAAATACACATATGCATTTTCGAGGCTTGATAACTCATGTGTAAATTAATTATTAGTATACAAGTGCCTAAATTGAAGCTTATACATTCAAATTCAAGATTCTAACGAGTAATCGGGGCTTATATCAATATACATTGTTGGTTTTTAATCGTTAATCGTCGCACTTTATGGTGCGTATACATATTATACGTACTTATGCGAGAAATGCCCAACAAGTACTCGACATTTATTAAAATTTTATAGCATAATATTAACATAGTTTTTTAAATACTTTATCAACGCACCATATAGTGCGACGCCCCGCCGCGACGGCTTACGACGCAAGTGGACGCGCATAACTAACAATTAAAAACAACGGTCTAAATTGAAATAAGCGCAGGTTACTTATCAGAATATTGAAATTGAATGTTTAAGTTTAAACTTCAATTTATACACTTGAGAACCTCGAAAATAATAATTTACACATGAATTTTCAAGTTTCGAAAAAGCTTATTTTTCAGATTTTAAATTATACCTACTCTGTGGCTCAGTGGTAAGAACGCCTACCTTTGAATCGAATGGTCGTGAGTTCGAATCTCACCAGCGTCAGAAATTTTTCGTTTATTATAAATTAATAAATGAGAATAGTTTCTGTCCTTGTGGGATCGGTACTCACCGGAGGGACCGCAGACGTTCGGATACAATTAGCGTCTCTTTGCAAAGACAATGAGGTCGACTTTGCAAAGTAACAAGACACTTACTCAACACATACACTACACATTACTCCCCTGAGTTAGTGATAAGTTATAGTCTAAAAAATCATTATGAAATTTACTGAAAAGTTGGTTGTGAAAACCAGTGCCCATAAATCACAAAAACACACACACAGATTTTAAATCGCTTAAAACTCGAAATATATCAACTTTGAGAAAAATGAAGATCTTTTTTGTTTAATATGACCCAAAAATGCTAAAACTATATTTTCGAGAGCAAAAAAGGTGATATTTTGAATTTAAAAAAAATGTTAAACAATTTCTGCCCAAAAATTTCGCCCGGTACCCTTCTGGTTTGTCTTCTTGTTAAGAATCCGCAAAGAATTCGAATCAAAACAACCAGACAGAGACAGAATTAATCCGGACCCCGGAAGTGTCATACGTTTTCGAAACGGACCCTCAGAGGATATAATTGGTGACCCCTGATCTAAATCATGGTTATTTATGTATTTAGAACAAAAATATAATATATCTATATTTAAATAAGATATATAAACGTATATATCTATAAGAATATAACTAAATACATATTTCTTATAAATATGATAAAATGCACGACCTTAAAAATGGGTCATATTTAATGTCTCGAATTTCCTAAACCTGTTGCCCGATTTAAGTGATTTTTTTAAAATGCATTATTCTTTAAAAATATCGCTTTAATAATAATATTGTTGTCAGACAGGTGAATTGTCATTGTATACCGGATGTACCAATCAAACTGTGATTTTTTCTCAAAGTTCGTGTCACCCTGTGGAATATTCTAGCATTTATAAAATACTGAAATTAACGCCCAACTATAGTCCCATGTTTTCTCAACATTATGTTTTTTTATTCATTAGCTTATGCTGGACCATCGAAAAATTGAAAGAAGCAAAAGAGATACAAAAGTATGAAGATGAAATAGGTAAAAGAATTGCCGCACTGAATACGGAAAGAGATGATGTCGAAGAAATATGGGGTGATATTAAAAAAGCAATTAACCACATGGCTAAGACTACACTAGGGACGAAGCAAATTACAAGAAAGAAGGACTGGTTCGATACAGAATGTAAAGAAGCAGTTGAAGAAAAAGTAAAAGCAGAAAATCAGTGGATGCGGATTCATAAAACTGAACATAGAGACACGTACGAGCAAAAAAGAAATGAAAGCAACCAAGTAATAAGACAACATAAGAGAAAATTCATGGAAAGTCAGTTGGAGGAAATTGAGGCGGAAAGTAAGACTCAGAACACCAAGAAATTCTACACAAAATCAGAGAACAGAACAAAGGTTTCAAACCAAAAGTAAATGGAGTTAAAAATAAACAAGGGCAAATAGTAACACAAGATCAACCATATATGGAAGACTGGATGGAACACTTCAAGGAGTTACTGGCAGAAAATCAAACAGAAGAGATACCAGAAATGGAGGAAGAGTGGGAAAATAATGAAACGAATGAGCCAACACTCAAAGAAGTAATCGAAATAATTAAAAATAACAAAAACGGAAGAGCACCCTGGAAAGATAACATAAACAGCGAACTCATAAAACTAGGAGGAAAACCGTTGCATAGGGAAATACACAAACTGATAGTAAACATCTGAAAAGAAGAAAAAATGCCAAAAGAATGGCAAACAGGCCAAATAATAACGATACATAAAAAGGAAAACCAACAAGAATGTCAAAATTACAGGATAATAACATTACTGAGTACAGTATATAAGATATTGTCAACCATAATACAAAGAAGATTACAGGCAGCAGCCGACAATAAGATAGGTCAATATCAATGTGTATTCAGGAAAGGAGAATCCACAATAGATGCGATATACATACTAAAACAAATAATGAAGAATGCGAACGAAGCTAACATAGACTTAGAAATAATTTTCGTAGATTTTAGACAAGCTTTTGATTCCATCAAACGAAACCAACTATTGGTAATAATAAAAACGCTACAGATACCGCTTAAATTAAGAAAACTTATAAAAATGACGATGAGCCATACCAGAGCGAGTGTAAAAACGCAAATAGGGGAAACAGAAGAGTTCTAAACAAATAAAGGAGTGAGGCAGGGTGATAGTTTATCCACAACACTATTCAACATGGCAATAGAATATATTACCAGAAAAATGAACAAAGGTACTGTCAGAAATAGAGTCTGTCAAATTGTAGCATATGCCGATGACGTTGTGATAATGGCAAAGAGAAGAGATATATTAACGCAAATGGTAGAGGAACTCATTCAAAAAGGAAAAACAGTGGGTCTGAGTATTAACGAAAACAAAACAAAAATGTTAAGATTAGGAAAAAATCCTACTAATACAGAAGTAATCCTACTAATATATAAGTCAAAGTGGGAAGATATAAATTTGAAGAAGTAAGTAAATATAAGTACCTAGGGGTCATGCTGTCAAGTGATGGAACAGGAGAAAACGAAATAAAAGAGAAAACATTGGCAATAAATAGAGCATTCCAAGCCAACAAAAAAATGATAAAAACAAAATATTAACAAAAACAACTAAATTAAGGCTCTATGAAATGTTATTTAGACCAACATTAATGTATGGAGCAGAAGTGATGACAATGACCAAGACAGACGAAGAAAATTTGAGGAGAACTGAGAGAAAAATAATTCGGGCAATATTAGGACCAATAAAAACAGCAGAGGGTGAATACAGGAGTCGAAGAAATAACGAAATAAATGAGGAATTGAAGGAGCAAGATATAGTCAGGAGAATAAAGAGACAAAGACTGAGATGGCTTGGGCATGTATGGAGAGCAGGAGAAGATGCGATAATAAACATAGTGACAAAGTGGTCTCCTGCCGGAAGGAGACAAAGAGAAAGACCGAGGTCCAAATGGCTGGAAGAGGTGAAGCGAGTTCTAGAGGGCATGGGAATTAGAAATGCAGAAGAAAGAGCAAGAGACAGAAGGAGCTGGAACCGGATATGTAATGAAGTTTAAGAAAGAGAAGAATGGAGGACTGATCCACCTCGAAAACATGGATCTAGAGAGCCTGTAAAGGCGGCGCTACCCCCACCGGGGTGTTTTAGCCACTATATAGGGTGAGGCAGATAACTGGCCTATTAGAAATATCTCGAGAACTAAAGACAACACAATCATGAAAATTAAAATAAAGGGGTTTTGAAGGATGATCTATTAAATGAAAATATTTTCATCTCTTTGCAACTTCCGGTTATAACTTCGTTTTTCTAAATGGGACACCCTGTATATTTTTACATTTTTGGATTTTCTTCGATGTCTTCTTTCTTAAAATATAAGGTTTTGTAATATTATACAGGGTATTTTAAAAGATAACTATGTTTTTTATTAATTTCGTAGCAATATTCACACCCTGTAGAATTGTAGTAGTTTGACATCTAAAACTCTACTTACGTTCAAATGATTTTTAATATACTCTACTATTGTTAAGAATCATTAGTATAGCTAAATTTTTAATTTTAGTATACAGGGTTGATCGAGACCCGGAATGAGTATTTTCTGAGTTTTCTTAAATGGAACACCCTGTATTTTTGTATTGTAGTAAAATGATATTTTATAGTACTTTTTTATTTCTTAAGCATTCCCTATACCTAACTGCTTTAATTTGTGAGTTATTGGTGATTCAATCTAAACATTAATTGCAACAAAAAATAGGTACGTAAAATTTTATTAGGTTGGCCGTGAAAATACTCAATCCCAAATAATTTTTCAGAAATAAATACATATTAATCCAGACTGGTCCTTAAAATTACCAATAATGGTTTAGCTATATAAATACCTACTTAGTTAAGATTGTTGGTGCGATTAACAATTAAGCACAAATTAAATCAGTTAGGTATAGGGAATGCTTAAGAAATAAAAAAGTACCATAAAATATCATTTCACTACAATATTAAAATACAGGGTGTTCCATTTAAGAAAACTCAGAAAATACTCATTCCGAGTTTCGACCAACCCTGTATACTAAAATTAAAAATTTAGCTATACTAATGATTCTTAACAATAGTAGAGTATATTAAAAATAATTTGAACGTAAGTAGAGTTTTAGATGTCAAACTACTACAATTCTACAGGGTGTTAATTTTGCTACGAAATTAATAAAAAAAACGTAATTATCTTTTAAAATACCCTGTATAATATTACAAAACCTCATATTTTAAGAAAAAAGACATCGAAGAGAATCCAAAAATGTAAAAATATACAGGGTGTCCCATTAAAAAAAACGAAGTTATAAGCAACTTCCGGTATAACCGGAAGTTGCAAAGAGATGAAAATATTTTCATTTAATATATCATCCTTCAAAACCCCTGTATTCCAATTTTCATAATTCTGTTGCCTTTAGTTCTCGAGATATTTCTAATAGGCCAGTTATCTGCCTGACCCTGTATAATAATATGCTGGACCATAAAAAATTAGGTAAGTACTTTAACAACTAGCCATGTTTTTCATCAATACAGAGTGTTTTTAAATAAGCATGGCAAACTTTGGGAGGTAATTCTGCATAAAAATATAATGACAGTTTGCTTTATAAACGTACGTATGCAAATGGTTCGTTTCCGAGATACGGTTGTTGAAATTTTTCTTACAAACTGACCATTTATTTATTGCTCTAAAACCGATTGAAATATGCAAATGAAATTTGGTGGGTTTTAAGATATACTTATTGCCCTTATGGTGCACAATAATTACCTCTTAAAACCCACTAAATTTCATTTGCATATTTTAACCGGTTTTAGAGCAATAAATAAATAGTCTGTTTGTAAGAAAAATTTCAACACCCTATTTATCGGAACAAAGCATTTGTGAACATATATTAATTTATAAAGCCAACGGTCATTATTTTTCATGCAGAATTACCTCCTAAAGTTTGCCGTACTTATCTAAAAACATCCTGAATTGATAAAAAACCAGGCTAGCTGTTAAAAAAAATTTAACTTTTTTATTATCCAACATAAGCGAATGAATCAATATATAGTATTTTTACTACAAAAACGTTATTACGTAGGTCAAAATTTTTGACGTAAGAGAACTGTCAAAACATTAGAATGTGACTTTTCATTATTGCCATGTTTATTATAAACATGGCAATAATGAAAAGTCACAATCTAATGTTTTGACAGTTCTCTTACGTCAAAAATTTTGACCTACGTAATAACGTTTTTGTAGTAAAAATACTATACCTATAACTATAGCATGTTAAAAGAATCACTTAAATCGGACAACAGATTTAGGAAATTCGATGCATTAAAAATTACCAATTTTTAAGGCGGGTGCGTTAATTTTTGGAGAAGGCAAATTATGCAGAGTTTCAAAATTATGGAATAAATTATTTTTTTTTTTAGAGAATAGGACACTTTGGAGAACAATCCCGAGACAGGTCTATTTTTATTTTTAAATTATGATTATTTGACTTATATATCATACTAGTGACGTCATCCGTCTGGTCGTGATGACGTAATCGATGATTTTTTAAAATAAGAGTAAAGGTCGTGCGTCAGCTCATTTGATAGGATATTCAGTTCTCTATTCTTTAATATAAACATTAAAATAATTATTTTTACAGGTTGTCCAAAATAATTTGCTTTGAATTAAATTAACTGACACAAAAATTTTAAGGCATAAAAGTACATTTTATTAAAAGGCATTTTATTTAAAAAAATATTCATAAAAAAGAAAAATGCTATATTCTTGATGCCTATAGTCCCAGCAAAAGCAAAGTTGTAGCTCATGAAAAATAGTTCTTATTGGTCAAATTCTAAAAACGAATATTTCATTGTGAAATAACAAAACTAAATGAAGCACTTTTCTGGAAAAACTAATTAAAATTATTTGAACCGATTATAATAAGCTTTTTTTGTTTTCTATAAAAGTTTCTGGTGCCAAAATTAAGCGAGTTACGTTCAAAAAAAAATTGGCCCCTTTTTTGTAGAAAAATCTTAAAAATCTTCCCTTATTTAGTACCCCAAACGAAATTAATCATCGCAGCTTTACAGTTCACTTCAATTTTGTATTTTTTATATCACCTGTAAGTTTCACCGTTTCAAAGTGCTTATTTTGTAAGGGTTCAGAGGGTTCTTGTTGAAAAGACTTGAAAAAGTAAATATTTACTAAAGCAAAACCTCTATTTTTACTCTTTGATATTGTTCGGATAACTAATACTTTTTAAGTTATATTGAACAAAGACCATTTTCTAAAATTAAAAACAAAATTACTAAAAAATATATCCTTTTTAAAAATCCACTTTCACCCGGTCAAAATTACAGTTACATAAACAATAATTGTATAAAGTAAATTGTAAGCGGTATGGGCCATTCCACGAACATACGCCTGTTTTGGATTACTTCAACAACGAATATTTTACTGTGCAACATAAGAAGTACGAAAGTAAATGGCGCTAATAATTATTCCAATAAACAACAATGTAATTTGCAATTTACTTTCATTCTTCTTATTTTGCACAGTAAATTATTTGTTGTCGAAGTAATCCAAAACAGGCGTATGTTCGTGGAATAGGGTATAACGATTAATTTCTTTAGGGATGGTAAATAGGGGTAGATTTTTCGTATTTTCCTATTTTTGTTTTACCAAAAAAGGGGTCAACTTAATTTGAGCGTAACTCGATCAGTTTTGAGTTTGAGTAATGAGTTTTTCCCGAACAGTGCTTAATTTTTTGGTTATTTCACGTTGAAACATTTGATTTGGAATTAGACGATAAATTTTTGATGAGCTACGACTTTGCTTTTACTCGCTCGATACACTTCGAAAATACTTACAGCGTTATTTTTTTTCATTTTTTTATGAACAGTTCTGCATTTTTTACTAAGAACATTTTTTTATAAAATACTTACTTTTAGAGTTATTGGCGAAAAACCGCTTGCAAACGTACTTTTTTTGTGTAAAATAATCATTTTTACTTGTAAAAACTCGAAAAATATTGACTTAATAAAAAATATCTATAGAACAAAAGCTGCTCACAATTAGGCAGTTTATCCATTTTTTGATATTACACTCCATAAAACGGTCATTTACTGATCTAATATCCAAAAAATTCTTAATATTGTATCAACAAATTATATTAGAAAAATTATACCACAAAATAGAGACTATAAAAAAAATTTAAAGTAAAACTATAAAGACAATATTTTGCAATTATCTAGTTTTGATGGGAAAAAAGCCACAAAAAATATTAATATTTTTTGTATTTTGACAACGACACCCGATTTGGGCGTCGAAACGATAATAAAATCATTTTTTTAGTAAAATTGTGGCTTACTTCCCTTCAAAACTAGTTACATAATTGCAAAAATGCCACAAGAAAATAGCTTCAGAACGACAATATTTTACTAACAAAAACAGCAATATACAGGGTGTCTAGAAACTCTTCGACAAATGATAATTTCTGACAAATTCCTCAGATAATTTTAAAACAATTTAACTAAATTTACCTAGTCCGAAAATGCTTCCTAAGGGACCTAGAGCTATTTGAAGATGGCGTATTTTAATTAGCTTTTCTTGAGTACCTCCAGAACCCATCTAGTTAGAAAAACGCAAAGATTATTGATTTTTTTATTAGTGAAGTTAATACGAACTGATTTCAGTTCATCAAATGTTATACGCCATTTTTGGACCAGCGTTCTATGCCATTACGAGTAATTACATTTTGTCGGTTAACCGTAGATTCTTCTATAGCTGCTCCTATTGTCAGGACTGCTATATCATTAGCAAATTTGCCTAATTGAATGTTTTCCCTCTCTGGAATGTCAGTTGTGTCCAAAAGGTATAGTACTGCTCCAAGAACGCTACCTTGTGGAACTCCTTCATTTATTGGCTTTAACTAAGGGTATTCGTTTTCCATTTTCACTTTAAATGTTTGCTGGTGTAGGTATGACTGCAATGTTTCAACGAGTTGCATAGGAAATATTTTTAAATCGTTAACAGAGCGCCGTGTCACATGCTTTTGTGATATCCAGGAATAGTTCTTAACGAAATTTTTCCCTTTCCAATGGTATCTCTATTTTAGTGATTATTCTATGTTTTCCAAAAGTTTTCCAAAAAATGGAAACATAATATTTTCGTAATATCTAAGCCGAGGTTATGTATTTATTAGGATAGTAAACTTTCCTATGGCTTTTCTAGGAAATTTTTTACTATCTCACTATTGATCAGGTCAAACCCAGGCGCTTTTTTTGTATTGATGTGCTTAATTAATTTTTGAACTTCTTTTGTAGTAGGTACATAGACAGTTGTATATTAACAGAATAAGTAGATACGCGTTCATCATCTACATGAGTTTCCCCAGGGTTTGGTTGAAATATACACTAAGCAGCAAAATTAACGCACCACTTTAAAAATGGGATATATTTGATATCTTGAATTTCCTAAACATTTTGTCCAAATTGAGTGATTTTTTAAATAAATTATAGCCTTATTCTTGGATAATATTTCTCTAATCATGCTGTTGCTGGACAGGTAAGTTTTCATTGTATACCGGGTGTACGAATAATACTGTGTTTTTTTTATAAAAGTTCAAAACAAACTGTGAAATATTCTAGCATTTATAAAATGTTGAAATTAAAACCTTATTGTATCCTTAGGCTTTCTTAACACAACATTTTTTGATTCATTTATTTATATTGGAATATAAAAAAGTTATGTATTTTAACAACTACCCATGTTTTTCGTCGATAAATCATTATTTTCTGCCTAGTTTAAAACCAAGCCTAAAGTAGGCTATGAGAAATTAACAATTTCATAAATGTCAAATTGCTAATAGTCAAACAGTGTTTGATTTGTTGTGAAAGTTAGTAGATTTATTATTCGATTAAGTAGTTATTTCAGAAAATATTAAAATTTTTTGTATTTTGACAACGACACCCGATTTGGGCGTCGAGACGTTAATAAAATCATTTTTGTAGTAAAATTGTGGCTTATTTTCCATCAAAACTAGTTAATTGCAAAAATGCCACAAGAAAATAGCTTCAAAACGACAATATTTTATTAACAAAAATAGCAATATACAGGGTGTCCAGAAACTCTACCGACAAATGAAGACAGGAAATGCCTCAGCTAATTAAAACAATTGAGGCGCTCAGAGCAACAGTGGCCTAACCCCAAAAACGAAGTTTTGAGATAAATGCAACCTTTGCATTCGTATTTCCATTATGCTTATGGGATGGCGCTTACAAATATGTAGCGCCATTTAGCCAAATATAGAGGTAGGTTATGTAGACCATTGTTAATCCGAAGATTTAATGTTGCTACTTTTATTGATATATTAATCTAAAAATGTTCAATTTGTGGGTTAGGGCACTGTTTCTCTGAGCGCCGCAATTTAACTAAATTTACCTAGTCCTAAAATGCTTCCTAAGGGACCTAGAGCTCTTTGAAGATGGCGTCTTGTAATTAGTTTTTCTTGAGTACCTCCAGAACGCTTCTAGTTAAAAAAAAACGCAAATTAGTACGCATATTTACATATATTCCAGAAATAAATCGATTTCATTAATTGCGAATTTCTAGTACCTGTCATATGCGTCCGTTTTGGGTAGGGCAACAATTATTTTATCTCGTAACTTTTTTGTCTTTAACTTTTAAGCATTTTTGACGCTCAATTAATAATTATGAAATATTCTAGTACTAAAAGGTACTCTTGATTTAAGTCGGTAATTTGCGGTCGGTAAATAAAAATTTTTCGTTTTTTGAATTAATTGAAAAAATTTTCAAAAAAACACGCCCTATTTTACCAACTTAAAACAAGAGTAACATCTAGTACTAGAATAACTCATAATTTAATAATATATTTTCAAAAATGTTTAAAAATTATAGAAAAAACCGTTATGCGATAAAATAACGGTTAACCTACCCAAAACGGACGCATATGACCGGCACTTAAAATTCGCAATTAATGAAATCAATTCGTCTTTGGAATGTAAATAAACGTACCAATTTTGGGTTTTCTAAATAGTTTATTTAGAAATTTTTTTTTGACATTCAAAAAACGAAAAGTTTTCAAATTGATTTAAAAAAAATGGTAAAAAAATTAAAGTAAGAGTACCTTTTAGTACTAAAATACCCCGCAATTAAATAATATATTGTCAAAATTGCTTTAAAATTAAAGGCAAAAAAGTTATACGATAAAACAACCGTTGTCCTACCCAAAACTGACACCTATGACCGTTATTAAAAATTAGCAATGGATGGAGTCGATAGATCTCTGGAAGATAAATAAGCGTACCAATTTTAGTTTTTCTAAATAGAATCGTTCTGGAGGTATTTAAAAAAAATATTACCAAACGCCATCTTCAAATAGTTCTAATCTCCCTTAAAAATCATTTTCGGACGAGGTGAATTAGGTTAAATTGTGTTAAAATTATCAGAGGAATCTCCTGTCTTCGCTTGTCGGTAGAGTTTCTGGACACCCTGTATATACTAATTGATCAAAGAGATTCTTACCAAGACAGCCACAAAAACAGCAATAAAAACCATTAGTAACTTCGTCATATTTAAGAAATTATAGTAAATCGGTCTATCATAAATTGGTTTTACAGCAGACGTATTATTGGTATTTTATAGTTTAACGAAGGTTTTAGGTGTTTGTACTAGAAATATTTTTTTTTCTATAACAACATTTGGTTTATGCATAGTTAATATACTTTTAGGCATTACCACACAGCTCATATATAATTATATCTTCCCCCATATAAAATGGTATTTTATTGATTTTTATAATTATTTTAATTCAAATAGTACATAAATCAAAAACAATTAATTATTAAAATCCACCATTATAAAAACTAGCTACCTTATCGATAGCATGAAATCAAAAACTTCTTTGGTTTTTATTACCACGTTTTATATACCTTGCCTGTTCTTTGTCTGTCTCTTTATCACTTTGTCACTGTCCGGGAAAAATCTTGTAATCAATGTCAATCTGTTGAACGTTTTCATCGAAAATGTGTAGTTTTTTCACAATATTCCCATAAAACCATAACGCATTAAAAATTTCGATATTCACGAAATGGTACTCTTTTTCTATTGACTTCCCCAAGATATTCTAGATGAAAAATGGCTCCTAGTAATTGTTATATTTTTCAAGTGCTTTACTTCCTGCGGTATCTCTGGGCAAATCCCATTCTGTAACTGAGAATAAAAGTGTGTTAAGTCCAATAATTTTAGTCCAAACGGAGCAATCCATGGAAATGATAGAGAATTAGGTCCCGTTTCATATGATAAACAATCTGTAATAATAACAGAGATAGCAAATTTTAAACTATACCAAGTCCTTTTGTCTTCTGGAAGAAAAGATAAATAAATTTAATAATACAGTCTTTAGTTTGGTATTTTTAGTAATGAAAATTAAGTCCAAGTTTATTTTTAAATTTAAATCAGATAGATTAGTCAGATTAAATTAAATTATTAGACGAGTTTTTTTACTAAGCAACAACATTTTTGTTTAATTTATTGATATCTTGTATTTCGATAACGACCTGCGAAGTGGAAGTCGAAACGTCAATACAGTTAATTTTTAAATTAAATTTTGGCGTATTTCCCAATAAAATAGTAAATTGTATAAGATGCCACAAAGAAACAGCTTCATATTGAATTTTTCATATTTTCCATTAAAGCTTTCTGTATTCATTAAAATTGTTATTTCGTTTTGTGCTGTGTTCAAATAATAACCATAACATGTTTTGACTTAATTTGGAATTGTCATATACAAAATTGTGTTATTAGTAAGGTATAACTAGACCCAAACCCAGACATCCAAAATGAAAGTTATCCTCCAACACCAAATTGTTCTATATGGTCTACATAACGTTCAGAAAAAAGTCACACCATTTTGAGCGTCGGGTTTGGGGGGGGGGGGAGAGGGGAAGAAATTCGTAGTTTTTTACGGTTTTCGTCAATATTTCTAAAACTATGCGGTTTAGCATGAACAACACTCTATACAAAAATGTTCTACATTAAATTTTAAATAAAAAAGGCACTATGCATAATACTTCTAACATGAACGGTTCCAAAGTTACGGAGGTAGTATATAGTATAATTGGTCCAAAAAAAAGCCTAACCCAAACATCCAAAGTAAAAGTTTTCCTGCAACAACAAATTGTTCTATATGGTCCACGTATTGTTCAGTAAAAAGTTACACCATTTTAAGCGTCCAGTTTGGGAGGGAGATGGGGGAGAAGTTGGTAAATTAGTAGTTTTTTTATGTTTTTCGTCAATATTTCTAAAATTATGCTTTAGCGTAAACAATGTTCTACATAAAATTTAAAACAAAAAAGGCATAGGTAAACGTTATAAAATATAATTGTTATAAAATCAACGGTTCCAGAGTTACGGAGGATGAAAAGAAGAGGTTTTCGATACTTTTATATTTTTTGGGCAATTTATAATATTATTGCTGATGAAAGACATTTTCTTTAACAGGATGGTGTTTGGTAAATAAAATTTGCTTTTTCAGTGGCCGATGGTATGTTAGTGATAAGCCCTTGAAGAAACGTCAACCTCAACACCCAAAATCATCATCAATTGCCCAAAACATATAAAGAGTATCGAAAAACCTCCACTTTTCACCCTCCGTAACTCTGGAACCGTTGATTTTATAACAATTATGTATAGAACCTTTTTGTTTTAAATTTGTATGTAAAACATTTTTGTTTTAAATTTGTATGTAAAACATTTTTGTAATTAAGTAGATTTTGCAGGGAGGTAATAAGAATAGAATTGTATAAAAGTTTATATTGAAAAAATTAAAAAAAAAAAAAATTATACAAAAGAATATGTATACAAAAAAAATGTATAAAAAAAATTAAATCTTATTAAAAAAAAAATAAATAAATAAATAAAAAAAGTATAATAAATTATAAAAAAAAATAAAAAAGAGAAAAAAGAAATTAAAAACACAAAGAGGGTGTAAACCTCCGCGGGGTTGATCCGGGTTGAAGCCTTATCGCTGTGTAAAAAAAAAAACATATATTTATTAGCATTTAGTATTAGTATTTAGTATTAGCATGTAGTTTTTTTTGTCGATTTAATTATTTGTAAATTAATTTAAGTTGGTTAGGGCCATGAATGAGGAGTATACCTACTGGTCAATTAAATGTTTCCACTTCTACATATATGTATGTATGTATGTGCGTGCATAAGTATTATATGTGCGCACATGTACCTAATGTATTATGTAATGCAATGTATTATATTTGGAATATTGTAGCAAACAGTAATTTATTATCTATCGTGGCTGAATGGATCAAGTAATCCAAAGCCAATAAGGAAGAAAAAAAAAACATTTTTGTATAGAACATTGTTTACGCTAAAGCATAGTTTTAGAAATATTGATGAAAAACGTAAAAAAACTATTAATTTACCGATTTCTCCCCCATCTCCCCTCCAAACCGGACACCCTTGGATGTTTGGGTTAAGCCTTTTTTTGGACCAATTAAACTATACTACCTCCGTAACTTTGGAACCGTTCATTTTAGGAGGATTATGCATAGGACCTTTTTTATGTCAAATTTAATGTAGAACATTTTTTTATAAAAGGTTGCTCATGCTAAACCACATAGTTTTAGAAATATTGACGAAAAACCTAAAAAAACTACAAATTTACTGATTTCTCCCCCTCTCCCCCAAAACCCGACGCTCAAGATGGTGTGACTTTTTTCTGAACATTATGTGGACAATATAGAAAAAATTGGTGTTGGAGGAAAATTTTCACTTTGTATGTCTGGGTTATGCCATCTTTTGGATCAATTATATCATACTATGAAGAGTACTATGATAAACACCAATAAAGGTTTAATTCTTATAATACCTCAAAACTACTTGGAGATTCTTAGCAGAATTCTAGCAATTCTTATTCTATAATCTTGATATAATACTAATCTATATTAACTTATTAATTTAATAATGCACCAAAAAACTGCTGACATTCCTTATTTTTGTTCAGTGGCGTGCGGACAATCCTGGTCCTTCATCTGGATATAAATTTTTAGAAAATTTATATAGACTGATCTTTCTGATTATTGTCCTGAATCGATAGGCTAGTCGATAGTACTCATTTTTTATAAAAATATCATAAAATTTCATAAAAAATTAATGGATTCTTGACAAATCACTACTTGAAATAGATCATAGATAGATAGATAGATCATAAATAAAATTGGTGTTACATAGGAACAAAAATACTAAGACAACTTAAAAATTTTATGTTGATAAATTTCAAATTGCTCTTCTGAAAAATCGATATTTTGGACGTTAATTCTGAGGCACAGCATTGGATTGATTAGAATCAACTTTTGTCCCAATACAAAAGAAAACAACACTCAAGTTTTTTTTAATAGTAAAGACTAATTAATTTGATGACTCACTCTTAAGGAATTGTTGAAAATAAGGTTGCTGTTAGATAGTAAATTTTTATTATATTTTAATTCAATAAAATATATATTGTTTAGTTAAATTATTAGAGTTTTTAAAAGTTAAAAACGGCTCTAAAGTGCCAATATATCATTGCATAGGTATGTATCGTTTATAAAAGAAGGCTTTAAGCTTGGGGATTAGGCGCTTAAAGGGGCTTTAAAGGTAAAGTAAAGGTAACAGTAAGTACAGTGAAACCTCGATAAGTCGGATTAATCGGGACCGCGGCCGATCCGGGTTATCGAAAATCCGGGTTAGCTGGAGACTATGGTAAAAATTAATAAAATACATAAAAATAATAAACAAATACACATTATAATTGCAAAAACATGAAATACAAATGCACAGTACATCTAAATTACATACAGTTGTATACAGTATTGTTTATTTCTTGATAAAAAACTTAGTCAAAATGAAAAAATGTTTGTTTTGTCTAATGAAAATCGGTCCGGGTTATTGGAGGCCGACTTATCGGGGTTACACTGTACCTGAGATAAGGAATTCACCGACTACTCCTGCCTCTGGAAGGCAGTTAAAAAGATAAATAAGCCAGTTCAACATATATGTACCTCCTTTACGAAAAGAAAACAAAACATGAGCAAGAAATCCCAAAGAGAAAATGGATGCCATCGCTGGTTATTTAGAAATACTGTAAGCAGCAGAATTAACTCACCACTTTAAAAGTTTCGAATTTCCTAAACATCTTGTCCGATTTGAGTGATTTTTAATATTTTATAGCCTTAATCTTTAACAATCTCTCTGTAATAATACTGTTGCTAGACAGGTAAATTGTCATTGTTTACCTGGTTTACAAATCACAATTTGTTTTTTTTTTTTAATTTTCACAACACCCTGTGGAATATTCTAGCATTTATAAAATGTTGAAACTAAAACTCAATTGTAGTCTTAGGCTTCCTTAACATTCTGTTTTTTTATTCATTTGCTGATGTTCGATAATAAAAGAGTTGTGTAATTTTATATTACGAATGAGGTTCACTATTTGGTTTTGAACAATATCATTCCAAATCTCGAGAGCTACTGTTTCTACCTCCTATGAGGTTCTAGGAAGAGGAAAATGCTGTCATAGTCTTCTGCCAATTATGTCCTACAAATGTTTGATTAGTTTAATATCTGGACTATGCGGTAGCCGATTCAAGAGTCCGAATATGTACTTGTTGTAAATATTCGGTTACAGTTCGTGCAACTTGAGCCCTTGTATTATCGTGCATTAGCAAAAAATGTTACCAATATAAGGAGTCGAGAGTCGATGGTAGCTAAGACTTTCGCTGTGTAAGGTCACTACTTGAACACACTCATCGCGGGTCAAATTCCTTGTAGCGCGTTCCATTTCCAACAACAGAACAATTATTACGGACTTAATTGAAACTTTAAATAATAAATCTACTAATTTTCACAACCAATCAGACACTGTTCGATTACTAACAATCTGATATTTATGAAATTGTTAATTTCTCATAGCCTACTTTAGGCTTGGTTAGTAAATTAAGCAGAAAATAAGGATTTATCGACGAAAACATGGGTAGTTGTTAAAATACTCAACTTTTTCATTTTCCAATATAAGTGAATGAATCAAATAATTTTATACTGAGAAAGCCTAAGGATACAATTGAGTTTTAATTTCAACATTTTATAAATGCTAGAATATTTCACAAGGTGCTTTGAACTTTCAGAAAAAAACACAGTATTATTGGTACACCCGGTATAAAATGAAAACTTACCTGTCCAGCAACAACATGATTACAGAAATATTATCAAAGAATAAGGCTATAACATATTTAAAAAATCACTCAAGTTGGACAAAAGGTTTAGGAAATTCAAGATATCAAAAATATCCCATTTTTAAGGTGGTGCGTTAATTTTTGCTTACTGATTCTGTTATTATACAACTGACTACGTACCACAAAAGAAGTTCAAAAATTAATTAAGAGTGTCAATACAAAAAAGCGCCTGGGTTTGACCTAATCAATGGTGGGATACTAAGAAAATTACCTAGAAAAGCCATAATAAAGTTTACTATTCTAATAAATACATATCTTCGGCTTAGATATTACGAACATATTATGTTTCCATCATTTGGAAAGCTGCAGATTCGTAGAATAATCACTAAAATAAAGAAGCCATTGAAAAGTGACAAAATTTGTTCAGAAGTATTCCTGGATATCACAAAAGCATTTGACAAAATGTGACACGACGCTCTTTTAATGAAGCTAAAAAAATATTTCCTATGCAACTCGTTGAAACATTGCATTCATACCTACACCAGCAAACATTTAGAGTGAAAATGGAAAACGAGTAGTCTAAGTTAAAGCAAATAAATGAAGGAGTTCCACATGGTAGCGTTCTTGGACCAGTACTATACCTTTTGGACACATCTGACATTCCAGCGAGGGAAAACATTCAACTAGGCACATTTGCTAATGATATAGCAGTCCTGACAATATGAGAAACTATAGAAGAATCTACGATTAACCGACAAAATGTAATTACTCGTAATGGCATAGAACGCTGGTCCAAAAAATGACGTATAACGTTTGATGAACAGAAATCAGTCTGTATTATAGTCCAGGGCGCATCTGTTTTGAGATGGACGTTGAGAGGTGACTCAAATTTTTTTGCAGAAATTGCTTGAAAATAACTCCAAAAATAATATTTGAGTTATCCTCCCACTCAAAATTGTCCGGAACATTGTTTAAATAATCAAAATGTCAAAATATGAAGGAAAAATTCGATGTTTTTATTGGTTTTTTGATTATAACTTTAAAACTATTCATTTTTGAGAAAAGTTGTAATAACATAAAAGTTGCGTAATTGAATTTCCTATAATATAGAATTAGTTAAAAATTTAAGAAATAGTCACTCTTGTTGCAAAATAGCAATAATTTCGAAAAAAACCATACAAAAACATATATTAGCATTTTACGTTTTTCAACCATTTATGTTATACTTAGGACCTTCATCTTTTACCCAGAAAAACTTTATGATATTGTTAAACAACACTGTAAATTTCGTTAAGATCGGTTTAATAGATTTTGCAAAATAAATTTTGCAATCCAGCTTTTGCAAAAAAATTCATTTTTTTAAATGTGGCAGGACTGAAAATAAAGCAGATAGCAAGTTGAATTTTTTTTTGGCTTATAGAAGTGTACTGTACCTTTCATTTCCAATTTGCAAAACTAAAGTCAATTAATTACCACGGCGTCAGGAAATTTTTTAAATAAATATTAATTTTTGGTGCTACGCGCAGGACAGCGGTGTTCGATTCACACAATCTGATTTCCACCAAAATTTCTTCCAATCTTTATCTAATATATTATTTTCCTACTCTATATTTTGTTGTATTTTAATATTTTATTTCCACAAAAATCAAACTAATTTTATTATTGTGTGTGAAATATTATTTAAACAATTGCATATGTTTAAAAATAATAAACTTTTATTCTCTAAGTTAAAATATATGAACAAAGAAAGTTTTTGCTAAAAAAAGTGTTATTGCAAAAGATAGAGTATGTGTTTTTATTTTGCAATAAACAAATTTATTTATATCGAAATGTAATAAAAATTGAAATGTATCAATCGTTATCAAAGGTCATTGGAATGCCCAATCAGAGCAAACTATCCGCTGTTCTGCGCGTAGCACCAATAATTAATGTTTATTTAAAAAATTCCTGACGCCGTGGTAGTTAATCGATTTTAATTTTACAAATTGTAAATGAAATGTGCAGTACACTTCTATACGCAAAAAAAATTTCAACTTGCTATCTGATTTATTTTTAGTCCTGTAACATTTTGAAAAAATGAATTTTTTTTGCGCAAGCTGGATTGCAAAATTTATTTTGCAAAATCTATTGAACCGATCTTAATGAAATTTACAGTATTACTTTACTGTATCATAAAGTTTTTCTGGGTGAAATATGAAGGTCCCAAGTGTAGCATAAATGGTTTAAAAACGTAAAATGCGAATACTTGTTTTTGTATGTTTTTTTCGCAATTATTGCTATTTTTCAACAAGGGTGACTATTTTTTAAATTATTAACCAATTCTATATTGTAGGAAAATTAATTACACAACTTTTATATCAGTACAACTTTTCTTGGAAATTAATGCTTTTAAAGTTATAATCAAAAAACGAAGAAAAGTATCGAATTTTTCCTTCATTTTTTTACATTTTGATTATTTAAACAATGTTCCGGACTTTTTGAGAGGGAGGATAACTCAAATATTATTATTTGAGTTATTTTGAAGCAATTTCTGCAAAAAAATTTGAGTCACCTCTCAACGTCCAAATGTACTAATATTTTTACAGATGCACCCTGGTCTATTACCTTTACTAATACGAAAATCAATAATCTTCGAATTATCTTAAACAACACAATTGTTCCTAATAAGAAAGCAGTGAAATACCTGGGTTTAAATCTGGACGTCAAACACAAATAGAAGGAGCATGTTAAAAAGAAAACTTAACGGTTAAAGATAAAGTACAAACATAGATATTGGCTAATAGGTAAATACTCAACTTTCCGTACAGAACAAAAGACTGATTTACCAACAGATATTAAAACAGGTGTGGACCTGTGGCCTATAATTATGGTGCTGTGACAAAAAAGCAGTTACAGGAATTTAAAACGCTCCAGAGCCGATATTAAGGAATATTCTATGTTCTCCTTGATATGCTCGGAATGACAATTTGCGTAGAGACCAAAGTCGAATCTATTCCAAATGAAATTAAGAAAGTCGCCAAGAAACATGAGATTTTGTAATGTATGAAGTTCTGCCGGGCTTAGTTAGTGCTGTGCATTGTATTGTAGCCACATCAAAGACGTGACCAAGCTACGATTGACCAGGTGAAATCTAGTTTTCAAATACTTTTAGGAGAATTAGGTTAAAGAAAAAATACTGATTGATCTTGTAGTCTACGTCTATTTTTATTGTTTTAGAAAATAAAAAAATATATTTTAATTCAATAAAATATATCATTGCGTATGCAACGTTCATAACTGAAGGCTTTAATCTTGGGGACTAGGCACTGGGACGGTTTACATGTCTTCAAAATTTTTTCTATGGTTTCTTTTCTACTATCTCTATCCGGTTTGGCATCTCCTAGTAAATTTATGAAAAAAGTGTGTAATTTGTCATCAATTAAATCACCGTCTTCTGTCATTATACCTAGTTTGGTATATACACAGAGGTACACTTCTCCTATATGGTCCTTGTCTTCCTCTTTTATGTTTTTATATGCTCCATGCTCATAAACGTAAAGCGGTAAGTCACCCAAATTCCGCATACACGTTCGTAAAGCATCTCCCGCTGTTTTTATCTGCTTGTATCTCTGGTTTTCTGCGGTTTCAACCTGCAACAATTTATTAACGTTATGATTAAAATATGACCAAAAATTGTAACATTGCTCCTATAGTGATCCTTCCCCAAGTTAACATACAACTTTTATAACTTGGCAACAGGTGGACCAGTTAGTGCGGAACACGTGTATGTATTTATATAGTAGCCCAGAAATAGACAGAATGATGACCCTTCATCATTTTATCATAATATGTATTCATATTCACTTTTAGAGGTTTTGTCAGTTTAAAATGAGGCGCTTGAGCAACAGTGGCCTAACCCCAGAAACGAGGTTTTGAGATAAACGCAATATTTGTATTCGTATTTCCATTATGCTTATGGAATCGCGCTACAAATTATGTAGCGCCATTTAGCCAAATAAAGAGTTAGGTTGTGTAGACCCTTGTTAATTCGAAGATTTAATGTGGCCGCTTATATTGATATACAGGGTCTTTCAAAAAGGTATGTCATAAATTAAATCACGCATTCCGGGGACAAAAATAAATTGATTGAGTCCAACTTACCTTAGTACAAAAGTGTACACAAAAAAAGTTACAGCCCTTTGAAGTTACAAAATGAAAATCGATTTTTTTCAATATATCGAAAACTAAGATTTTTTATTGAAAATGGACATGTATGATTCTTATGGAAGGAACATCTTAAAACAAAATTATAATAAAATTTGTCCACCCCATAAAAATTTTATGGGGGTTTTGTTCCCTAAAATCCACCCAAACTTTTTTGTACGTTCCAATTAATTCATTATTGTGTTACAGTTAGTTAAACACAACGTTTTTAAAACTTTTTTGCCTCTTGGTATTTTTTCGAAAAGCCAATTTTTATCGAGATGCGGATTCTTTTTTAATATGTTTACATAAAAACTCTATGGGGGTTTTGTTCCTTTAAACCCCCCAAATGTTTCTTGTACGTTCCAATTAAACTATTATTGTGGTATCATTATGTAAGCACAGTGTTTTTAATATTTTTTCCCTGTTAGTCTTTTTTTGATAAGTCACCTTTTATCGAAATGTGGCTTTTCTTCAAAATATACCTAAAAATGTAAATTATAAATAAATTTTCAGATTATTAACAGGTATATCAGAGGTACTTAACCATACACAAATATGTGGTGGATTCGACAAATATTCAAAATATTTCCATAAACACTGGCTTATCGAAAAAGTAATAAAAGGCAAAAAAGTTCTAAAAACATTGTGTTTAACTATTGATGCCACAATAATAATTTAATTGGAACGTACACAAAAGTTTGGGGGGTTTAATAGAGCAAAACCCCCATAAAGTTTTTTATGGTATGCACAAATTTCACTTTAATTTTTTTTAAGATGTTGCTGCCATAAGAATGCCACATGCCCATTTTCAATGAAAAATCTCTAAGAGATTTCGATATACGAAAAAAAATCGATTTTCATTTTGTAACTTCAAAGGGCTGTAACTTTTTTTGTGTACACTTTTGTACTAAGGTAAGTTGGATTCAATCAATTTATTTTTGCCCCGGAATGCGTGATTTAATTTATGACATACCTTTTTGAAACACCCTGTATTAATCTAAAAATGCTCAATTTGTGGATTAGGCCACTGTTGCTCTGAGCAGCTCAAAAAAGTTCGGAAAAAGATAAACTGACTACTTCTAAGCAACTTTTGTTCTATAGAGTTTTTTTGTCTTAGTCAATTATTTCGTATTTTTTATATGACCTGTAGGTGTCACCGTTTCAAAGTGCGTATTTTTGAAAGAGATCTAGTTGAAAGCTCTTGAACGAGTCACTAATCACGAGTCTATGCAAACTTTGAACAGTCATCACTTAACCAAATTTTTTCTTACAGAAAAACAAAATAAAACCAAATTATTTATTAAACTGGGTTTGCAATAGACGTACTATTGGTATTTTATAGTTTAATGAAGGTGTTAGGTATTTGCAATACAAATATATTTTTTTCTATTTTGGTTTATGCGTCGTTAATACTTTTACGCATTCCCACATAGTTCAAACAATAATTATATCTTTTACATCTAAAATGGTCCTTTATTATTTTTTATAATTATTTTAATTAAAATATTCTATAAATAAAAAGAGAATGTGTATGTACTTTCTACGCACGTAAGAAGTTATACTTCTATTATAATATAATCTAACTTCATATTATTATTTTAACGAAATCAATATACCTATCTACTTTAACAGTTTTTCTGTATTGTAGTTAAATATAAAACTAATTTTAGAAAGAACAAAAACAATACCAAAAATTAAAAAAAACTTTGTCCGGATTCGAACAGGGGACCTCTCGATCCCTAGGCGAATGCTCTACCGATCAGCTACCGCCGCTTTTGTATTCAGTCGATCATTTCTAGGACATAATTACAATCACGGTGACAGATACATTAATTGAAAATAAACATTTTCAATAATACCTACTTATTAGAAGGAAGACAAATCCACTGACATAAAAATTATAATAAATATATGCACTAAAAACACTAATAATATATATTCTTTTCACGCACACCTTATTTGCGCTACATAACTTAAAAGATGTAGCGACTAATACCATACTGTAGGCGTGCGCATGCGCCAGGGAATGTAAAAATTCACCCTCGTGCCTAAAGAAGTATAACTTCAAAAACAATTAATTAAAATCCATAATATTAATTGCCGGATCTCGTTATTTATGGATTGCATCAAATCAAAAACTTACACTAAAGCAGAACCTATTTTAATCGTTGAGATTTTTCGTTTATCTAATCCTTTTTAAGTTATTTTGAAAAAAAGGGCATTTTTTCAAAATGAAAAAAATATCTTTTACTATAAAACCAAATTTATTCAAAAATAAGCAATCCGAAACGGTCCAAATTACAGACCATAAAATCAACACATACATAAAGTAAATGGTAAAGCGGCAACGATTACTTTCATTTTGGGTGCTAAATAGGGTGAGATTTTCAGAATTTTTTTTACCAAAAAAAGGGACCTACGTTAATTTGAGCGTAACATCATTATGTTTGATGCTAGAAATTCTTATAAGATATAAAAATAAAGCTTTTTAAACTTTTAAAAAAGTTTTTATGACTTTATTTGTTGGTTATATCACGTTGAAATATTCGATTTGGATTTTGACGAATAAGTTATAATTTTTGATGATCTACAACTTTGCTTTTACTCGCTCGATAGAATTAGAGACACCTCTAAACCGCTTGTTTTTTCATTCCTTTATGAGCTACATTTTTTTTCTAAGAAATTTTTTTACATGGACTATGTTTTGTCAGAAAGTAGAGTTGTTCTAAAGCTATTTCTTTGTGCCCTTTTAATAACTCACTATTTTGATTGGGAAATAAGCCACAATTAAATCGAAAACATAATTTAATATTTTAAAATTATTTTTTCAATTTAATTGTGGCTTTTTCCCAATCAAAATAGTTAATCAGAAAATAGAGATTATAAAAAAATTGATTAGAGATTCTTACCAAGACAGCCCCAAAAACAGCAATAAAAACCATTATTAACTTCGTCATATTTAAAAAACTAACTTGGTCTATTATAACTTGGTTTTGCAATAGACGTATTGTTAGTATTTTATATAATAATGAAGGTGTTAGGTGATTTTACTAGAAATATGAGAAAATTTTTCTCTATATTAACATTTGGTTTATGCACCGTTAATATACTATTAGGCATTCCCACACAGCTTATAAAATTAGATCTTTTCAAATCTCAAATGGTGTTTATTGATTTTTATAATTATCTTAATTAACTTATAGGTCTGGATCCCGCGTATGAATAAAAAGTTGATTAATAGCAAGCTGAAAATTTTTTATTAGCTTAAGGGTGTCTAGTCGGAAAAACTTTGATATATGGGAACACTGGAACAGGGGAAGTTTTAATTGTGGAACAGGTTAAAAATTTGGAACGGTGAGACCACGAAAACGGCACATGTATTTTGTCCGACAGAACAGACTTAAACTCATCGAACATAGATTAAACTCTCATGCAAAAATCAGGCTGCTTTTTATTACCAAATGGGCGTTTTAATGAGTGGAACATGTAGAATATGTCAAATGACAGGCGATAAATAGCAGTTTGATTTTTGCATGGGAGTTTAATCTCTGTTCGGAGAGTTTAAGTCTGTTCTGTCGGACAAAATAAATGTGCCGTTTTCGTGGTGTGACCGTTCCAAATTTTTAAACTGTTCCACAATTAAAACTGCCCCTGTTCCAGTGTTCCCGTATATCAAAGTTTATCCGACTAGAGACCCTTAAGCTATTAACAAATTTTCATTTGTTATGTAGAATTTTCTATTCATCTTTAGTAGCGAATGAATTTTTAAAAATGCTTTGCTAATTTGTTTTCATAAAAAATTCTCAAAAATACAGGTTTGGCTCCCAATTATGTTAAGAAATAAGCAGCAATATCTATATCTAAAAAATATAAAATAAAATACAAAGTATAAATAGAAACAAACCAAACACATAATATATCAAAAAATTCTAATAATAAGTAATTGAGAATAAGTAGTGGATAGTCCATGGATCAAAATCTATAAGAGACCGACAGGAGCTTTTACCATGGGGATAGCTGTCTCCCCATCTCGGGGGTGGAAATTTGTTATTATATTTTTACCACAAAAATTGGTAAAAAAATTAATTATTAGCAAAAAATGTTCTATACATTTTTTTGATAAAGTTATCAGCTTCCCATTTATTAGCTATAAAAAGTATTAGTTTTATATAGATAAAATCAATGTTTTTTAACAGTTTCCTGCTAATAATTCAAAAATTATTCACTTTCTCAAAACAACTACTCCAATTTACAAAAATGTTCCTTTAGTCTGATAAGATTGATCCAAAAGATGGGATAACCCAGACATTCAAAGTGAAAATTCTCCTCCAACACCAAATTGTTCTATATGGTCCACATAATGTTCAGAAAAAAGTCACACGATTTTTGATTTTTGAGCGTCGGGTTTGGGGGGGGGAGAAATCGGTAAATTCGTAGTTTTTTGCGTTTTTTGTCAATATTTCTAAAACTATGCGGTTTAGCATGAACAACCTTCTATACATTAAATTTGAAATAAAAACCGGTCCAATGCATAATCCTTCTAAAATGAACGGTTCCAAAGGTACAGAGGTAGTATAGTATAATTAGTCCAAAAAAGGCCTAACCCAGACATCAAAAATAAAAGTTTTCCTCCAACATCAAATTGTTCTATATGGTCCACATATGGTCCAGTAAAAAGTTACACCATTTTAAGCGACCGGTTTGGGGGTATATGGGGGAGAAATCGGTAAATTAGTAGTTTTTCATGTTTTTCGTCAATATTTCTAAAACTATGCTTTAGCGTAAACAATATTCTATACAAAAATGTTCTACATAAAATTTAAAACAAAAAAGGTCCTATACATAATTGTTATAAAATCAACGGTTCCAGAGTTACGGAGGGTGAAAGTGGAGGTTTTCGATACTTTTTATATTTTTTCGGCAATTGATGATGATTTTCGGTGGTGAGGTTGACGTTTCTTCGAGGGCTTATCACTAACATACCATCGGCCACTGAAGTAGCAAATTTAATTTATAAAACCCAATCCTGTTAAAGAAAATCAGTAAGAAATTATCCAAAAAATATAAAAAGTATCGAAAACCTCCACTTTTCAGCCTCCGTAACTCTGGCACCATTGATTTTATAACAATTATATATAGGACCTTTTTTGTTTTAAATTTTATGTAGAGCATTTTTTTATGGAAAATTGTTTACGCCAAAGCATAGTTTTAGAAATATTGACGAAAAACGTAAAAAAACTACTAATTTACCGACTTCTCCCCCATCTCCCCCTCAAACCGGACGCTCAAAATGGTGTAACTTTTTACTGAACAATATGTGGACTATATAAAACAATTTGGTGTTGGAGGAAAACTTTTACTTTGGATGTTTAGGTTAGGCCTTTTTTTGGACCAATTATACTATACTACCTCCGTAACTTTGAAACCGTTCATCTAAGAAGGATTATTAAGTCTGGATCCCGCGTATGAAAAAAAAGTTGATTAATAGCAAGCTGAAAATTTGTTAATAGCTTAAGGGTGTCTAGTCGGATAAACTTTGATATATGGGAACACTGGAACAGGGGCAGTTTTAATTGTGGAACAGGTTAATAATTTGGAACGGTCAGACCACAAAAACGGCAAATCTGTTTTGTCCGACAGAATAGACTTAAACTCTCCGAACAGAGATTAAACTCTCATGCAAAAATTAGACTGCTATTTATCACCTGTCATAATTCCTGTCATTTAACATATTCTACATGTTCCACTCATTAAAACGCCCATTTGGTGATAAATAGCAGTCTGATTTTTGCATGAGAGTTTAATCTCTGTTCGGAGAGTTTAAGTCTGTTCTGTCGGAGAAAATAAATGTACCGTTTTCGTGGTCTGACCGTTCCAAATTTTTAACATGTTCCACAATTAAAACTTACCCTGTTCCAGTGTTCCCATATATCAAAGTTTGTCCGACTAGGCATCCTTAAGCTATTAACAAATTTTCAGCTTGCTATTAATCAACTTTTTTTCATACGCGGGATCCAGACCTATATGCATAGAGCCATTTTTATTTAAAATATAATGTAGAATATTTTTGTATAGAAGGTTGTTTATGCTATACCGCATAGTTTTAGAAATATTGACGAAAAACGTAAAAAACTACGAATTTACTGATTTCTCCCCCTTCGCCCCCCAAACCCAACGCTTAAAATGGTGTGAATTTTTCCTGAACATTATATGGACCATATAAAACAATTTGGTGTTGGAGGATAACTTTCATTTTGGATGTCTGGGTTTGGGTCGAGTTATACCATACTACTTTTGAACAAATAAATAAAATGGTTTTATTTAATTTTCTGACTAATGAGACAAAACACAGAGACATATGGAGACCAACGAAATAAAGATATTAAGCAGGATTGCTGGAAAAGGACTACCGGACAGGGTAATAAGGGAGGAAATCAGACCGATATGTGGGGTAGACAATATAAATACTTTGGTAAAGAACACAAAAGAAGAGTGAAATCAACAAATAAACAGGATGGCTGAATCAAGAATAGTGAGAACAGCGAGGGACAAGTCACCATTGGGAAAAAAGGAGTTTAGGACGCCCAAAGAAAAGATGGAATGACAATTTAGGGGCAGAATAAAAGGCATCGTTAGAGAAAAACAAGCAGTATTGGCTACACAAAAGAAACAAGGAGAAGATGAAATGAAGTCCATACTTTCCCCTCAGGTTAATGCGAAACACTGTGTTCAGTTCAGATGTTCAGTGTGTAAGTCCATATAACTCAGTTAAAGCAGTAGTAGTAGAAAAATTTTGCTATAATAATAATGCTTAACAATATAGTAGATTAGATTTTAAATCGTTTAAACACATATAAAAATTTTGGTGTTAAATCGCTACAATTCTACAGGGTGTGAATATTGCTACGAAATTAACAATAAAAAACATAGCTATCTTTTCAACTACCTAGTATATTTAAAAAAACTCTATATTTTATGAACAAAAGACATCGAGGAAGATAGAAAAATGTAAAAATATACAGTGTTCCATTTAAAAAACATAAGTTTGTGTCAACTTGCCAATACAGTTGGCCTTGTATATTTGAAAAAATTTCTAATTAAATAACATTTTTTCGTATCTTAATACAAAATAGTAATTAAAGTTCCTCTCACTTATGCCCCACCCTGTATACAAATAATTGATCAAAGAGATTTTTAGCAAAACAACCACAGAAACAACAATAAAAACCATTATTTCCTCCCATCTCTACCGAAAGTATACATTTCCTGACCTAATTGTAGGGAGCAAAGTCGTACTTTTCCTCTCTAGGGAGACAAAGTACTTTTACTTCCTAGGAAATAAAAGTAAAGTGACGTCACGGTATGTCATTGATGAAATAACTTATTGACGCCCTACACATTATTATATTTTCAAATACGTAAGTATATATACATTTTCACGTTTGTTTATAGAATGGTAAAAAACACTGTAAATTGTTATTTTGATTTAGTAAGTGCCTTTTCCTCCCTTGAATGATTAGTGCCCTCCGCTACGCGTCGGGCAGTAAACTTCATTCTCGCGAGGAAAAGTAGCACTTTGCTCCCTTGTTATACAAACAGCTATTAACTTCGTTATATTTAAAAAATTAACTCGGTCTATCATAAACTGGTTTTGCAAGAGACGTATATTGGTATTTTATAGTTTAATGAAGGTGTTAAGTAATTGCAATAGAAATATATTTTTTTTCTATTTTGGTTTATGCATAATTAATACTTTTAAGCATTCTGACATAGTTCAAACAATTAGATCTTTTACATCAAAATGGTCCTTTACTCATTTTTATAATTATTCTAATTCAAATATTCTATAAATAAAAAAAGAATGTGTGTACTTTGTACGCACGTAAGGAGTTATACTTCTATTATATGATTTCAACGAAATCAATATACTTTAAACAGTTTCTCTACTACTTTCCAAAAATTTTTTTAAAACAATACCAAAAATTAAAAAAATAAAAGAATAAAACACACACAAACACATTGAAAAATGCCACAAATGATTTCTGAACAATAATTGTTGCCAAAAATTTTAATTAAGTACGTATTTTCTGAAAAAAATTATATAATAATATACTTACAATCATATAATCTATAAAAAAAATAAAAAAAGGATATAACTTGCATTGGGGTTGAACCTACTTCCCGTGTATCTCGCCGTACGAGAGTCGAAGCGATTTCAAACTGCACCACCTTCGCGTATACGTCATGTGGGAATATACACAAACTGAACAACTTTTTGACATTTTGTTTATATGAATTTTTATTAGTTTGATATTTGTCGAAATAAAATACAACAATATATAGAGTAAGAAAACGATACATTAGATGAAAATTTGTAGAAAGTTTGTTCGTAATCAGATTATATAAATTGAAGCATTGCCTACTAGGGCTATAGCACAGCAAGTACTAGGTAAGTATATTATTTTTTTTACATTTTCCAAATAGGTATGAAGATAATTTTTTATTGGAATACAACTGAAACATTTAGAATTACGTACCTGTGGCTTTTCAAAACTATTTAAAAAGTCACTATAATTATAAATTTGATTTTATTTCTGTCCTCACAACAATAAAAACTAATATATTATACAACATTTTTGTTTACCGATAACCTCCATATTGAACAATTATTGACAGATCATTTCAACACCCAATCAGAGCCTGCGCAAACTAAGAGCCAGATTAGATTAAGAGCCTGCGCAAACTGCAGACTTTCTAGTCGGCCGATAGTTTAGTCGGCTTCCTAATCAGTACAGAGAGGTATGCAGATGCGTACATTACACCGATTCACCGATACATACCTCTCTGTACTGATTAAGAAGCCGACTAAACTATCGGCCGACTAAAAAGTCTGCAGTTTGCGCAGGCTCTTATAGTCTAAGATACGATATAAAGTCGATCGGCACCGATCAGATTAATGGATAAAAATTATTGGATCTATAATTTAGTTTGTTAACAATTCTGGACCTCGGAGGTAAACTCTATGTCGACTAGGGATGGGAAAAGCCTACCGGTTATAACCTAAAACCGGTTTTTTTCCTGTGTAATAATCGGGTTATCCGGTGGTTTTTTTGTCCCGGTTACAACTGTTTTTTCTTTTTAAAGTAATAACCGGCCAAAAACCGGCTAAGTGACAGAATGCTGAATTCAGAGAAAAATGGGAAAATTTTTCGCCCCCCGCGCGTAAATAAGAACTTATAAGTTGACTGAAACCCATTTCACAACACTTATGCTTATGACTGATTTCTGTACTGATATAGACCGAAATCCATTCGAAAACTAAAGCGCAATGTATTATTATATTATATTATATTATATTAATTTAACAAAATATGAAATATCCATATGCTGTGTAACTAAAGTAAACTAAAAAAAAATTAAAATATACCGAACACCAGGGTTTGAACCGGGAACCTCTCGATCTGCAATTGAATACTCTACCATTGAACTATATAAAGTTGAAAAAGTTAAAAAATGAATAACCATTTTCAATTTCGTTGCAAAACGAAAATACAGCCGAACCATATTCCAGTCCAATCAGAGAGTGCTGCAAGCACCCCTACCGGTTTCGAAACTTATTAGTCTTTCATCAGGAGGCACATATGCTGCTCTCCCTGATCCAACCAAAACAAACCCCAGCGTGCAGTCCCGAATTGCAACGAACGAAATGGCATAGATGCCCTAGCGGCAACTGCTAGCAAAAAGACTAAGTTTTCACTCTAATGGCATATAGCATATCCCACCAGAATGAAAACAATGGGAACCTTCTCTGGTTACACCTCCGAGGCTTCTACAATTTGCAAGCCATACGGATGCTGAGACTAAGGAAGATGAGGGAACTCCACAATTTACAATTCACGTCCCATCTGCTCAGCGCGGTAAAGTTCCAACGAGACCGGTTCCCTTCATACTCCACACAGAGTAAATGTAAATAAAAAATGAATAACCATTTTCAATTTCGTTGCAAAACGAAAATACAGCCGAACCATATTCCAGTCCAATCAGAGAGTGCTGCAAGCACCCCTACCGGTTTCGAAACTTATTAGTCTTTCATCAGGAGGCACATATGCTGCTCTCCCTGATCCAACCAAAACAAACCCCAGCGTGCAATCCCGAATTGCAACGAACGAAATGGCATAGATGCCCTAGCGGCAACTGCTATCAAAAGACTAAGTTTTCACTCTAATGGCATATAGCATATCCCACCAGAATGAAAACAATGGGAACCTTCTCTGGTTACACCTCCGAGGCTTCTACAATTTGCAAGCCATACGGATGCTGAGACTAAGGAAGATGAGGGAACTCCACAATTTACCGCGCTGAGCAGATGGGACGTGAATTGTAAATTGTGGAGTTCCCTCATCTTCCTTAGTCTCAGCATCCGTATGGCTTGCAAATTGTAGAAGCCTCGGAGGTGTAACCAGAGAAGGTTCCCATTGTTTTCATTCTGGTGGGATATGCTATATGCCATTAGAGTGAAAACTTAGTCTTTTGCTAGCAGTTGCCGCTAGGGCATCTATGCCATTTCGTTCGTTGCAATTCGGGACTGCACGCTGGGGTTTGTTTTGGTTGGATCAGGGAGAGCAGCATATGTGCCTCCTGATGAAAGACTAATAAGTTTCGAAACCGGTAGGGGTGCTTGCAGCACTCTCTGATTGGACTGGAAAATGGTTCGGCTGTATTTTCGTTTTGCAACGAAATTGAAAATGGTTATTCATTTTTTATTTACATTTACTCTGTGTGGAGTATGAAGGGAACCGGTCTCGTTGGAACTTTACCGCGCTGAGCAGATGGGACGTGAATTGTAAATTGTGGAGTTCCCTCATCTTCCTTAGTCTCAGCAGCCGTATGGCTTGCAAATTGTAGAAGCCTCGGAGGTGTAACCAGAGAAGGTTCCCATTGTTTTCATTCTGGTGGGATATGCTATATGCCATTAGAGTGAAAACTTAGTCTTTTGAAAAAGTTACTTTAAAACGGTAGTTAAATGTCATTACATTATTTGCATTTAAAATGATTTAAAATTCAAAATAAAACTGAATTAATTAATTTAAAAGCTGTTGAATATTGCATCATAAGTGGCTAGTCGATAAGTATGAAAGTATAAAATTATAAAAGAACTGAAAATTTTGGTTTGTCTACAATTAATCAAAATTTCAACCTACGAATTACGTCAATACCTGAGCGGTTGTAGGAGGACTCTAGACGCGTCTAGCAATATATACCTCCTATCCTCATATCGGGGAAACCTTGAATTCTTAAGTTATATTCCTCATAAATATGATTGATTTTACAGCAATTGTTTTTGTTCAATATCTTCCCCATTTTCAACTTTTCGACAAAAAGTGTAAGGACTGAAATTGTTGAAATTAAGATTTACTACAATTTTTCGAGAGAACCAGTGGCGGGTCTAAGAGGGGGGGATGAGCAAATTCCCCCAACGGGGTCCAAAATTTAAAAAAAAATGTTGAAATATTAAAACATGTTAGCTGACATGAAATTTAATTATCGACAGACATATTCAACCAATAAAACCCGCTAGTTAATAAAATTAACTGAACTTAATGCATATAAGTTATTATTTATGTCTTTTATGTACTTAGTTTGGTTGGTGTTTCATTGGAAGTTTCAAAAATTGTATAAAATATAATTCTGTTTATTTTTGTTTATGTACAATTATGTTGTAATAATAAATGAGACAATTCAATAATTATGCTTCCCCTCCGCTTCCACTATTTTCCTCCTTAACTCGGAGAATATTGATCGGATAAAAAAATTGTGTTAAACAAATTGTAGGAAATTGCGTTTACAACAATTTTAGTTCCTACCCTTTTTGTCGAAAAGTTGAAAATGGCGGACATATTAAGCAACAACGGTTCTCCTTTTAAATCAATATGGCGGCTAATGCAAGCGCGGAATTCAGTCGAGATTTTAAATTTACACTACTATTGATCTCTTTTAATGGACTGCATTATAAAATTTGGGGCAGCTCGGAAAAAAGATTCAATTCAGTAATTATGCTCCCCCCACCACTTTTTACTATTTTCTCACTTAACTCGGAAAATATCAACCGCATGAAAAAATTGTTAAAAAGAAATTGTAGGAAATCATATTTGGAACAATTTAAGTTGGAAATGGCGTAGATATTGAGCAAAAACAATTGCTACAAAATCAATCAGGTCTTACGCTCGCGCCATTATCGCATACATACTACCTTAAATATTAACTTTATCAAAAAATAAAAGAAACTAAAATTGTGTAGAATTAAATTCTCTCTATTTTTGTATAGGAACATTTTTGTCGTAAAACTAACAATAAACGAGATAATTCAGCTCTATTTATATATAACTGTCATTATTTTCCGTTATAACTCGGAAAATATCGATAGCACGAAAAAATTGTAAAAATAGAAATGATAGAAAATTACATTTTCAACAATTTTGGTTGTTATACTTTTTGTCGAAAAGTTCAAAATGGCGGAGATATTGAGCAAAACGGTTCTCGTTTAAAATCAAGATGGCGGCTAACACAATGGCGGAATTCAGTCGAGATTTTAAATTTACAGTACTATCGACCCCCTAAAGATTAAAAAAATAAAATTTGGGGCAGGTCCTAATGCAAGGTTAGGCCTGTTATTCGTCTAACCCGACTGGACTAATAATGTTTCAGTTATCATATTATTTGACCTTGGATGCATCAGATACTACTTTCAGATATTCATATCAGCTCTTTGGTAGCTGGAATATTGTGTGCGCCACTTATTTTTACGGCGTTTTGTGGATTTTTATTCTTGTATTTTAATATGAAGGTTCCCTGCCCGCTTCTTATTTCAATAAAATCCTTGCATGTTAATTGAATTCGGATTCAAACGTGTTACACATAGGGCCGGTTGTTCGAACGCTAATCAGCATTGATCACTATCAAATACTTAATTACTGTCACAACTGTCAATGTCAACTTTGGTTGGGTTGCCGAAAACATAATTATTGATTACAATTATGAAATTAGTTAATCAATTATGTTAATAATTGTTATGTTAATTGATTAACTAATCTCATAATTATAATCAATTATGTTTTCAGCAACCCAACCAAAGTTGACATTGACAGTTGGTGACAGTAATTAAATATTTGATAGTGATCATTGTTGATTAGCGTTCGAACAACCGGCCCTTAGTCTTATACATGAACTTGATTAGTCTCAGTGATAAACTTTCCTTTTTTTTAATAGATCAAATTACTGACACAAAAACTCTTTAGATTTGAGGAATATCCGAAATATCTGCCGTTGTCCTAATCACATTAATCACAACGAAAACATATGCCTAAACTTTACAAATTTGAGTCTCAAAGTGTGCAACCAACTCATTAACTTACTTATAGCGCTGTTCATCAACTTGTTTGGCGTTATTAGGTTGCTCCATTAGTTAAGGAAGTTTTCTCTGCTACGTGTGTCTTTCTATGAAATTTGATTATGTTCCTGTTTAGTCAAACGATATGATTAATAATTGCTATGGTGTTAGATCGATAACATCTTGACGACTTTACAAATTCAGTGTTTCAAAATCCGTTCATACGTTGTAACATGGTTGAAATATAAATTGGGGCGTAAACAGCAGTTATGTATCATATCAACAGATTGTATCTTGTTAACATTGATTTTTATTCCCAACTTTTCACAAGTATTTGTCAATAAATTAAAATTTTTAAACTCTGTCCATTATCTTCCAGGACAGTATTAAACAAAAGATTAAAAGGAAAAATCGCAATATTTAGCTGTATACCATAGTATAAGCAAACTTACAATCGAGCAAAAAACTTCTAATGTATGATAGTAGAATTTATTTAAAAAATTTACAATTCATCTAATTATGTACAATTTTGCATTCAGAACGTTTTTGGTCCATTCAAAAAACCATGATCAATGAAACATTCTATTGGTAGTTGAAACTAGCCTACATTGTTATGGCTAACTACCTAACTTTTTTCTACGCAGTTTCAGGTATATTCAATAATAAAGTGGAACCTCGATAATCCGGATTATTCGGGACTAAGGCCGATCCGGGTTTTCGAAAATCCGGGTTAGCCGGAGAATATGGTAAAAATTAATAAAATACGGTATTCTTACAGATAAACTCCGTTATAATTGAAATACATACTATACTAAATTTACAATCAAGATGCAGTAGAAATAAACAAATCAAGACACGTTAAATGCTACTAGGAGCACTCCCGAATCATAGTTTACAATGTATATACATTGTAAATCCCAAATCATGATTTCCAAAGTTTATACATTTTAAATTAAGATTCAGGAGTGCTTCTAGTAGCATTTAACGTGTCTTGGTTTGTTTATTTCTACTGCATCTTGATTGTAAATTTAGTATACACATAATACGGCCACAATCGGAATTATGTTATGTTATTTAAGAACAGTGGAGACTAAGAGCGTTGTTTAAAAAATAATATTTTAAATAGTCTTTTAGTCTTTTTTTAACAATGCTAAGATAATTTGAAATAAATAAAGGAATAACAGGTGCCTGTTGTTTCCGATAATCCGAGACGTCGCTCTGCCGCCCTGTGCCATGAGTCATTTTTTGCTATCGTGTAGTTCAAATTACACAAATACCCATTATATCCCAAATATTATATTACATACATTCTTATTTTTAAAATGTTTATCTGATGAAAATCGGTCCGGGTTATCGGGAACCGACTTATCGGGGTTCCACTGTACATTTTATAGGAAGAGAAGTCAATCGCCTTTAAAATATTCTATTATAGAAAGTTGAATGACTATTTTTAAACAAGATATGGTTTTTCAAAGTTTTATACTTTTAACGATTTTTGATATGTTTTACGATTATTTTTAAATTTTTCATTATAATTTTTTTTCTTCGATATCTAAGTATATACATTGTTGAATACAAGAGACAGCTTATTTTATTCACTTAAAAATGGTGTATTGTAAACAATTTTAGGACTATTTTTAAACAACAAGATATGCTTTTTCAAAATGTGGCATATACACATGGAAAATAGGACCCACTAAGTTGGAACCATATGAGAAACTTTTTTATTATTCATGAAAAAAAAAAGTTTTCTTTATAAAATGCTTTGCATAGCATAAAACCTAAGACACGATATTAACCTAATAATAAACGAGATACTTCAATAATATGATCTAGTTGTTATTATTTTCCCCCATAACCCGGAAAATATCGATCACATTAAAAAAAAAGTCGTTTTAGTCTTTAAAAAATTAAAAAAACCGTTTTTTCCTAATTTCAATTCTGACACTTTTTGTCGAAAAGCTGAAAATGGCGAGGTATTGCCAAAAACGTTTCTCGTTTAAACTTAAGATTACGGCTAACGTAACGGCGGAGTTCAGTCACGATTTTAAATATACACTACTATTGACCACCCTAAAGATTAGAAAATTAAAATTTGGGTCAGCTCGGTATGCAACGTTAAATGCTATCCCGACTGGGCTATAATAAAAACCGCTAAACGCCATAAAAACGAGTGGCGTACACAATATTTCTCAAGGAGCTAATACAAAATACACGAAATACAAGTACTAAACTGCATCATGCTTTTATAGATATAGAAAAAGCATTTGACAAAATACCGCGAATAGAAATCGACAGCCTAATGAACAAAGAAGTAGATACAAACCCCAGGAAAGCTATTATGAGCCTACACAAAATCACAATAAATAGAGTAAGAACATACAGTATTGCATTCGACGAGTTTAGAGTCAATTATGGCTTACAACAAGGAGGAGTACTAGACTACATCCTGTTCAATATTGGTCTAGTAGTGTGATAAAATTGATTCAAAAAATGACATAACCTAGACATCCAAAGTGAAAGTTATCCTCCAACACCAAATTGTTCTATATGGTCCATATAATGTTCAGAAAAAAGTCACATCTTTTTGAGCGTCGGGATTTAACAATGTTTACATTAATAATTTGACATATTTGACAGTTGACAATTATATTGTACCTACTTGTTAGTTTTAGTTCCAATAAATTTTGTTGGTTAGTTACATAAATAAATTAAGTAAAAATGAAAAAATGACTTGTTATTTGAGGAAGGTGGAAAAACCATATGTATAACATGGGAGTAAAGTGCCTTTTCCTCCCTCGAATGATTACTGCCCTCCGCTACGCGTCGTGCAGTAAACTTCATTCTCGGGAGGAATAGTAGCACTTTCCTCCCTTGTTATATAAATAGCTATTCCTTGTATTTTGCTAATTAGCCCAGAGTATATGCAATTAAGAAAACTCTACGAGGAAAAAATTTCCTGTAGTTGGCTGTATACCATTTATTGCAAAAAACCATGAAATCCTTTATAAAAGGTATATTTGTTAAAATCCTTATATGATGTAGCGCTGTATAGGGATTTTAACAAATATACCTTTTATAAAGGATTTCATGTTTTTTTTTTATTAAGAAAACATTCCTATCGAAAAAAGAAGTATCTCAAAAGGCCGAGATAACTATCTGGATCACAATTCTCGTACCTATCTTATCTTGAAAGCTGTATGCTCACCACCAGATTAAAGAAGAAACTGCATAGCATTGAAAAAAGTATCTAAGAAAGTATTAGGTATGCTCATTATGGACTAATTGCTGAATGAGGAAATAAGAAAATGTTTTAAGTCCCACCAATAGAGAAGAAAGTCGAAGAAGCCCAGCTGAGAGGGTACGGCCACGTAGGTAGGATAGATAAAGGAATACCAAGGAAACAAGTTTGGTAAGCGAGAAGAAATTTAAAAAAATCGGGAGGCAGGCCCATGAAGACCTGTGACGATGAAATTGCCGCCATCCTAGACAAGAGGTGAGTCACTAAAGAGCAAGCGAACAACATGGCAAGAAACAAGAAGATTTGGAGTAAATTTGTGTACTAAGCATAAAAAAGACTTTACACCTAAAACCTTAAAGTAGAAGGGTTAACAATTATATATTTGTATTTATCTTCCTGTCGAATCATATAAAACATAGTTTTAAGTAAACTTGTATTTTCTACAATACTCCAACATAACTTTCGCGTATCCCGTTTTTATTTAGCAAATAAATCTTCCAAGATGGGTAAGATTTCATTTTGGTATAAACATTTTTT